>NC_090726.1:58206289-58213789 GCF_036898095.1 Palaemon carinicauda | reverse complement strand
GGAGACTTGGAAAAAGTACGAGGCTTTGTATCGGTGCAAAAACGGATTGTGGGGAATGAGGATGGAGGCAGAATGGTTCAACTGAACGGTGAGTGACGTGTAGTTCTTAAACAGTATTGTCCTAAAATTCGCCATTGAAGTAAGGACATATCCAGACGACATTGGTAAATATATCATGTTGCTCGTCATTTGCTTTGGCATGATAGTGTATGCGGAGAAATCGATAGTATTCATCTCTTTACTCATTGCCCAGATAGGTAAAGAATAAATGCCTTCGATTTCCCTGAGGAATCTGACGAAGTGAGGACTCGCGGCACTGAAATCTCTTTTGAAATCTAGAAGGTCACTGACGAACTAAGGAAAAGAGACAATGAAATCTCGAAAGAAACAGATAATCTAATGAAAGAAGATCTTGAAAACTAGAAGACAGGAGAGAACAGCGAAGAGGAGCCTCTAATGCCAGAGGTAAGACACCTAAAAATAGAGAGCCTCTAATGCTAGAAGTACGGCACCTCAAAATATAGATCGAAGACCTTCTAATGCTAAAAGTATGGAACCTAGAAATATATCTCAAAGAACTTCTAATGCTAGAAGTGTGGGAGCTAAAGAGAGAGGTCAAAGAACTTCTAATGTTAGAGGTGTGGGAGCTATAAAGAGAGGTCAAAGAACTTCTAATGCTTGAGGTAAGGGAGCTGAAAAGAAGTCAAAGAACTTCTAATGCTAGAGGTGTGGGAGCTTAAAAGAAGTCAAAGAACTTCTAATGCTAGAGGTGTGGGAGCTAAAAAGAGGTCAAAGTATTCTAATGCTAGAGGTGTGGGAGCTAAAAGGAGGTCAAAGAACTTCTAATGCTAGAGGTGTGGGAGCTAAAAAGAGGTCAAAGAACTTCTAATGCTAGAGGTGTGGGAGCTAAAAAATGTCAAAAGAACTTCTAATGCTAGAGGTGTGGGAGCTAAAAAGAGGTCAAAGAACTTCTAATGCTATAGGTGTGGGAGCTGAAAAGAGGTCAAAGAACTTCTAATGCTAGAGGTGTGGGAGCTAAAAAGAGGTCAAAGAACTTCTAATGCAAGGAGTGTGGGAGCTATAAAGAGGTCAAAGATCTTCTAATGCAAGGGGTGTGGGAGCTAAAAAGAGGTCAAAGAACCTCTAATGCAAGGGGTGTGGAGCTAAAAAGAGGTCAAAGAACTTCTAATGCTAGAGGTGTGGGAGCTAAAAAGAGGTCAAAGAACTTCTAATGCTAGAGGTGTGGGAGCTAAAAAGAGGTCAAAGAACTTCTAATGCTAGAGGTGTGGGAGCTGAAAAGAGGTCAAAGAACTTCTAATGCTAGAGGTGTGGGAGCTAAAAAGAAGTCAAAGAGCTTCTAATGCTAGAGGTGTGGGAGCTAAAAAGAGGTCAAAGAACTTCTAATGCTAGAGGTGTGGGAGCTGAAAAGAGGTCAAAGAACTTCTAATGCTAGAGGTGTGGGAGCTAAAAAGAGGTCAAAGAACTTCTAATGCTAGAGGTGTGGGAGCTAAAAAGAGGTCAAAGAACTTCTAATGCAAGGACTGTGGGAGCTAAAAAGAGGTCAAAGAACTTCTAATGCAAGGGGTGTGGGAGCTAAAAAGAGGTCAAAGAACCTCTAATGAAAGGGGTGTGGGAGCTAAAAAGAGGTCAAAGAACTTCTAATGCAAGGGGTGGGGGAGCTAAAAAGAAGTCAAAGAACTTCTAATGCAAGGGGTGGGGGAGCTAAAAAGAGGTCAAAGAACTTCTAATGCAAGGGGTGGGGGAGCTAAAAAGAGGTCAAAGAACTTCTAATGCAAGGGGTGGGGAGCTAAAAAGAGGTCAAAGAACTTCTAATGTAAGGGGTGGGGGAGCTAAAAAGAGGTAAAAAAAACTTCTAATGCAAGGGGTGGGGGAGCTAAAAAGAGGTCAAAGAACTTCTAATGCAAGGGGTGGGGGAGCTAAAAAGAGGTCAAATAACTTCTAATGCAAGGGGTGGGGGAGCTAAAAAGAGGTCAAAGAACTTCTAATGCAAGGGGTGGGGAGCTCAAAAGAGTTCAAAGAACTTCTAATGCAAGGGGTGGGGGAGCTAAAAAGAGTTCAAAGAACTTCTAATGCAAGGGGTGGGGGAGCTAAAAAGAGGTCAAAGAACTTCTAATGCAAGGGGTGGGGAACTAAAAAGAGGTCAAAGAACTTCTAATGCAAGGGGTGGGGGAGCTAAAAAGAGGTCAAAGAACTTCTAATGCAAGGGGTGTGGGAGCTAAAAAGAGGTCAAAGAACTTCTAATGCAAGGGGTGGGGAAGCTAAAAAGAGGTCAAAGAACTTCTAATGCAAGAGGTGTGGTAGCTAAAAAGAGGTCAAAGAACTTTTAATGTAAGGGGTGTGGGAGCTAAAAAGAGGTCAAAGAACTTCTAATGCAAGGGGTGGGGAAGCTAAAAAGAGGTCAAAGAACTTCTAATGCAAGAGGTGTGGTAGCTAAAAAGAGGTCAAAGAACTTTTAATGTAAGGGGTGTGGGAGCTAAAAAGAGGTCAAAGAACTTCTAATGCAAGGGGTGGGGGATAGATGTCGCCAGCGAGGCTTTGGGGAAGGCGCGGCGGCGTCTGTGTTCTTTCTGATGCTTAAACTTAATTAAATACAAGTAAAAACAGGGCATTAAATACGTATTATAAATACTAGACTCTTTCCTATCCTGACTGCACAAATGAAATCTTACAAGTTCCAACATGTAACTAAGCGCTCCCGAAACACGCATGAGTCAACCTTTTACTTCTGCTTGGAGGATATCCTCGCAAGTAAAAGGTAATCATTATGAATATGGAAAGAAAGATTTGCTTATACTTCTACCTTTCGCTTCAGAGAATTACCTTGTACTTCTGCCTTATGCTTACAAGGATATCCTTCATTTTTATGAATACCTCCCATTGTCCCTTTTCTTGGTATGTCAATACCCTTAAATTCGGTTAAAATTGAGCATCTCTGTGACGTCAGTGTAACGTCACTGATGGTTATGTATGGCGTAACTCCAAGAAAATATATTTCGCTTATCCAAATTAATAAGAAAAAACAAAAATTAACATTTTGAATGTGAATGAAAGGAAGCATATGATGGACTAGCTAAGATGTATATTCATATTACAAACGATTTAAAATCCCTTAAGGAATTGTCAGCGTAGTTTTAAATGTCATATTCATTGAAGCCACTTCACAACAACCATTTTTCAATCTGCTCTCGACACTATTATCACAATCATTTTTATTATTGTTCATAATTCATGGACATTTGCATTCCAAGGAAACTTCCTTATAATAGAACGTCAAACGTGAAATAAATAATGAAAACTAATTTAGGTAAAGTGCATGTATAAATAACTAATAAATATCCTCTTAAAGAATATATGAATAGTAAAAAATAAATGAAGAAAACAATCAAATAAATACCTGTAAATAGAAACAAGTAGACAAAACAGATAAAACATAAACAAACAAAATACACTAGTAAACAAATAAACAACGATGATAAACAAATAAATAAACAAAGATGATAAAAAATACATTGAAAATAAATAAATATGTAAACAAATAAATTACTCAACAAATAAAAATAAACATGAAGTAAATAGAAATAAATAAATAACTAAATAAACATTATAAGAAAATGACGTTATCTTTTACTTGGTCACTGTCCAGTTTGCGTTGAACGGCCTACGACCATTCAACGTAAAAGCGCTCATGAATATTTGGAAAGCGATGAGTCAGACTCAAGAAATCATATCTGATCAACGCCATTTATCGTAAAGGAGCAGCGAGGCTTCGAGAGCCATCAGGGCTATATCAAGAGACTCATAAAGGTCACAGGATCGCAGATCACAACAGTGATATGAGCTTTATGGCCGCCGTACAAATACTATGTGCTCGGATAAACGTTTGTATAAACATGGAGTTTATGACGGAGAAGGAGAGCTGCACATACACTAACAGACATACTAACACACACAGACATACTCATTCCCACGGGGTTTGCTTTGCTCATAAGTCTGTGATAACTCTTTGGTATGGAAATACTCAAGTGACATCCAACATAATCGTACACGCATTTGTCTGGTTTATGTGTGCAGCTGTCCGGCTTCTCAAACAAAAATTAATACCTTTTTATCTTTTGCATGTGTGAGAGTTGCTCCGAGAGAGAGAGAGAGAGAGAGAGAGAGAGAGAGAGAGAGAGAGAGAGAGAGAGAGAGAGAGAGAGTTATATTTCGTTTCTCCTGTTGCTCTAAGAATTTTAACTACTACTAAGACAGAATTCTCTAGCTACACATGCATCTTACTATACTATTTTAGATGCTCTAATAATCTTACTAAATATTACCTAAAGATACACTTTTTTTAATACTTTAACTCCTCCTCTTCTTCCCATTTCTATATGGGATTGCCATTTCGAATGAGCCTTTTTCATGTATTTCTATCTTGAGCCCCTGCATCATTAATTCCCTTCTCTCTTAAGTCCTACCCTACACAGAGGCTCTATCTCTTTCTTGATCTTTCCCTTCTTCTCCTTCTACCTTGAACTTCGATTTCCTTAGTATGCCTCCCTACACAATCCCCTTCCCTCTTCAGTAGATGTCCATAGCATCTCAATCTTCCTTCCCGCACTTCACTTGATATTCCCAAAATCTGTTGACAATACTTCTTTAACACTTAACATAAGGGATTATTTACTAAATCACCTGTCTCTGTAGCTTTAGAAATCTTCTAATAAGAATAACTAGAGTACAAAGATCACATGTATCATCTATGGGGACCAAAGTCAAATAGGGATTTGTTACCCTCGGGGACATTGCTTCACAAAGTCGTTGTTCTTTTAGTCAACACCATCTATACTTACTTCCGTTTCACTGCTTCTAACGAAACTGACACATTCACCGATTTACAAAAAAATCTACAAGTAAAAAAATATGATTATTTTCTAGATCTCTTCATTGTCTCAGCCCGTTCATCTTTTCAATCACATTTGCTTCTAGCCATTTCATCGTGTCTTCCTCAAGATTTAATCTCACCTATATAATGAAGAAAAAGTGACTGGTATATATATATATATATATATATATATATATATATATATATATATATATATATATATATATATATATATTTATATAAATTATATATATATACACACACACACACATATATATATATATATATATACACATATTTATATATATATACAAACACATATTTATATATATATATATATATATATATATATATATATATATATATAAATTTCCAGTCAAGCACATCGGCATTGCCAGACGTATAACTATCTCTCTCTCCCCATCCTTCGGGTACGGGGAATGGGGAATAGTCATACCCTGGTGAGAGGGGTTACCACGAGAGGTCCACTCGGAAACCACAGTCTCCCCCAAATTGTTGAAACTGCCATGAGGTTAGGAAAGGGGGAGGGGGTAGAAAGGGTTGAATCTGCCTGTGTGCGTGCATATCTATCGAAATATTTAGCCGTCATTTTTGACAAGTCGCGTACACTAGTTTATATATACAGTAATTATCTTCAAACATTTCAATATCCAACCAGTATTAACTTTAAATACCAACGTTCCGCTTTCTGAATAAACCATGATCTAAGAATTCTATCTCAGACTCTTTAACCACTGTCCTTAAGTTCTGTCATAGATAGCACTCATTTCATTGCGTCTAATGCTCAATAAATCTCTTGATTCTCTTTCATAATAATTTTCAATTTCAGATATAGCCCACTCAAGTATACCACTATATTCCTCCATTAACACTGGAAGCACCTAAGATCATTAAAGCCCTTATCAAGAATTTAAATTCCGTCTTAATATATCAAACCACACTATCTGTAATACACTTATCCGTTTTTTATAGAACTTCTTTCAAAATTCAATAAGACGTCATAACCGTATAGTAAAATTAATTTTAGATGAACTGTCATTCGTAACCATGTCTAATCTGTACTCAAATATGAACTTCAATTTGTTATAATAGAATGATATGGCTAATTTATTAACAGTTAACACACGTAGCTCCGCTAAACTTGATATTTGTATAATTAGCTAATGTTTTAAACTCCTTGTACAAATGTCTTTTGATTAACACATGATTCCTACAATATCTTGCTTAATCATAACGCTAAATTTCTCCTTTCTGTCAGCAATGACACACTATTCAGCCGAAAACATGAAAAACACACACACTCATACAAGCACATACACCCGCACACACATACATGTACGCATACACACATATATACATATATTTATACATACAGTACAGTATATATATATATATATATATATATATATATATATATATATATATATATATATATATATATATATGTGTGTGTGTGTGTGTGTGTGTGTGTAAGTATGTATGTGGTAGGTGCCGGTGCCGAGTGGTTCAGTGCTTAGCCTACTATTCAAATTTCTAGGACTATGTTCGATCCTAGTCTATCTCCCAAAACGTTCAACTAGTCAATTTTTTTTAGCGAGGCAGATTTGCACCGACTCGCAGCGGTGCCCTTTTAGCTCGGAAAAGTTTCCTGATCGCTGATTGGTTGGACAAGATAATTCTAACCAATCAGCGATCAGGAAACGTTTCTGAGCTAGAAGGGCACCGCTGTGAGTCCGTGCAAATCTGCCTCGCTAAAAAAAATTGACTATAGTTATAAATGGGATATGGTATCAATCTCATCATACAATACTTGCAGAGACATCAGAGGGCTAAACACTTATCGCGTTACCAACTTTTAATGGAGATTGATTGATTGATTTAAAGTTTTCTGGCATCCATGGTGGAATATATAACAAATCCAGCACTTTTTAGTCCACCGCAGGACAAAGGCCTCAGATATGTCCTTAGTCTTGTACGGGGTTAGGCCATTTTCATCACCAAGCTGGCCACTGCGGATTAGTGATGGTGAAGACTTTAGTCTGATCGTTCAAAACAAACCAACATAGTATGGAGGGCTCTGACTAGTACAGCTTTCTGATTATGACCGTCTCTCTCTCTCTCTCTCTCTCTCTCTCTCTCTCTCTCTCTCTCTCTCTCTCTCTCTCTCTCTCTCTCTCTCTCTGTATATATATATATATATATATATATATATATATATACATATATATATACATATATACATATACATATATACATTTATATATATACATATATATATACATATATACATATACATATATACATTTATATATATACATATATATACATATATATATTTATATATACACACACACACACACACATATATATATATATATATATATATATATATATATATATGACAAATAGAACATATAACTGCCTATTTTGTGCATGCTTCACCTAAGCTTACGCATATTAGAATGAGCAAGTATAAAGAAAATGACGTGTAGTTCACTAGATACTAAAAGCAGTAAAAAGTTTTACTTTCCTATATTTCGGTACTGTACAGTGAAGTTGTGTAAATGGCGAAATCACATCTCCAGAACATG
>NC_090726.1:58178789-58201289 GCF_036898095.1 Palaemon carinicauda | reverse complement strand
TGTAACAGCAAGTGCCGATAAACACAGGTACTGTATGTATCCATCTTCCCTGACATTAGGTATAAGAACTTTTACAAGGGTAAAAATCCAATGATGTCATGTTAGATGAGTTAATAGCGGGCAAAGCAAATACATAAACAATAACCATGGCAAGAACTGTTGCGCGGAAGTTCTTCGAAAAAAATAAATGGCAGTTTCCTTAAAAAAGAAAAAGAAAAAAAACCTACGTTAAATACACACCTCGTTTGAGGAAGGTGCTTTTATACCAAAAACTGTACATTATATTGTTGATCTTTATGAGTTGAAACATCATCTATATTAGATTACCTAAACCAACAAGAGATCTTTTGATATTTAATCAAATAGACTGTAATGACTTCACACGAATATGACGATTCCTTAGGCAAAAGTAAGAAAATGATCGGAAGCCATATCGTATATACCAAAAAATGTAATATGCTTTATAAAAAAACAAAAACAAATCCCCTTAGGTAAAATTGCCTAATAAACCCAAAGAAGCTAAATTAATAAGCAAAATACTATCACTGCGATACAAGACGATGCATTATCTCAGATGTTATCAGATGACATTGTCTTCCCTTTCATGTTTGTGTGGCGAGAATCTTATAATTGCTCGCTCCAAGCTCTGGGTTTTATGCTGTTGATGACGGCTATCACTACGAAGATGACGCATAAGAGAAGAACGATGCATAAAAGGAATAAGAGACGCGAGGGAAAATCTAAGAGGAAAGAAGTGATATGATGAAATAAGAGAAATATGAGTTAAAGAAGGGGGGAAAATAAGAGGAAGGTAAGATAGAAATGGGAAAAGGAGCAAGAGGAATAAAAATAAGAAACTGGGGGAAGGAAGGGAGAGAATGACAAGGATTCCGGAAGGAAGAATGAAATCAGAATGACTATGTGAAAGGAGAGAAAGTAAACAGGGCAACGAGCCTATAACATTTATTATCAATAAAAAATAAACTAAAACTAGGTGACTCAGGAAGCAACAGGTGGAAGGAAGGACAGATTGAAGCCTTAAATTTTTTGGTGGGTGGACGAGTGGGTAGTGGGCAATGAAAAGACTCCAAGGAACCAACCCCACCCCACCTCCACCCACACCGCCCACCCCGGACAAATCAGTGGGCATTCGCAAGATTACCATGTGTGTGCTTGTCTAGAAATTGCAGCAGATGAATTTTCAAAGTCAGTGACATTAATAAACAGCTTGATAATGTAAATGACATCAGTCTCTTTATATAGTTTATATATGAAAGATTTATTTTAATTCTGTTTCTGTTCTTTAAATATTTTAATTGTTCATTACTACTCTTGTAGTTTATTTATTTCCTTATTTTCTCTCCTCACTGGGCTAGTTTTCATTGTTGGAGCTCTTGGGCTTAAAGCATCCTGCTTTTCCAACTAGGGTTGTAGCTTAGCTAATACTACTACTACTAGTAGTAGTATTACTACTACTGATAATAATAATAATAATAATAATAATAATAATAATAATAATAATAATAATAATAAAAATAATAATAATAATAATAGTGTGATTAAAGTTGTTGATGTATAAATGTATGGAATCTGGTCCATATAAACCAGCGTTGAGACCAGGAAGGCCATCCATCAATCAGTTAAAATTGGAGGAAAACCTTGCAATTGTAATACGAAGTTAAAACGTGTTGGACAAAATTGGGTGCAGCTAAGGAGTCAAGTCACTATAACTGAGAGTTAAGAACTGTGCGAATTTATCCTTAAAAAGAAAATAGAGTTCACAGCGATAGGGTATCTTTTTCCCTTTGAAGTTATCATTGTTCAGAAGTCAATATTATTGAACATTTTATTATTTATGATGTTATTGCTATTATTCTGATTGGGCTGAGGTTATAAAAAATGCAGTGAGCTCTCAATAACGGTACCTGATTGTCACAAATATACAACTGGGATATCACTGGTAAAGCCATTCATGCACGAGAATATGTTAGTCTCTCTCTCTCTCTCTCTCTCTCTCTCTCTCTCTCTCTCTCTCTCTCTCTCTCTCTCTCTCTCTCTCTCTCAAAATGAATTTCTTATACATGTTACTATTGAATGGTATCACACTGAGATACTTCAGTCAATGATAAGTATAGTTTATTTATAAAAATGGAACTGCCGGCATACGGGAGGGAAAGATATGATAATTTGATTATTTTTTGTGTAACCTTCAACAGGATTTTTCATTTCACGCAAGCATAAAGCATGAAATGATTGCAGGCCACCAAAACATACCGCAGGGACGCCATCTTTTCTTCTTATGCATTATTCACGTAGCAATAGAATATGAATAACATTTAATAACAGTATGCATACAGACATATACATGTGGTATAATGTGTATATATATATATATATATATATATATATATATATATATATATATATATATATATATATGTATATATATATGTATATATATATATATATATATATATATATATATATATATATATATATATATATATATATATATATATATATATATATATATATATATATATATATATATATATATATATACTGCATTGTATCGTTTCTACACAAACACAAACATAGTTACAAGTATCCACTGAAAGGAAACGAAGTGGGTTAGATATAGGCCTAGAAGTAAAATGGAAACCCAAAACTAAAACTTGAAAAAAAGAAAAAAGGAAAGAAAAAGAAAGTCATGAGACGTTTCTTTCAATAAAATAAATTACTTATTTTTCAGCAAGTAATCGAGCGCTCCATGACCAAAGTCACTTATAAGATACGCTAAGTAGTAAAGCACATGACTGGTACACAATACAGAGCCAGGAGGACAAATAGAACTGGTTTAGACTGATCTTCAAAAGCCAATTGACCTGAAATTGGTGGTGTTCTCTCGACACTTGTTTCGTCGCTGCTGCTGCATTGCATTCTGCCGCTTTTGTGTTACAAATGAACTTCGCAGAATTCATTGATATACGGTTCATTATTTACAGTGGCATGTTCTGTATATCAACGCTGGGTTTTCTCAACTGACAATGATGCAAAACACTCCTCAGTTGTTATTGAATGTTACTTATGTGAGTGTTGTAAATATTGAATTATAGTGTTCTAGTCTAAAGCTTGCCGGGAAAATAATACGCATAAACACGCCATTTGTATGTATGATTGCACTCCTGAAAAAATCAGTCAAGATCATGTTACTAATTTCGAAGCGTTTATAGCTGGAAGAGTGATATACGATTATGTGCTGTATCCAATACTAACTATGGATCGCTAAATGTTCTTGCAGAAAGAGCACTGCCTTTAATGTCATGTAGAGTATTAGTGTTAAATGTGATATTTGACAGGATTTTACAAAATATTGCAAATGAATATAGCGACCTCAAATAGCACCTGCCAGTGCTTTCTCGCTAAGATACTCTTAATATCTTGAACCAGAGTGAGGACTCGAAGGACTGAACACAGCAATTGTTTGCGGTAAAATTCACAATCCTTGGTTTTCTTGTGGTGATTTCTTGAAGGTTGAATGTTAAGTAACGCTTTGGCTAGGTGATTATCTTCCAAAAATGAGTGATTTTATCAGGTGTATTACAAGTACTCTCATGACATTGAACCGGGATAATATGAGGTTTGATTCTCAGGAGATAAATTAGAATTAATTAAGGATATTTGCCAATAATGTCTGTCACAAAACATATTTTCTTTCAGGCGTAGGAATATGAACGTGTTGATTAAATTAATTTTGTATTATATACACAGTAAATATATTTTGGCACATACAGAAGAATGAACGTAAGATACTTAAAAGTAGTAAAAAAAAAAAAATACACAAATTAAAAGAAAATAAAGTATTTGGCTCGACTTGATTAAAATTGGGACCTGTACTTAATTTTTGCAAGAAGTTTCTTTCATCTCAAAAAGTTTATGTTCTGGAAAAAAAATTTATACCTAAGAGAATTATGAGAATCATATAAGACTCCTTACCTAACCCACCTCTCCCAAGAGGACAAAACTTTCTCCAGAAATTCTGGAAGAATTAAGATTTTTTAACCGAGGGTTTACTGCTAATACTTAGGAGCTGGTCTATTAAGAAAGAACATTTCATCACATACATTTTGTAGCTTATGTAAAGATCTTAAGACGGATACATGGAACATGGTAAATGTAAACCTAAAATCAACAATTACAGTTCTAAAGTATAAATCTCAGAGAAAATTCCCCTTTTTTCAGAGATAAAAGTCTGAATGTCACAGAAATTTCCTGTCCTTTCTCTAATGTCACAGATAATTCCCGTTTTGTTTCAGAGAGAATCACAGATACTTCCCGTTCATTCTCTAATGTGACAGAAAATTTCCAGTTTTTTTTTTTTCAGAGAAAAAGGTCTGAATGTCACAGAAAATTCCAGTTTTCCGGGGGAAAAAAATTCTAAATATCAAAGAAAACTTCCGTTCTTTCTCTAATGTCACAGATAATTCCTGTTTTTTTTTTTTTTTTTTTTTTTTTTTTTTTTTTTTTTTTAAGGAAAAAAGTCTGAATGCCACAGAAAATTCCAGTTTTTCAAAGGAAAAAAGTCTGAATGTCAGAGAAAATTCCCGTGATATCACATGACTCTGACAGGACCTTCCTGCACTGGAAAATTTAAAAATATACAGTATATATTTTCTACACAAAATGCTCATCGTCTTTTGCGCTCATTAATTGAAAGTGGAAATATAAATGTATCATTTATATGATATTACATTTTATTATCGACTTCTCATACAGAAATTATTTGACTTTTCCTTGTTTTCATTTTTTTCTTGATTTCCCTCTCTCTCTCTCTCTCTCTCTCTCTCTCTCTCTCTCTCTCTCTCTCTCTCTCTCTCTCTCTCTCATATATATATATATATTACTGTGTATATATATATATATATATATATATATATATATATATTATATATATCTTTCTTGATTTTTTTCTCTTTCTCGAGGATTATTTGACCTTTCACTATTTACACAATTCTTTCTTGATTCAAACCCCCCCTCTCTCTCTCTCTCTCTCTCTCTCTCTCTCTCTCTCTCTCTCTCTCTCTCTCTCTCTCTCTCTCGCTGACTGGTTTTTATTAGCTTATTTCATTTTCACCTTGGTTTCCAATGCATATAAGGCGATCGCCTTCACATTACGAAAGATACCAGACTCCGACAAAGAGTAGAAGGAACATGGACATTAAACGTGTTACTTTGAAAGCACTGCTAGAGTATATAGGTCACAGCCTTTTCCTAACGGTTATCCTAACGTCAAAACTATTGCTTTGTGAATGGACAACGTTAATGTGCAAATATCAACTTCGATTTACTTGTATTTGATTCTCTGTCTGTGTATAAAAGTCTAAATATTTATCGCAGTGCATATCCGTGTACAGTGACACATATGCAGTATACATATACTATAACTGACTTTGAAGTGTAAACATATGCAGCATTACACACACACATATATGTATATATATATATATATATATATATATATATATATAATGTAATTACATGGGTATATGTGTACATATAACATACACGCACACACACACACACACATATATATATATATATATATATATATATATATATATATATATGTGTATATATATATGAATATATATATACATCTGTGTATGTGCGTGTGTACGTGTGTGTGCATGTATGTATGTGTGTAAAGGATACTCCCAATAATTAATAACATATGGAAATGAATATAAAACGCGTTTCAGCATTTATATAATCCCTTAAACCTTTGCTTGTGATTAACGAAATCCAACGGCTCTACTTGATCTACCCAACTTGGATATCTTATACGTGATTCTAAATGCAATACCCCATAAAGTAAGAACACTCTAAGGCAAAGATATCTTTGTCCCTAAAGGTCAAAGGACGAAGCAGCGAAGATGAGTAGGCTATTGTCATTAATAGTGGGGAACAGAGACTTAAGTTTTCTTGCACGTCTAGAATTCGAAGTTGCTGGTCTTATTGTGTGTCAGATCTGACGCATTTAGATTTTCTGCACATCATAAATTGTACCCTGTTAATAAGGTTCGAAATTCTTCCTCTGATTAATTACGACTTTCCAATAAGTTGGCCTATTGGAATTGTCCCTCCCTAGCGATCACCAGACTGGGGTTCGAGCACCGCTCAAGCTCGATAGTTTTTTTTTTTTTTTTTTTTTTTTTGGGGGGGGGGGTAGTGTGTGCAATCTCAGAATCCTTGTGGGCTAAAGATGAAGGGGGAACCTATAGGTCTCCCTGCTGAGTCATCAGCAGCCATTGCCTGGCCCTCCCTGGTCCTAGCTTGGGTGCAGAGGGGGCTTGGGCACTCATTATACTTTATGGTCAATCTCTATGACATTGTCACTGTCCCTTGCCTCTGCCATTCATGAGCGACTTCTAAAACTTTCAAGCTTTGCTATATGGGTATCTTACGGGACCGGTGAAAATAGAAAATAGCCGAAGATTGAACAGTAACGTTGAGAGAAGAATGACTTTTTCCCTCAATGGCACTTTGCCCACATTCCCCACAGTAGTTTTGTCCCGCTCGGGCACAGTGCCTATCGCTTCAGAGCGCGTACAAGGTCAGCTCACTGTTGCACTTGTTGAGGATTTCGATACCCTACAAATGACGAGAGAGAGAGAGAGAGAGAGAGAGAGAGAGAGAGAGAGAGATGGGAGGGCATGGGGTTCTTCAAAAATTAAACGTCTCAAGGACTTTAGCGTGTCACTTACCAATAATCAGGGCGCCTCTCGCTGTCATTATCAATTTCGCATGTACCATTGTCAATGGCAGTACATATATATATATCTCTCTTTCTCTGCTCTACTCCGGTATAATCTTAATTTGCCAGATTAATTAAATATCGTAACAGGACAGAACGACGTCTCATTGAAGGCGCGTAACCGTTTCATCGTGAACAAGGGACCTTTCACCAATTCACAAAACAACACTTCAAGGCAAAATTATTCCTCCCGAAAGAGTATCTAAGGTTCCTATTATCGCGTGAGATTGCATCTGCTTATTTACCGGCTTCTTCCTCTTCTTCTTCAAATTATAATATCCCTCTTTGTTCCATCGGTGCTCTTCTTTGACAAATTTTGAATCCTATCATATAGTTTATTTTCTTATTTCCTTTCCTCACTATGCTATTTTCTCCCTGTTGGAGCCCTTGGGCTTATAGCATCCTACTACTACTACAACTAATAATA
The DNA here is from genome assembly GCF_036898095.1 of Palaemon carinicauda. Classification (NCBI taxonomy): domain Eukaryota; kingdom Metazoa; phylum Arthropoda; class Malacostraca; order Decapoda; family Palaemonidae; genus Palaemon; species Palaemon carinicauda. The sequence continues at coordinate 58,194,048 of NC_090726.1, read as the reverse complement.
ATAATAATAATAATAATAATAATAATAATAATAATAATAATAATAATAATAATAATAATATCTTTCCAACATCCCAAGTCTCTTTTCTTCAGACTTGCTTACTATTCTGTTTCCCGTCTTTGTATTTTCAGTTTTTTCTTCTCCGTATGCTATTTCTCTGTTCTTCAAATGTTCTCTTTATTTTTTTTACATATCCTTGACATTTTCTCTCTCTCTCTCTCTCTCTCTCTCTCTCTCTCTCTCTCTCTCTCTCTCTCTCTCTCTCTCTCTCTCTCTCTCTCTCTCTCTCTTTTACTTTTGGTTTTTCTTTTTTACACAACTTCTTTTTCTCTTTCTTTTGAATAACCCCCTTTATCTCCTTCCTCCTTGCAACGTCATGGTCATCTCTTTGTAGTTTCCAAGGAATCTTTCTGTCGGTTTCTATCCTTCTGTTCTGATCCTTCACTCTTGCCTCTTCTTTAATCCAGTTCCCTTTCTTACATTGGTAATCTTGTCTTCTTTATTGATTCCCATTGTTTAAAAGAATGTCAGACTTTTATTTTTGACGAGTCAAATTTGAAGAACAAAACATTGGCCTTTTCATAATCAGTAACATACTTTACTTTATTAAGTAAAATGTTTTTTTTTCTATTATGGATTTTTTTTCATAAATACGTTATTAATTGTATTTAATAATGCCAATTTCAAGCTGAGGAAATAGTATGTTTTTAGTTTCTCTTATCTACGTGACCTTATTTGACCTTTACTGACCGTTTTCCTTCACCATATTATTTCTTTAATTAATTACTGACTTTTCATTTTACATAACTACGTTCTTCGTGTGTTTAATCATTTCAATAATGCCAATTTAGAGTTAAGGATATATAATGTTTCCCTCATTTACGTTATCTTAAATGACCTTTAGTGACCGTTTTCCCTTATACCAAGGATGGCGTTTCTCCTGTGAAGGGCGACGACCTTATTTTTTTGCCTGACTAGTTTCCCCGTCTTGGGCAATTGTGCTAATTTAGCTTTCAGTAATGTGTACATTGCTGTCACAATGCCATTTATTAACGAACTGTCTCTCTTTATCCAGATTTTTTTTACACTACTCTGCAACTTTGCAGAACTTTCACTTTTGAGTTTCGTTTTCCTGCAGTCTGTGCCTCCTTTTCATTACTATTTTATTGATTATCCTTTTCTGTCTACATTACCATGATTTATTTGATTTTACTTCATCGTTTTTGTGTTCAATTACTCTCATTTCTATTTAGGATGAAAATAGAAAGTGAAAGATGTTCCACACAAAAAGAGAATTACTAGTAAACGATAAAAGTAACACCAAACTTTTAAATAATAACAATGCCAGTTTCACTAAATGCAGTGAAAACAGGTGTAGCAAAAAACATTAGTAAAATAAAATCATTACTGACAACAAACGACAAAAGCAATCGCAAAAACATTGGTATTTGCTAATCCGTCAGTGGGAAGAAGAAGAAGAAGAAGGAGAAAAAGAACCACCAGTAACAACAATAGGCATGTCTAAATAAATAGCATCAGTGGCAATAGTACCATTGCCAAACAGGGAATGTTTAGAAGAAGAATCATGTTATAATCGCAACATTTAAAATAACTGGAGCCTTTGAAAGCAGCAATAAGAAGCACCAGTAACAAAAACAGGCTTTTCAAAGAAATAACAGCAGTAACAACACCTCTAACATAAGAAGCTTTATAAGGAGTCTAATTAGTTACATCAAAATTAAAAACAACGGGAGGTTTAAATAGTCGCAACAACAAAAACACCAGTAAGAACAACACGAATATCCAAAGAAACATAAGCAAAAAAAAAAAAAAAAAAAAAAAAAAGCCTTTGAAGGATCGCCGTCAATTTAATAATAACATAAAATATAACAGTAACCCTAAAAACAGTAACAACAACAACATTAAGTCAACAAGCACGCTAAAAAAAAATAGCAGCATCACTAACAACAACAACAGCAACAAATACGTTAAAAAAAAACGCAACGAAAAAAAAGCAGAATCGAGGAAATAGAAAACACTACACAACAAAAAATAGTATTGAAAGCAACTGAGAGTTGAATCAACGACCAACATCCACAGTGAGATTAAACTAAAATTTGACGTTTAGGTGAGACTAAAACGTGCTTCTCACGGGTTCAAAGTCACAAGAATCAGCATCCTGCACAATCAGAGAACCATTAGTTTTTTTAACCATTTGCGTGTTTGCAAGGGCTTTATAAATACGACGACAACATCTAAAAAAAGGGATGAAAGTCAGTGATAATTACGATAAGTGGAGTTTTGTTACATTTGATGTTTTACCTAAAATTAACTTAGATGATTTAAACCAATAATAAAAAAAAAAATATGGCGTTTCGAAACAAAATAGTAATTGTTTGTTAGGCATTGGTGTGACTTTCGTGCTGAATTATTTTTTCTTAAAAATTTCCGCTTCTACTACTACTACTACTACTACTACTACTACTACTACTACTACTACTACTAATAATAATAATAATAATAACAATAATAATAATAATAATAATACTAATAATAAAAATAATAATAACTGTAATAATTGCATCATTAGTAGTAATATTAGAAGTGACATTACTAGTAGTAATAGTACCTTATCTCCAATCACCTTGCATCTCGACTTTCAAAGACAACAAATGTTTATCTTGCAATATGCATTCTCCCCCCGGCTGTTGTGTATATCCTAACGCTAAAAGAAACATTATAAAGGCTGCCTCTTGCTCAGCTGTTCATCTCCTTTGTCATTGGTCGCAGAGGGACTAAAGATCGCTCTCCTCTTGCCAAATAATAAAAGCTTCATTATAATCCTATCCTCTTTCCCCTTTGCATCTTCCTTCTCTAATGAAATACTGTCGAATATGTTTTTGTATGAGTTGGAGTATTCTTTACAGATACGTACTGAAGTTTATATCTCAATATTTTGTATACATTCATACGCATTTTTTTTTGTTTACGCGTATTAAGTGTAAAAATATTCATAATTATATCTAATCGTGAAACCACATATACAGCATATAGTGTATAATATATACATATATATATATATATATATATATATATATATATATATATATATATATATGTATGTATATATATACAGTATATATATGCATATATATAATATATATATACATATATATATGTATGTATGTATATAAATGTGTTTATATATATATATATATATATATATATATATATATATATATATATATATATTATATATATATATATATATATATATATATATATATATATGTGTGTGTGTGTGTGTGTGTGTATGTTTATTGAAATCATTCTGTATGTTTAATTAAAAAGAATTCTCTCACAAACTCTTGTATCTCTACCAACTAAATACAAAAACGATTGTATCTATTATTAGATGTGTACTCACTCACATTAGCCTGTGAATTCTTTTTTTAAATCAATGTAGACAAATTTCTTTTTCGTTTTCATTATTTCACGATTTAGTTTTTCAAGAAACAGCTTAATGACGCTACTTTTAAGATTGTCCTAACCAAGAATTTAAGCAATAAAAGTTACGAAAAGAGAAAAGTAATGTAGATCAAGGATTAATTCAAAAAGAGTGTATTTAACATAGGAAGAAACTTTGCAGGAAAGTCAGTAAATGAAGTATTTAAAGAATAGTTAAGAAAACTATAACAAATGAAAAATTAAAGATTAAGAAAATACCAAAATAGTTCATGAGGAAAATAGAAAAAAAAATATTAAGAAATTAACATTAAGTCATTGAAAAAATAACACATTATTAAAGAGAACAATTAACAGACAGGGAAAAAAATCAAATAGTTTAATGATTTTTATTCTCTGCGTGTGGATACCTTAACGTAGTAAAAGGGTTTGTGTATGACCATTATCAGCAGAGCTGTACTAGTAAGAGCTACCCATACTAGGTTGCTTAGCTGTGAGCGATCAGACTAAAGTCTGCCACCATCACCAATCCGCAGTGGCCAGCGTGGTGATGAATACTGGCAAAACCTGAATAAGGTCATGTCTGAGGCCTTTGTCCTGCAGTGGACTAAAAACAGCAGTATTTGTTGTGTACATTATACAACCTTACAACAAAATGGTAAATGGAGGTAAAGGATAAGCAAACTAGAGGGGGACTCAGTAGATTGCAGACCTCCGCCGAGGCTGCTTATTTCTCAACCTTTTGCTCGACCTTGACCTTGACCTTTGACCTTAACATGTATTAATTGGCGTGGATTTTTATACACTCAAATATGAACCAATTCTGAAATCTCTGTGACAATGATGTCCAAACTACGTGAAATGGACATTTTGCTTGACCGTGACCTTGACCTTGACCTTTCAAAACTTAATCATGTCCAGCTTTTTATTTGCAGGGATTAACTGTTATGTAAAATTTACAAAACACTTAAACCCTGCAAGTTTCATTACTCTGCGATTAAAATTGTAGCCAGGAAGCTGTCCACAAACAAACAAGCACACACACACACAAACAGGGGCGAAAACAACCTCCTTCCAACTTCGTTGGCAGAGGCAATAACCAATTTATGGATGAAAGTGGACGAGAAATAAGGAGAGGAAGTCATTTTTTAGAGCTTATACATAAACTGCTTAACGCCAAATGCAAGTTCCCAACATGGTCGGGAGCTGGGCATTTAAACAATTTGACCTTGGATTTTATATTCTTTCTATCAGCTGCGCTTTGAAATCATAACAACGACAGCAAAATAGAACTGGATGAAGAGGGCGTTGCGAAACGAATAAATACGTTTAATGACTTGGCTTGGGCTCTAAAGTCAACAATGATTAGAATGTCAAACAGTTGATGTTGTAACATCGTGAACGATGCAACTGTATGTATAATTGCATGAACAAATGTACTTAGGTGGTAACGCATTAAGTAAACACACACATGCATGCATGCGTATGAAAGAAGAGAGAGAAATTAAACCGTTGTCCTTGCATTAGAAATAATAAAACATGTTAAATCAAAGAGGATAATGTAAAGGAAAAGGAAGAGAAGTAAGTGGAACTTAATAACCCTTAATAAAATGAGACGATAAGAAGTAAAACATTCTAAACAGAAATGAGAGAAATAACAAACTTCCAGCTGGAATGTTTATCTGAATAAGTAATATTCTAAAAACATACAAAAAAGCAACGTCAGAATAAAATAATTGGATGAATTTCTGAAAAATAAAAGTATATTAAAATAGATATAAATATTAGAATTAACCAATAAAAAAAATAACATCTTGCCGAATTTTTGGAAAACTGTTTACTATCCCACAGATGAAATAAAACAAAATCATTCAAATAATAAGAAAAAAATTAAAAAGCTCATCTTCCTTTATCTCGCATGAGCTTATTGAGCGGCCAAACCCCTGAATCACGAGCCATTGAATCACTTTAGGGAATAAGCTTCGAACCACCCAAACATCGTCGTTCGAGATTCGTGATTTTAGTAGGTTTTCTTGGTGAGATATATTCTTATTTACTTTGGTTTACGTAAGACGGAATACTTATGACGTATATTGGACCGCATTTAGAAAATCTTGGTCACGTGGCCAGGCGCCGGGGAGGGAAGATCATTCGGATTAGAGGTACTATTGGAGGAAAACTCCCTAGATGAAGTAAACATTAAAAGAGGATGGATAGCGAGATTGGAGAAAGAAGATTGAACGGAGATAAAATATAACTAAAATAATATAAAATATAATAAAGTAAAAGGTTAAAAAGTGGGTGTAACAAGGAACCGAAGAGACACTGTAAAGTCCCTTAAGTAACGTCTACAGTACACCACTTGAGATGTAATGAATGCGTTAATATACTATGAGGTATCGTATGGCTGTGAACCAAGTATTTATTTACATAGGCATGGTTTTTTTAATCCGAAAAAATACACCAAATTTGAAATAAACCTCAAAGTTTCCTTTACGACGACGACATTTAATTTTCAGCATCATAATTCAATGCTCTTAACATTCAGAATCACAGGCGAAACAGATTCCTAAATTTATGCAGGAAGGTCTTGGTGTTGGTTGCCATATGAAGGACGACCCATCGTTCAGTTGATATTCCTCGATGACCTTCAACTATTCAGAAGTTCGAGTAAAACTCGAGTTTTTATAACATTCTTATGCGTGTAAATACATACTAAATATGACTCCAGTTTTTACGTAATTTTCCCTATATATTAGAGATACTGTACGTGGCTGGATATATATATATATATATATATATATATATATATATATATATATATATATATATATAAATATATATATATATATATATATATATATATATATATATATATATATATATATATATATATATATATATATATATATATATATAAAATATATATATGTATATATATGTGTATATATATACACGATATATATACGTATATATACATATATGTACACGATATATATATATATATATATATATATATATATATATATATATATATATATATATATTCCTATCACGCTGACGGGAAACCACTCGGAAAACGACAATCTCCCAAAAATTTCCCAAACTAGCATGTTGTAGTTAGGAAAGGGGAAGGAGGTGAGAAGGGGTGAATCTGTCTATGTATGCGTGTGCGTCCGTGTGCGCGTATCTATCTAATTATTTGCCTGTCATTATTGACGGGTCGCATACACTAGTATAGAATAACAACCAAGATTGAAACTGAAGAGACTTAATTGTCTGTCCAAACAAGTATATTCTACAACGGCAAAGCAAAGCATTAGAGAGTTTTTGTACATGCATATTTCTAAAGATATATTGATCTTATATATAAATTGCAATTCATTATTTCATTTTGGTCATACTTTCCAATATTTTCAATGGATAAAACTCGTTGTGAAGAACCGAGAGTAGAAAAAATAACAGTAATTATGTTTTTTTTTTATTATCCTTAATGAATAACAGAAAAAAAAAAACATCAGGACAAAATAAGAGAATGGGTCCCTAGAGATTGCAAATGAAGCAGGGGAAGGAAGAGAAGACGATGGATTGACGAACTAAGAAAGTTTGCGGGTGTGGACTGGCATAGAAAGACCATAAACAGACGCAAGTGGAAGGACATGTCTACAGTCTAGGTAACTCTAGATGGACATGTCTGAGACCTTCGTTCTGCAGTGTAGTTACGGCTGATGATGATGATCATGTTTTGTTTTCTGAAACGACTCAGCTTTTGCAATGGCTGCGAATTGGATGGTTCCAGTGTGAGTTGGGTAGTCAGACGCTCTGTTCATGAGCCCTTTGTGGTGTTGCAATTATTTTCGCTTAACTTTTTACAATGTAATCTCGAAGATATTTCAGGAATTATATATATATATATATATATATATATATGTATATATATATATATATATACATACATACATACATACATATATATATATATATATACATATATATATATATATGTATGTATGTATGTAGGTATATATATATATATATATATATATATATATATATATATATATATATATATATATATATATATATATATATATATGGCTTGTTACCTTTACTCACTAGGATATTTTTTCCTGCTGGACCCTTCTAGCTTATAGCATCTTGTTTTTCCAACAAGGGGCTATAGCTTGTAATAATAATAATAATAATAATAATAATAATAATAATAATAATATAAACATACTGTATAGGTGTGTATACATACAGTACATATGTGTGTGTGTGTACGGACACAGTAACGACGTTTTCAGTGCAATCATCAGCCATGATGGCAAATAATAAAGGATGGTGTTGAATTGAGGCCTCCGTTGGAAAGCGATTGTCTTTATGAAATGATTGGATCAACACTGCAAACACAAACCTTACGAAAATGAGGGTATAACATCCCTTATGCATGGAAAATCGTTGTTCATTTGACACCAACGTGAACCATTCCCGGTGTTCCCATCATTTCGTGGGAATCAAGTTGCTCGTTGTCACTGTCTGATACGTGAAAACTTACCAAAGGGACACTCTTGGATAAGTTTAAAAATAGTAGGCGAAATGTATTACCTATCTAGCTTTCCCAGCAATGCTAATTAATTTGAGAATTCAACTTGTCGCATAACTTTCCTTTAAGAACAATTACAAAAATAGCTAAGAATGGAAAAGGAAAACAAGGGAATTTTCTTAACCTATAAATCAATTTTTGATAAAGAATTTGAGAATCCAACCTGTCCATTGGGAATAATTACAAAAATAGCTAAGAATGGAAAAGGAAAATACAGGAATTTTCTTAACCTATACAAAAATTTGGCTTAGGCCTTTTCCTACATCAGTTGGTTTACTCTCTATTCTAAACACTCTAACATCTGCAAAGCAAGTTCAGCAGCATGAAGTAATCTAAAGATAAACACCTTTTGGCTTACGATTTCAACAGCTGACTCTCTGATATCTCGTATCACCATATTCACTGCCCCATGCTCTAAAGATAATAACATTCCTCAGATTTATTTGTAAATGAAAAAATATACGTACATCTCTTTCAGCTTATATGATCGGAGATATAAACTTTCTACCTACATACTTGCATAAGAATAAAGTACATGAATGTAAGATATACACTATGAATCACAAGAAAGTACCACTCGCTTTCTATTTCTAACAGGTATCATAAATTATCACTTCAACTTTTCTTTTTATATTAGCTTTTCGGTTTCTAATACACCCAGGATACTAAACCAACGAGAGGAGGAAGCAACCCGGCAAGAATTTGCTCCTTTTAGTCTAAAGAGACTGAGATTCGATGGTACTTTTTGTGAGGTCGTCTGGCCAGGAAATCTCCTGATTCCTTGGCACTTTTCTACCGTCTTCATTGATGGGACTCGGTTTTATTTTTAGCTAATAGGAATGAGGAGTGAAAGAAGAGTGAGGAGAGTTAGCTAGGTAACAATGGTAGGGAATAGTTTGGAAAGTATTAGTATTGTTTGCGTATTGGTACAATTGGTTCTCTATAGTATATATATTCTTAAGAACTAATATTCATATGAGCCGTATCTTCTGACATACTGGTATTTAGTCTTCATTACCAACCATCTATTGATAAAATACTTTATATTTTATATGAATTTGCCAAACACCATTCAAACAGTATAAAACATCTCTTCGTCTAATTATTGTTCAAGGCCTTAGAATAATATTTTTCACTTCTCTCCATCAATTTGCTCTACAAGTGTAGTTGCTGTCGTTCTATCATTATCTATAGGAATTTCCATGAAGATATTACAATTATCTGTATACACACACACACACACACACATATATATATATATATATATATATATATATATATATATACATACATATATATACATATATATATGTGTGTATATATATATATATATATGTATGTATGTATGTATGTATGTATGTGTACATATTTGGCTATAAATATATGGATTGTGATGAAGTATAGGCGGTCTCTCTAAAGTTAATAATTCCACGATAAAAAATCGTCGTATTCCGATTTTCTGGATTATTTTGTAATATCTTCTCTGCAATATCTGCTATTATAAGTCTTTCTGCATTATTATATTACTCATGAAATCCAGAGTATACTGAAAGAAAAAAAATGTATCATTCATGGCTATTAGCAAAGTATGTCAAGTTTTATACACATATGTCATGACGTATTTTTTTTTTTTTTTTTTTTTTTTACTATTGGTAATATGTTCCATTTCATTATACTGTGAATCCTTTCAAAATTGTACCCTTAACATCTCTACGTCAAATTCTTGTTATTTCATGGTTAAAGACTATCCCTTGTTTAAGCTTGTTTGGATTGGATTTATGAATTTAGGCTAAATAGCCCAGCGCTGGGCCCTGAGAGGCCATTCAGTAGCCAAATTCATCAAGTGTAATACCTTGGAGTTACACTATGGGGTAAAAGTTGCAAGAAGTTTGACAGCAAATTGGAAAAAAGGAAGCAAGAACATGAGTAAATTACAAGGATATGAAGCAATTGTATTAGAGGCCAAAAAAGGCTTTAAAGACTTACAAGTAATGCATACAGTGCATTAAGGCCACTACCCACTACGGGATTATTTTTGTATAGAACTTCTCCTGGATATCGAACGCTTAGAGTAGGGCTTACATTACTTTTAGTTTCACAAACTACACCAGTCCTCTCGTAAGAAGGATTTTAATAATTTTTGTAATTTCATTAATAATAATAATAATAATAATAATAATAATAATAATAATAATAATAATAATAATAATAACAATAATAATAATTTCATTGAAAATAATAATTTCAATAATTTTAATAATTTTTATTCTATGGAAAATCTGTCTTCAACTTTTATATCAGATCCCAAGTCCTTTTTGCACTGCTTTCTTAGCAATATCAGTTTTCAATTTCTTTGAGCTCATTATATTGATGCATGGCGTGTCTTTTGCGACCATGCCAATAACTGTCACATCAAACGCTGGGGATATTTTAACTAATGATAGGCATCTATCAAATGTTATTAAAAACTTACCGCTGATTTTTCTGATGAAGAAGAATTGATTGCTACCAATGGTAGGAAAACTGATTTTATCTCCGCTTAAGAGGTTATAAAATGGCCAGCGTTTATTAATTTATTTTGATTGTTTGCATGTTAGCAGATTTACGTCAAAACATTTTACCGGATTTTTTTAAATTTTTTAACAACGGATTGGTATTATGTTCCGGAAGAACCCCTTAAATTTTGGAGGTGATCCGGATTAAGATTGTAATTCTGATTATTATTATTATTATTATTATTATTATTATTATTATTATTAGACAGTAGATTAATTCTCGGTCAACATATGAAACGGAGAAAGTTTGGTCCGTAGACTATGTCCTTGGCGGAGGTGAGTGAAATCTCTTTTATATATATATATATATATATATATATATATATATATATATATATATATATACATATATATATATATATATATATATATATATATGTATATATATATATATATATATATATATATATATATATATATATATATATATATATATATTAGAAAAATTCAGTTTACGGGTTAGAGACCCAGTGACTGCTTTAATCATCAACATCCATGCACCAGCAAGTAAAATTTTGCCGTGTACTTTTATTTTGGATTTAGTAAGTATAAATAAACAGATCCTTTTACTTTTGCAATGGATGCTTACGCTCTTGGCTTTTCCTTCATGACTAATCAAGCCTGGCTCTGACACAACACTGGTTTTAAAGATGATCTTTGTAGACTAGACACAAATAATCTTTCACAAAATCAAATGTTATTCGCTGCCAAAGGACTAAACCTCATTTCAGTCAGAAAAGAGAAATTTTTAAAATTCTGAAAGTTAGTTTTATATTAATTCCAATGTCATTATCTTACAAGATAATCAAAACAGAAATTGAAAAAAAAGCAAAGCAACCAAAAAGGGACTTATTTCTTGGAATCACATAATCATTCGAAATTTTATTGCAAGACACAAATAAGATCTTAAGAGATTTCCTCAACCTCTTTATGTTATCGAAATGGTATTGTTATGTTTTGTTATTGAAAAAAAGTTTGACTTTCATGAAATACAAAACTTGAGTGGTAATTTATTCAATAAAAAAAATCTTTTCAGTCAGATCACACATTATATCTCGACATTGTCTAAACGAAATGATAGTGATAAAATATAGGAACGAAGACGTTTAGAAGACACGTGGAGACAAAATTCAGAATTTCTGTTATCAAAAACGAAAAACAAGGAAGGTTATTTCAAATATTCCTATAATTTCTTTAATTCTTCCCGTAAACCTCAGATTAAATAGCAGAAAACAAAAACAAAACGTATTTCATAATTTCAAATCAACTCTGGATACCTTTAGCAACAAGTACAGGATAAGATTTTTTTTCTGTGAAATATGAAACATTAAAGCACATGTGAAATCGTCTTTACAGGATTTTTTCCTGACAGAGAACATAAAACAATTAAAGATTACTTGTAAGAAGGCGGATATGAAAGGCAACGGAAGACGCTTAGAACGTTCAAGACAATTTGACAATTACGAAACGTTTTTCATTCCTCTTGAGAATAAGAATAATTTCCAAACAAACTAGTATGTAATAGTTGTAAGTTAGGAAGCAAGCTAACATAATAATGACGTACGTCATATTGTTCGTAAAACCTTCCCTCTAATATGACAACAGAATAGAGATTTGTTAAGAGCAACGTGAATACCTCAGAACGAAATTCGCACAAAATGTAATAAGAGATATATGTCTCAGCTCAATAACACTGCAAAAGAAAAGTCTATCAAAGACAAATCATAGTTTAAGGGCCACCTATGAATGGCAAAGGCTCGGCACAGTGACAATACCCTAGATACTGACCATATCTATAGGCTACATATGATCAGCGCCCAAGCCCCCTCTCCACCCAAACTAGGACCAGGGAGAGACAGGAAATAGCTGCTGATGACTCAGCAAGTATAATTATAGGCTCCAGAAACACACGCCCCACTCCTTAGCTCACAAGGATGGTGAGGTTGCAGACATTACAAGAAACTATTGGAGCTTGAGCGGGACTTGAACCCAAGTCCGGTGATCGCCAAGCAAGGACATTTCCAATAGGGCACCACAATCTAGAAATATCGAACAAGAAAAATTTCAACTGAAGTAGTACGTGACTACAGTTCGCCATCCTTCGGTTAAATAACACTGTGACTGGATGTAAAGGGAGAATGATTTGAACTTTCCTTGACTTATTGAGCTTAAAAAAAATTAATAACTTTATTAAAATGCTAAGAATTTTATAGTTGTTTACGACACGACTTGCAGTTCCATTTCCGGTTTACATAACAAAAAAAAAACAGGATGGGTACATTGATAGATATTGTGATATCTTTATCGGTCGACTCTCGATGTCAGGATGCCAGAGAACTTCAAATTATTCATTCATTATCGGTTGATTTGTTTCCTTACTGTATATTAAAAAACCGATATGAAAATAAATTACAGAAACTTCAAAACTAATTTTTTTAAACAACAAGGCTTTTCCCATCATGAGATGGCTTTAGATAAAATCAAAGACAATAATCACTGCCACTAATACAAAATTTTTACCACTGTATCAACGATGACTCGTCATCAGCATTTTTTTCTTTTTAGGCCAATTTAATTCAATATATCTTCCAACACATCAATCCACAGTGTTGATGTCTAAACTACATAATATCAAATTATCTCAGAACACTGAACCACCTTCCCCTCTTGATGATCCTTTCAAACCATTAGATTTGATCCTATATTCTAATGCTCCATCCTTGGTTTTTCTTGCTCTTCGTAAATAATGGAAATATTCTCAAAAGCCTCAATCGTATTTACCTTTATTTGTATTCATACAATCCAACATAAACCTAACCTAAATGAATTTTCATGGCTTATTTCAATTCTGTCACTTTCAACACATCATTCTAACGTTTACAGTCAGATCCCATTATAATTCAAATGCCTCCATTCTTTAGTCATTCCTATTAATATTTATAGTTTTTTGTTACTATTTAACCTAACATTCTAACTGTTATTCATATCCACTCTAAGCTTTGTATTCTCACAAGCCTTTTCAGTCTTTTACTAGTCCCTGCATGTTTTTCTTTACTATTCCTAGTCAGGAAACATTATCAATTCCATGCTTCATTCAAAGCTTTTCCTCTTATTCCCCAACATTACGTTGAATCTCCTGTCCACCATTAAAAATATTGAATAGCCCAGGAAGGTTAACGTGCGTTTACCTCAGACTCACTTTACACTAAACCAGCCACTCTTTCGGTTACATAAAATGACTTCTTACTGCTCATCATTTATCTTCTATAACTTAATTTACTCGACACCCATTACATTAAATCTTTACCAAATCTATCATAAGCTTTTCTCTATGGGTTTGTGGTCCATTGGGAGAGCGAATTTGATATTAAAGGCAAGTGTGGCTTATTTGAGTAAGAATATATACATATATACATATTTATATTATTCATATGTATATGTATCCTTATGAATATATAAATATGCATATATTTTTTCTAAAATAAGCCACAGAACTAATTCGATATTTAAGGGTATGTATGGTTTATTTGAGAAATAAATTTATACATATTAAATATTCATGTGTATATCCAGACATATGAATATATATGTATATATTATCTTTCTAAAATAAGCCACAGAGCTGATTCGATATCCAAGGGTACGTGTGACTTATTTGAGAAAAAAAAATTAACATTTATTTATTCATATGAATATATATACATATAAATATATGAATATGTTTATGTATATATTTTTTCTCAAATCATCTACAAATGTCCTTTAATTTCCATTTCCCTCAGCCACAGGATCTCAGTCCCATAGAGCCATTTTTTAATGATAAATACTTCTGCCCTCCCAAGGATTCGAACCTTTGCCCGATAAAAATAAGGGTAGCCATTAGACTTTAAACCACGCGAGTGGGCTAAATTCTATTGTTTACCCTTATCTCTAACGGGCATAGGCTCGAATCCTTGGCCGGGCAGAAATATCTATCATTAAAGTAATTTCTCTATGGGTCTGAGATCCTGTGGCAGAGCAAGTTCGATATCCAAGAGCATATGAGGGTTATTTAAAAAAAAAATGGAAATCACGCGTGTTAGTACTAAAATCATTATAAATATAGTTTGGCTCGCTCTCTCTCTCTCTCTCTCTCTCTCTCTCTCTCTCTCTCTCTCTCTCTCTCTCTCTCTCTCTCTCTCTCTATATATATATATATATATATATATATATATATATATTTCAGGCACGCTCAGTTCTCCCCTTCCCACGAGTAGGGAAGGGACGAAGTGGTCATACCCTGATTGCTTGTGCGTGTGTGTGCATATCTATCTAAATATTTAGCTGTCATTTTCGAGGGTCGCGTACACTAGTGTGTGTGTCTGTATATATATATATATATATATATAAATATATATATATATATATGTATATATATATGTATGTATGTATATATATACATATATATATATATATAATATATATATATATATATATATATATACATATATATATATATATTCCACGTGTAAGATTCCTGTACCTTTGTTTGAACCAAGAAAGACTGGAACAACAGGTTGATCGACTTATTCGCAGAAGAGAAATTGATACGGCTTTTAATAATACAGACTTACATAACAACCCCAGGAAAGTC
>NC_090726.1:58171289-58173789 GCF_036898095.1 Palaemon carinicauda | reverse complement strand
CATGAAAATGAAGTTAAATCATCTTCCCATCGACAGCGAATATCTGTGACGTCACATTTTCTATATTGGAGATAATAAGGCGAATCTTCGGTAAATGTCACGTGGTCCCAAGATAGGGCAAAGTGAGACAGATACGGGCTGGGCACAGGGCGGGGCAAATGAGGGATGGAGACACACGAGACATGATGATGTTGACGGAGGCCAGGGAGTAAGTGTCGGGCGAGGGGCATAAGCCACCGAATTACACCTATAGGGAAGCCCCACCTTTAGGGGGAACGACTGAGCTATATTGGTGACATACTATGTACCTACCTACCTCTCTCTCTCTCTCTCTCTCTCTCTCTCTCTCTCTCTCTCTCAGACGGGCCATAGACGATGACTTTTGGTGCTTTTCCAACGATGTTTCCGTAGGAAGGGAGTGTCTCTTAAGTGGAGACCAATTTATTATTAGATTAGCTTATTGTTTCTTTATTTAAGCATTAAAAGTGGAACGAGTGTTTACTCAATTTAGGTGGGTATTTTCATAAAGCAACTCGGGAAACTGAAAAGAAAACTTTTGATTTTACAACTAATAAAAATAACAAACATTTTTTACCTCTTGGAAGGGGAGCTATCGCCCATATGGGTTTATCTGTCAACAGCTGGGTATAAGCCTACGGTTAACAAGGAAAACATTAAAGGGAAAAGAGCAGGAGCAGTACTTACGTTCTGTTGATGTCGTATCTTAGAGGTTGATTCCAAAAGGACCCCACGTATACTCTTTCGACTTCCGGTGTGTTGAGAATCTTGCCCAGTGACCACATAAGTGCCCCGTACACTCTCATGAGCTGTTGATGGTCAATCATGTCAGCTTTATTAAGCACGATGCGTATTTTGTCGTGCTGACCCCGTAGTCTTTCGAGGAAGCACCGGAACTCGTCGGAAATGTCGAGTTTGTGTGCGTCGAAAAGAAGGATAATCCTGTCGACGCGCTCGGCGAACCATTCCAAGACGGTGTGGAAGTCGTATCCTCTGTCGACTCTCTGCTTCTCCCCCGACAGGATACCTGGCGTGTCGACGATGGTGATGCCCTTCAGGACGCTCGAGTCGACATTCGAACACTGGAACCTGTTAAGGAAAGTATTGCCGTATCTCGACAGTGGTCTGAAGGGCTTCTTAGGATCGACCACCAGGGCATTGCCGGGTATGATGCCGTCCCTGTCGCCGTGCATGACCACCACAAAACTGTCCGTCGTAGGCTCGGGCCCGATGCGAATGCCAGGGAAGTCCTTCTCGAGAATGTACCTGATGAAGGTCGTTTTACCTGTCGAGTATTGCCCCACCAGAAGTATCATGGGCTTGGCGTCGAAATCCGTGTCATCCAGGGGCGGCGAATGGAAGTCCTGGAACTGGTAACCCTTCTCCAAGGGCAGCACCTTGTGCTTGTAGACGGCCTTGAGGCCTTCAAGCACTGTCTCGCACATCTGAAGCTGACGGCGCTTCTCCTCTCTGCTTACCCACGAGAACATGACGAAGGTCCGGGTAACGGCCGAGATAACATATGCGACCGACGGAGACACCAGCTAGGGGCACACTGCCTCAAACCCACTGCCACAGCGCCGTCGCCTTCGTTCATCCACCAGAAGTCGCCCCACTCGCGGGATGGCTACTCACTCCTCCTCCTCCTACTCGTTGTTGCTGCTGCTGCTACCACCAACAGCCATGCCAAGTTGCGCCAAATCTGTCCCGTGAATACCTTAGGCTGCTGCACCTCTTACAGCAGAGGGCTACCCGTAACAATGGCTCCCGTCTCATACAGCATGTCTGTTGCTTGTTTGTCTGGCTCTATGTCTGCTTCTCAGTAAATTCTGTGCATGTACGTCTTGTTCAATTAATTCTCTCTCTCTCTCTCTCTCTCTCTCTCTCTCTCTCAATATTTTCAATGTTTTATTCACTGCATTTATAGTCTCTCTCTCTCTCTCTCTCTCTCTCTCTCTCTCAATAATATTTCTGTTTTGTTCACTGCATTTATACTCTCTCTCTCTCTCTCTCTCTCTCTCTCTCTCTCTCAATAATATTTCTGTTTTGTTCACTGCATTTATACTCTCTCTCTCTCTCTCTCTCTCTCTCTCTCAATAATATTTCTGTTTTGTTCACTGCATTTATACTCTCTCTCTCTCTCTCTCTCTCTCTCTCTCAATAATATTTTTAATGTTGTTTTGGTCACTTCATTTATAGCTCTCTCTCTCTCTCTCTCTCTCTCTCTCATTGTTTCAATGTTGTTTTGTTTACTGCATTCTGTTTTTTATATATATTCACCACCTCTCTCTCTCTCTCTCTCTCTCTCTCTCTCTCTCTCTCTCCTAGTACTACTACTAACATCCTTATATTTCAGTTTCTGCCTCTTCATGTTAACTTTAAGAAGTTGTCTATTTACAATAAGTTGTTTTGTTATCTGTTTTTCATCCGCTACAATCCTCCACTTCCGCCATTTATCTAACTATCTCTTATTGTGCGCAAT
>NC_090726.1:58161289-58166289 GCF_036898095.1 Palaemon carinicauda | reverse complement strand
AGCCAAGCTGTAACTCTAATTGCATATCGACATCTATTTTTATAAAATGCACATACGATATGAGAGATAATGAACAATTGAAATAAAATATTATAAACACAGTAACAGCATAAAAACATATTGCATTTATAAACTTTAAAATGACTTATGTCAGCCTGTTCAGCAAAAAACATTTGCTGCAAGTCTAATCTTTTGAAGTTCTACAAAATGTATATATATATATATATATATATATATATATATATAGAGAGAGAGAGAGAGAGAGAGAGAGAGAGAGAGAGAGAACACCCAAACAATTTACTAAAAAATGTGATTGGCAAAAGGTAATCATGATTGGCATCCATGAAGAAGATTATTTAAACAAATGAGGCATTTTTACAGCTACTTTGAACGACAATAAATTTGAAAAGAAAATTAACACGTGGTTATGTTATTACCTCCATCTGCACAGCTCTCTCTCTCTCTCTCTCTCTCTCTCTCTCTCTCTCTCTCTCTCTCTCTCTCTCTTTATACCGAAGAGAATTAATCTATACAAACGTAAAAGATCTCTCTCTCTCTCGTTATACCGAAGAGAATTAATCTATACAAACGTAAAAGATCTCTCTCTCTCTCTCTCTCTCTCTCTCTCTCTCGTTATACCGAAGAGAATTAATCTATACAAACGTAAAAGATCTCTCTCTCTCTCTCTCTCGTTATACCGAAGAGAATTAATCTATACAAACGTAAAAGATCTCTCTCTCTCGTTATACCGAAGAGAATTGATCTATACAAACGTAAAAGAAACGATGTTTTTTTTTTGTAAATTAAACTGTAAATCACGGGGAATGGTGAACAGATTAAACTGATTTACTCGTAAATTCCCAATTTCCTATCATAATGTGTGTATGCTTCACCGCTTAGAGGGGGAGGAACGTACACATGGTCTAAAAGTCGTCACTTACTCTTTTTTATCCCAATTACGGGCTGCCATTGTGCAAGAGCCCGTGGCTTGTACACTTTGTGTAATTGTCGCTCTAAAACGAACGAACGGTCTAAAAGCCTCTCAGAGAAACTCACTTTGGAATGACTCTACAAGATAGGCCTAGTGCTGTGTAACCTACGTGTCAAAACATACTTAAAGATAAACTTTATATATAGCAGAGGTATATGATACAAAAATCATGAACCAGCCTCTATAATTTATCTAAATATTTCTAAAATGTATTAAAATCAATAATCAACAAGCCACCCATCACTATGGAGTTTCACTGGCTTCATATTATACAAGAATTGTTTGTTTTAAAGTAATTGTTGATGGGCACCATAGTAAGTATATAACTGTAATATTTGGTGTTCCTCAGGGTAGTGTTTTTGGCCTATTACTTTTCATACTGTATAGCCTACACATTATTATTATTATTATTATTTGCTAAGCTACAACACTAGTTGGAAAAGCAGTATCCCATAAGCCCAGGGGCTCCAACAGGGAAAATAGCCAAGTGAGGAAAGGAAACGAGGAAAAATAAAATTTTTAAGAAGAGTAACATTAAAATAAATATCTCCTATATAAACAATAAAAACGTGAATAAAACAAGAAGAGAAACAAGAGAGAACAGCGTGCCCGAGTGTACCCTCAAGCAAGAGAACTCTAACCCAAGGAAGTGGAAGACCATGGTACAGAGGCTATGGCACTACCCAAGACTAGAGAACAATGGTTTGATTTTGGAGTATCCTTCTCCTGGGAGAGCTGCTTACCATAGCTAAAGAGTCTCTTCTACACTTAAGAGGAGGAAAGTGGCCACTGAACAATTACAGTGCTGTAACCCTTTGGATGAAGAATTATTTGGTAATTTCAGTATTGTCAGTTGTATGAGGACAGAGGAGAATCAGTAAAGAATAGGCCAGACTATTCAGTGTATTTGTAGGCAAAGGGAAAGTGAACCGTAACCAGAGAGAAGGACCCAATGTAATCCTGTCAAAGGACCTCATAACTCTCTAGTGGTTTGGCCTAGAAATCCAGCTCATTCCATATGCAGATAATATTACTCTTCCTCGTTTCCATTTCCTGGATTTAGATCTGGGGATGTTGAATCCCTTAACAGATATTTAACTAGAATTAGTGCCTGGTGCAAATTATATGGCATGAATTAAAAGCAATGAAAAGTCTCCTCATATCTGAAAACAATAGTGAACAAATACTATATTTACAGGGATACAAATAAAACAACTCATGTAGGATAAATTGGTCATGGCGGAGCCAACACATCATACAAGGCTATGAACCTTCCATGATAGCCACCTCTGCTGAAGGGAGGACAGTAACGATGGTTTAAAAAATGAATACCAGAGAGGAAAATAAACAGACAGGGAAAAGCCACGAATTGTTCACTAAACCTACATTATTATTATTATTATTACTATTATTATTATTATTATTATTATTATTATTATTATTATTATTATTAGCTAAGCTGCAACCTATCTGGAAAAGCAGGATGCTATAAGCCCATTGAGGAAGGAAAATGAGGAAATAAATAAACTACAAGCGAAGCAATAATAATAATGATAATAATAATAATAATAATAATAATAATAATGGTCAGATATTGGCTAAAGATTTTGAGATTAGAAAGAAGCGGGGGAAATAAAAGAAAAAAGCTAAAAGTTTGAGGATTACTCATACCTACCCGGTAACAGCAAAGAGCAGCGTCGAAAGCTGTAAAAGGACTGAAATTGCAAAGAAACGTTATTTAAAGTGACAGTTACCAAGAGAAGGATTGTGTTGTCAGCTGAAAAACAGGAAGTCTGTTGTGTTGAATTTCGGAAGAATGGGAGAAAATCAGCAGTGGTCTCTAGCAGGTATTCGGAAGGCCTTGTTATGGATTAGGTTAGAGTGACGTACCTAGGAAAGACGCCTTATCTATGGGGTGGTATAACTGGAGGCATAGAAAACGGTTGTCGACTTGAATCTTTTGAATGGGATGATTGGGGATCCCAAGAGTTAAACAAAGTAATGTTAATTTTTAAAGAGAATATGATAAAGTAAAAAGATGTGAACCTTAGATAATCGAGCAAAATTTGGTAAAAGGTTAGTGTAAGTGAAAAAAGACCATAAAGTATCAAGAGAAATGATTTTTTTTTTCATATAGAAAAAAATCATTCACTGAAGAAAAAATCATGTTTAGCTGGAAACAGGAATTCCTGGTACATCAAGGACTTACAACTGCGTCGCGAGTTCCTGTGTTTAGCCCAGCCCGCCACCTCTGCCAGCTCTCCGTAAAATATACTTTTTATTACTCGTCGTGAAGTAAAGGTGTGTCAGGCTTCACTTCTTCGAACCAAGGAGTACCAGGGACTCCTGTGTCAAACTGTTCATCGAATATTTTACGAGAAATGATAAGAAGACATTCGATGTTTTCTTGTAATTATAATGAAATTGTTTGACTGAAAGATTCCTTTCCTGAGACAGAGAAGTTCAGTAATGCCAACAGTACACCGCACGTTGCGTACTGTAGGCCTTACTTAGGGACTTTGCAGCATCCCCTCGATCCCTAGCTGCACCTACCTTTAAACTTTCTACTTTACCTACTGCCCCGTTTCACTTTGATTAATTTAGCTGCCCAACTTTTTTAGTACCTCTACGCTGACTGATCTCAGAGCCAGCCAAATGCAATCATCGAGATAAAGTCGATGATAATTTAAGAATAAAGTAACATTAAGGTTGCATAGTTGTTTTGAGCCTTGCGTATATAGAGAGATGAATGGTCTAATATATTCAAAGATAGCTTATTGAGCCTTTAATCGTATATCTTGGCAGACGTATTATGTACAATAGTTTCATCCTTGATTTTCCAGTAAAATGTGATAGTGACTGCGATCTTACTTTCATCTTAAGATAAACACATTTCATGATTTTGGTACCGAAAATTATAAAATTTCTAATAATGTCAATAATCAGAATAATGAAAAAAAGAAGCTACAGAGGAAAATGGGTGCCTATAGAATAGATGAAGTACATCACTGTATAGGCCTACCCCTGTATCACAATGTTTTCACCCGAGATTTTTATATTTTTTCGGAATCTTTGCTATGTAGCTGAAAACCAATGACGTTCCTTTAGGCCAACTTATTTATCTTGTACTATTTCTTAATGTTTCTTCTTTCTTTTTGTCAGAGACATTACTTTCTACCACAAAGCGCACCCATTCAAGAGTGGGTTCAGTTGACGCACTGTAAAGGTATTCTAACACTGAATGCAAAAGTTTTGTTTTCAGATTCAGTAACATTTACACAAAAATACTTTGCTATTTTTTTAATTATTATTCTTGACTTTTTTTAATCAGGCCAGAAGCAGTAACTTACAAATAAACTGGATCTCCACGGTTAACAAAAAATATGAAAACAGAAAAAGTTAGTTGTTTAAGCTATTTTGTCAACGCTGAGCAAAGGCTGGGGGATCAACAGAAAATAGGCGCACAAGTTGCCGCACGAGGCGGATGGAGAATGGAGAGGAAGGCAGAGATTGTTTCATTCACGAATAGCAAAAAAAAAAAAAAAAAAAAAAAAAAAAAAAAAATCTTACTGGTGTAACACGAGGCATAAAAATAAACAAATTTAAAGCTCATTTATCAATAGAAGATCATGAACAGAAAACGGCAAAGGAGACCCTAGGATTAAAAAAAAAGTAGAAAAAAGGTTAAGAACAAATATATAAAATGGATTGAATATAGAATATGTTCATGATGTTAATTTTGGAGTCCGACTGTCTACCACAGTTATTGAATACTAGTGTACGCGAACCGTCAAAAGTGACGGCTGAATATTTAGACAGAATGTAAACACACAAGGACACGCAGATCTATTTCAAAATTGTTACTAATTTTGAAATACGTTATATTTTATGTTTTTTCTTACTTCTCATATATAATTTATTCGTTATTTCATTGTTTCATTTTCGCGCTGGATTGCTTTCCCTGTTAAACCTCTAGCGCGTGTGGCATCCTACTTTTCCAACTAGTGTT
>NC_090726.1:58151289-58158789 GCF_036898095.1 Palaemon carinicauda | reverse complement strand
ATTACGTAAGAGTGAAACCCAAGATAAATATAACGTACTACTGGCTCTGGTTGAGAATCTGCAACGTTGTAACAGAAGAATGTGTGTGTGGTCAGCTACAGTATTAATAAGGAATGGAGTAGATTGGTTTAAAAGGCTCGGTTTAAGATTAGTGTAGTTCAGAGTTGCTTGTATTATTTCATACTCTTGTAAATATTGTTCCTTCCACTTTTATGTGCATACAGTTCACTGAATTATAATTGTATGCATACATATAAATATACTGGATATACTCTCTCTCTCTCTCTCTCTCTCTCTCTCTCTCTCTCTCTCTCTCTCTCTCTCTCTCTTTATATATATATATATATATATATATATATATATATATATATATGTGTGTGTGTGTGTGTGTGTGTGTGTGTGTGTTGCGCGCACACACACAAACACATTATTTGTTGCTTTGAAGTAGATTAATGCTTCTGCCTTGACATTACTTCGGTATTGATGAATGGTTTTGATGTTACATTAAAATATAAACTATTCCTTGACTGTACACAGTAATCACTATCAGTATTCTAGTGGTGTACTGCATAGTACTACTTACATTTTCATATGTACAGATGAACACAGGAATTTCTGGTACACACCACTGTTGAAAGGCTCTCTTTCACACCCTTACTGCGCGGCGAGTAACCAAACAGATAGAGAAGGGAGATAACACAAGGTAGTGGTCTAGGTAACTCACAGGAACTTGTCTTGCAGCAAGGATCCGACTGGGTGAGATATGCCATGATTTCCCGTGTCCAACTGTACTTTTATTTGAATACACGAACAATGATATACGTTTTTATTAAGCGCATACTTTTATGTAAACATACAGGCACATCAAAGGATTATTCTGATCTTTAGATGTGCATAAAAGATAAAATCGCACTTCTGTCCCACTAGCAATAGTTAATGATGATTACATTACCAGGGTAACAGACTAGTGTAAACAGTGTTGCGAGCAGCCACTTGGTCCAACGATAGAACCTCTTTGTTGTGCTAGTGTGGCCAAGGAGTCAGGACCCTGTTGTGGTCAGTTACTTATGAAACTCTTCTTCTTCTTTTCCCTCGTTGTTAATTCTGTAAATATAGGTTAAAAATAATTTGTAGGCATGTAAATGATGTCTATAGAGAATGAAAGTACGGAAACTCTGTTTTAATATGTATAAGAAGTAATGAGTACAAATGGTAGATTAGCTATGATGAAAATAAAAGATGTAAAAAGACGGCTATTTTGAGTGCATAGAAACTAATATGCATATGGTATGTTTCTGTCCTTTAGTTAAAAAATTGTTGTTTTGGCTTTTTAACTTGCTCAATAGATGTTGTAAATTGAAAATCAGTAGTAGGTTAAGGATTTTAAAGTTAGATTTTAAAGCAGTTTCAAAGAACGATGAAATGGTCGTAATAGCTGATTTTATTGCATGGATGAGGTAGGAAGATACTTAGGATTTTTAATACTGACCCGCAATGACCTAAATAAGTAAAAAACAAAATGATAAAGACTTTTAATGTAAATAAAATAGGATTTAAAACTTATGTTCAAACATACACACGAGTAGATATTTTTTTAACTCTAAAGATATAATTAGATGAATAGTAAAAGTTGCAATTATGAATACAGTATATGTTGAGTAAAAAAGATATGTAAATATATTATGATTCATATATATTATAAATTGTAAGAAATATAAATGTATATTTCCTAAAAAAAAAAAAAAAAAGGTCTTTTTAGCATTTTTGCACAAAATAATAAACATATTATTCTTGAACTGAAGTTATGCATGTATGTGTGAATGTTTGGCATGACCTTATCGAACAAAAGCGACTTCACTTATACGCCACAATAGAATATAATTGACATTCACAGCATAATTTAAGAAATTTTGAAGGAATAAAAACTTTGTATTATGGAATCTCCGTTAAGTACACGGTAAGCAGGCATTTGTCGAAGTATTTATATAGAGACTTCACATATCATTTGTCACGACTTCGTCGATATGACTTATTCACTGCTAAAAATGTGCCGCAAAAACGGTAAAAATCCTGGAATAAATATACAAGGTATTTACCCTTTTAAAAACTGATACACTGACGTAAATGAGTAATATTATGGTCACCAACCCGTAAAAGATGTAAAAGATGATAACAAAGTAGGATAAAAATTACGGTAATCTGTATTTTACTGAGATATGGCATAAAACGGCATATTTTTACGGAGAATTGCCGATTAAAATTACAGGGTTTTTTTAAGTGTAGGAAAATTAGTATTGATATTATTCTTGGAACATATCCTACATAGTGCTACTTACCCAAATACTGTAGTTTTAACTTCTTGATATAATACATGTTACCTCAGACACGAAAAATCGTGATCATTAAGCTTACAGTATAAATGTCAGTTATATCTAAATGAACTGCGAAGCTATATATACATTTCCTTGGAATGGTATGTCCTATGAACTTGAATGTGTTTGAATATTTTGCATTCTTCTCGTTTATCAGAACTATGTAATCATAACGCAAATGCAGTTTTTGAAATATATTTTGATAAGCTTTCTGATGAAAAGATTGAAATCAAGAATAGAAAATGTAATTATTTTTTTTTATGATTTCTGGAAGAAATGCCACATTGAACAGCAAATCATTCTTATGTATGTCTCATCATCAAGAGCCGTACTAGTCCACTGCAGAACAAAGCCTCAGACATGTTTTTTCACTTGCATGTTTATACTTTATGGTCTATCTACGTCAGTGCACACCCGTAAATTTTCTCAGTTCGTCAATCTATCGTCTTCCCTTCCCTTCCCTGCATCTTTTGCCATAACTAGGGACCTATTTTGTTCTAATGCTTTAGTAAGGCTCCAAGTTTCTGATGCAAAAGTTAAAACAGGTAGGGCCATCTGATTGAATACTTTTCTCTTTAGAGAGAGTGACACTTTACGTTTCAGAATCTCATTTCGTTTACCAAAAGCTCTCCATCTCATGCTTATCCTTCTATTAATTTCAGTCTCGTGTCCTGGGGGAACACTTCCTGTCTGACCTAAGTATGTATATTAATCAACAATCTCTAGAAGTTCGTCCATAACTCTTATTTGTTGACTGAGCATTTTCATTGAACATTATCTTTGTTTTACTCGTATTCATTTTCAGTCCTACATTTCTGCTTTTTCCCTTCAAATCTTTTATCGTCTTTTGTAAATGCTCCCACGATTCACTGAACTTTACTACGTCATCTGCAACTCTTAAGTTGTTAAGGCATTCCCCATCAATATTAATTCCTACAATTTCTCAATCTAAATTCTTACAAACTTCTATGCATGCTGCGAATAATCTAGGAGAGAGGGGGTGTCCTTGTCTAACTCCTTTTTCAATCGAATTTTCTCACTATATTTATGTAGTTGAAGGATTGCTGTACTTCCTGTATAGATATCTTTAAGTGTATATCTACTATATATTAAATATTGCTGTGGAAAAACACGCCAATGGGTGTAAGAGGTTTACTGGAAAAAAATATAAATTCCTTAGGTGAACAATCTGTTTCACCTTTCCTTCTTTTCATGAACGACCAACAAGTAACTCATTCACACATCTTCCAAACTGATTTCCACAATGAAAAGGAAAGGAAAATCACAATGCAAAACATGAAAAAAAAAAAAAAATAAGATATTATCGTCGTCAGCTGTTTCATATGAAGCGACGGTTCATGAATAAAACTTGAAAATAACTTCCCACGTGATCGAGAAAAAACAAAACTAAGGGGTTGTCTTTTATGTTAAGAAGCATGAAGACGCTAATGAATTTTCCACCGCGAGCAGTAAAAACAAGGGAGTGTCTCAAAGCGCTATGATAAAAAAAGAACAGAGAACGAAGTAATGTCTCCAAACGAAAGGGCGTTTTGCTGAAGGCGCGACGATTAACTATTTTTAAGCAATATAAACAACCGGGGAAGCCAGGAAAGGTGATAAAAAAGAAGTCTCATTGGAGAAAGGTAGCGTTGCCGTCTCGTCAATTTTTACACAAAGCAACAGGAAGGAAGATGTCACAAAAACATCATGTTGTAGTACGACCCCAGTCAGTCCCAATGGCGTCTTGACACTTCTTGTGAGCGGGAAACTATTTCTGATGGGGGCGGTGGCTGATACCACAAAAACGTGGCCGTCTCTCTGCTCCCCCTTTTTCTCTAACCTGCCCCCTCACACGTAAACAAACAAACACACACACACACACACACACACACAATATTAAATGCCTTAGACACACAATGATTCCTTGTCGGAAAAAAAAAAATGGTATAAATCATGACATTACCGAAAATTAAGAAATGAAACAAATCCATGATGTGCGAATGAAAGAAAATCATATAAAAAACAGTTAATAACCTCACTCCCAATTTGTCTAATCAGCATTTCTTCTGAGCTTAAGAAAGATAATGCATCTTATCAACCAGAAAGCTGAAGAAGTGCTGGCTATAGATCCACACCCACCGGCTCATCCGAATTCCAAAAGAAAAGCAATAAAACATCACAAAACTAATAAGAAGAAAGAAATTATCATTACAAGTTACGATGTTGACAGCCACGAACAGCTGGATGCTGGCTAGAATCCATGCTACTTCACGACACAAACGTGCACATGGCTCGGAAATATGATCGACAAAGGAAATCTCATTATCTTGCGAAAGCGATCCTTATAATCCCAGGTGACTTAGGGATTCTCACTTGAATTGCTCGGTCTAACGAAAGACTTGGGCAAACAGCAGAGAGAAATCTTTGTCTCTTCTTTGAGCCTTTCATGAAACTAATGTGGAGATGATATAGATGTACAGCTGGACACGTGAATTCCTGGTACGCCTTAATGTACAACTAGACACGAGAATACCTGGTACACCTTGATGTACACCTGGACACGGGAATTCCTATTACACCTTGATGTATAGCTGGACACAGGGTAGCTGGACACGGGAATTCCTAGTACACCTTGATGTATAGCTGGACACGGGAATTCCTAACACACCTTGATGTATAGCTGGACACGGGAATTCCTAACACGCCTTGATGTATAGCTGCTGGACACGGGAATTCCTAACACACCTTGATGTATAGCTGGACACGGGAATTCCTAACACACCTTGATGTATAGCTGCTGGACACGGGAATTCCTAACACACCTTGATGTATAGCTGGACACGGGAATTCCTAACACGCCTTGATGTATAGCTGCTGGACACGGGAATTCCTAACACACCTTGATGTATAGCTGGACACGGGAATTCCTAACACACCTTGATGTATAGCTGCTGGACACGGGAATTCCTAACACACCTTGATGTATAGCTGGACACGGGAATTCCTAACACACCTTGATGTATTGCTGGACATGGGAATTCCTAACACACCTTGATGTATAGCTGGACATGAGAATTCCCAGTACACCTTGATGTATAGCTGGACACGGGAATTCCTAACACACCTTGATGTATAGCTGGACACGGGAATTCCTAACACACCTTGATGTATAGCTGGACACGGGAATTCCTAACACACCTTGATGTATAGCTGGACACGGGAATTCCTAACACACCTTGATGTATAGCTGGATACGGGAATTCCTAACACACCTTGATGTATAGCTGGACATGGGAATTCCTAGTACACCTTGATGTCCACCTGGACACAGAAATTCCTGGTACACCTTGATGTATAGCTGGACACGGGAATTCCTAGTACACCTTGATGTATAGCTGGACACGGGAATTCCTAACACACCTTGATGTATAGCTGGACATGGGAATTCCTAACACACCTTGATGTATAGCTGGACATGGGAATTCCTAACACACCTTGATGTATAGCTGGACACGGGAATTCCTAGTACGCCCCGATGTACAGACGGACACGAGAACTCCTGGGACACCTTGATGTACAGCCGGACATGAGAATTCCTGGTACGCCTTGATGTACAGACGGAAACGAGAACTCCTGGGACACCTTGATGTACAGCCGGACATGAGAATTCCTGGTACGCCTTGATGTACAGACGGACACGAGAACTCCTGGGACACCTTGATGTACAGCCGGACATGAGAATTCCTGGTACGCCTTGATGTACAGCCGGACACGAGAATTCCGGGTACACTTTGATGTACAGCAGGACACGGGAATTTTGGTACGCCTTGATGTACAGCCGGACAGGAGAATTCCTGATACTCTTTGATGTACAGCAGGACACGGGAATTCCTGGTACGCCTTGATGTACAGCCGGACACGAAAATTCCTGGTACACTTTGATGTACAGCAGGACACGGGAATTCCTGGTACGCCTTGATGTACAGCCGGACACGAGAATTCCTGGTACACTTTGATATACAGCAGGACACGGGAATTCCTGGTACACCTTGATGTACAGCCGGACATGAGAATTCCTGGTACACCTTGATGTACAGACGGACAAGAGAACTCCTGGGACACCTTGATGTACAGCTGGACAAGGGAATTCCTGGTACACCTTGATGTACAGCCGGACACGAGAATTCCTGGTACACTTTGATATATAGCAGGACACGGGAATACCTGGTACACCTTGATGTACAGCCGGACATGAGAATTCCTGGTACACTTTGATATACAGCAGGACACAGGAATTACTGGTACACCTTGATGTACAGACGGACACAAGAACTCCTGGGACACCTTGATATACAGCTGGACAAGGGAATTCCTGGTATGCCTTGATGTACAGCCGGACATGAGAATTCCTGATACACCTTGATGTACAGCGGACACGAGAACTCCTGGGACACCTTGATGTACAGCTGGACAGGAGAATTCCTGGTACACCTTGATGTACAGCTGGACAAGGGAATTCCTGGGACACCTTGATGTACAGCTGGACAAGGGAATTCCTGGTACACCTTGATGTACAGCCGGACACGAGAATTCCTGGTACACTTAGATATACAGCAGGACACAGGAATTCTTGGTACACCTTGATGTACAGATAAACACGAGAACTCCTGGGACACCTTGATGTACAGCTGGAAAAGGGAATTCCTGGTACACCTTGATGTACAGCCGGACATGAGAATTCCTGGTACACTTTGATATACAGCAGGACACGGGAATTCCTGGTACACCTTGATGTACAGCCGGACATGAGAATTCCTGGTACACTTTGATATACAGCAGGACACAGGAATTCCTGGTACACCTTGATGTACAGACGAACATGAGAACTCCTGGGACACCTTGATGTACAGCTGGACACGGGAATTACTGGTAGACCTTGATGTACAGATGGACAAGGGAATTCCTGGGACACCTTGATGTACAGCTGGACAAGGGAATTCCTGGTACACCTTGATGTACAGCCGGACACGAGAATTCCTGGTACACTTTGATATACAGCAGGACACAGTAATTACTGGTACACCTTGATGTACAGCTGGACATGAGAATTCCTGGTACACCTTGATGT
>NC_090726.1:58021289-58146289 GCF_036898095.1 Palaemon carinicauda | reverse complement strand
GAATACACTTCTGAAAAGCGCCATTCAGGTGAGAACTTGAACCAATAAAAATAATTGTCAAACTCGACGTTTGGCTCAAGCCAGTTTAGGAAAGCAGGGGTTTAAATACCATACATGCCACATAAAGAGTCTAAAATTTAACACTATTATGACAGTGCGCATGGTAACGATGCCATCTCGATGGGAAAATAAACAAAGACATCATATACTGTACAGTAAAGACAGTCACACCCCGTACCAGCACAGGCTGGATTGAATAAATCAACATGTATTCTTTAATTATATAATTTATTTTTATTTTTATGATAGGGTTACACTTCAATATACCTACGTTAAATGGATAATATTTGCATCTTGCCTTTAGCATTTGTTTGCCACTAATAATGATGATAATAGTAGGTTGGTCAGGGCACCAGCCACCCGTTGAGATACTACTGCTAGAGAGTTATGGGGTCCTTTGACTGGCCAAACAGTATTACATTGGAGCCTTCTCTCTGGTTACGGTTCATTTTCTCTTTGTCTACATATACACCGAACAGCCTGGCCTATTCTTTACACATTCTCTTATCCTCATACACGTGACTACAATGAGTTTACCAAACAATTCTTCACCCAAGGGGTTAACTACTGTAATGTAATTAATTGTTCAGTGGCTAAATTTCCTTAGTAAGGGTGGAAGAGACTTTTTAGCTATGGTAAGCAGCTCTTCTATGAGAAGGACACTCCTAAATCAAACCATTGTTCTTTAGACTTAAGGTAGTGTCATAGCGTCTGTACCATGGTCTTTCACTGTCTTGAGGTAGAATTCTCTTGCTTGAAGGTACACTAGGGCCCACTATTCTATCTTATTTCTCTTCTTTTTGTTTTGTTAGTTTTTATAGTTTATATAGGAAATATTTATTTAATGTTACTGTTCTTAAAATATTTTATTTTTCCTTGTTTCCTTTCCTCACTGTGCTGCTTTCCCTGTTGGAGCCCCTGGGCTTATAGTGTCTTGCTTTTCCAACTAGGGTTGTAGCTTACAAATAATAATAATAATAATAATAATAATAATAATAATAATAATAATAATTCAGGTGAAAACTTGTACCAATAAAAATAATTGTCAAACTCGACGTTCGGCTCAAGCCAGTTTTGGAACGCAGGGGTTTAAATACCGTACCTGCCACACAATGAGTCTAAAATTTAACACTATTATGACAGTGCGCATGGTAACGATGCCATCTCGATGGGAAAATAAACAAAAACATCATATACTGTATAAACAGTCACAGCCCGTGCCAGCACAAGGCTGGCTTGAATAAATCAACGTATTCTTTAACCATTTTGTATATATCTATGATAATAGGACTACACTTCAATATATCTACTGTACGTTAAATGGATAATTTTCGCATCTAGTCTTTAGTATTTGTTTGCCACTAATGATTATGATAATAATAGTACTTTTTGGAGGGAAGCTCAAGAATCACAAAACATCAGAAGGGAAAACTTTATATGCCACTGATCCCCAATGTCTTCAACGGGTCTGTTTGCATAGCAATACATTGCCTTTTTTAAAGTCCCATCTCCTCTAACCCCACAACTCAAACAACAAGGCTCGATCCTAAATTAAGTCTAGTGTCACTCAAAGTTAATCCTTATCGAAGAGTGGAATAAGGATGTTTTTTCCGTTGGTTGCTATCATTCAGGAAATGAGCCATCATTCTCACCCCTAAAGTTCATAAAACATTATAGAAAGCTAGAAAACATAAAAGCAACTTAAAGTCGACTAGGAAAAGATACGTTAATGTAAACAGGTGGAATGCTTGCGTAGATACGCAGAGAGAGAGAGAGAGAGAGAGAGAGAGAGAGAGAGAGAGAGAGAGAGAGAGAGAGAGAGAGAGAGAGAGAGAGAAATGTCAAGAGCTGTAAACAGCCAAACGTAATCGTCGCTAATAAAATTTAATTCTTTATGGTTGGAAATAAAAACCTCACTTATAAACAAAATGAAAATCATATAGGCCTAACAGAGATAACTTATATTTAGGCACTAAAAATTGAATAAATGGTAGCAGATATTAGCACAAATTTACCTGTACAATCCTGATTAATGTCACGCCTCCATAAACACAGTCAGCAGGAGATCAAACCTTTTTGAAAATACAAAAAAAAATTGATCAAATATAAAAAACCGCACACGGGCGCACAAATTGCTCGCATACGCAAAGCTAATCTTCTTGGCTCACAAACAGTCCGTAAAATACGGTTAAACCATCATTTCCTTTTTAACCTTCCGGCGCCTCGGTCTAAAAACTGCTATATGCGTATGCTTACTGTCACATTTGTTTTCTTCACCAGAGAGAGAGAGAGAGAGAGAGAGAGAGAGAGAGAGAGAGAGAGAGAGAGAGAGAGAGAACTCTTTATCGCCAAGAAGAAATTTGTTCGTAAGAGAACGGGGGACAGCGTTTTATGAGAAGCTAGGAATTTTGATGGTATAGGAATTTGTTGACAAACTAATTATGTTTGGGGTTTCATTGTAAGCTTGTATATGTGTTCTTAATTTGATTTGGGTTCGTATTACTATTCAGTGACCCTTTAGAATAATAGATCTTGATTATTGAAAATGTAACTCTCATCTCCCTTTCTTGTTTCTTCAATTTATTAAATATCTAACTTCTTTTGCCATCTTCCCTTTAATTATATCTTCTCTCTCGTTTCTTGTGTTGGTTACATTCTTCACACAGCAATAATAGGCCTACATACTCTCTCTCTCTCTCTCTCTCTCTCTCTCTCTCTCTCTCTCTCTCTGTTCAGACGAGTCGTTCGTTCCTCACAAACCAAATAACTCTTTCTCTGTGCCAAAGTTTTCTGCGCCTTTTTTTTCCTTTACAAAAAAAAAAAATATTCGCTCCCTTAAACTTTTGTTAATATTTTATGCCCATCCACTCATTCTTCCACCTCTCTCGATGTTCTCATAACATGTCTTCCATTCATACCTTTCTTTCCCTTTCATATTCTGTGTTAATTACCGCATCCTTACTTTGACCCAGGCATCAACTTTAAAAGGTTTCTTGGTATTCGAAAATTTTTCCTAAATAACACTCACAGACGTCACAGCAAAATTAACTTGTCTCATCCACTTACCAATATCGCCATCAATTATGAAATCAAACATATTTTTATTCTAATCCAAATTTC
Source organism: Palaemon carinicauda (assembly GCF_036898095.1). Taxonomy (NCBI): domain Eukaryota; kingdom Metazoa; phylum Arthropoda; class Malacostraca; order Decapoda; family Palaemonidae; genus Palaemon; species Palaemon carinicauda. The sequence continues at coordinate 58,143,109 of NC_090726.1, read as the reverse complement.
GAACTATACTTGTAACTATCATATCACCACTATCATCATTTTGAAAAACTTCATCTCGCTCAAAGAAGTTATCATTAATCTGATAACACATTTGGAAATCCGATAAAAAAAACTATTGGCCTACCGCCTTTGCCCATGCTTCTAAGCTTTCGTAGATTATTATACTTACATTGCATGCATCTACAGATAAGCATTTTTCATTTTCAGTTCATTTTGGGGGTGTTTTAACCTTTCATGCAAACTGGGGCTATGCTTTCAGCTGCATTCAGCATAATGTCAAACCCAAGTGATACCGAACTAATTGGCCTGTGCTCTTTACCCCTAGACTCATCGCACCATTTTCCCACTTCTGATATCATCTTATTTAGTGTTTTAGAGCTTTGCTAGTTGTTATCTTGGTTGAGTATATACTAAGGTACACTATTCTATCTTATTTCTTTTCCTCTTGTATAAGTTTTTATGGTTTATATATGAAAGGTCTACTCTAATGTTGTTACTGTTCTTGAAATATTTCATTTTTTTATTGTTCATTACTTCTTTTGTAATTTATTTACTCCCTTGTTTCCTATCATCACTGAGCTTTTTTTTTTCCTGTTGGAGCCCTTGAGCTTATTGCGTCCTGCTTTTCCAACTAGGGTTGCAGCTTGGATTGTTCTTAGGCACATTAGGCAGTGGTGTCGTTATGGGTGGGGGATGCCTCACTCATGTTTGGCCCTACCATTAGCCTCACAAGTTAAAAAAAGAATGAACTGATATAGTTAAAGGTTTTTAAAACAAAGTTTGTTCATGATATGTTGGTCCAACTTAATTTGATCAACTTATGCATAACTGATTGAAACTATTGTTACTTTTATGAACAGGAGAAATGCTACTGCTGTTTAGAGTTAATTTCAATGGATAGTACATGAAGATGGAGTGGTAGTTGAAATTTGCAAGAAATTTCGGAGTTCATAAGTCTTGCTTATTATTAATGATACGCACTATTTTGGTATATTTACATTACAATGATATCATACTGTAGTTGACAATTTATGTTAGTAATGCTTATGATCCATTTTGCCATTGAATAAGTTTTCTATGACGAATTACCTAAACAATTAGCACATTTTAAAGAGGAGTTTCCTTTTCAAGTGATCATGTTGATGCTTCTTGTTTCAGCGCTGACATCATCGTATAAAATAACCCTCGTTAATTCTATTGATAATCAAAGGTTTCATCATTCTTCGTGACTGGACTGAAAAAGCACCTTTAAACTGAAATTAATATAATTTTCGAATCCCTTTTCATTTTTTGATGCCTAGTAACCGAATCCTCTTTTATTTATTTATTTTTTTTTTTTTTTACAAACTGGTGTTGACGGATTTGATTTTTTTTTCCTGAGTTTCATAATGAAATTCGTATAAAATTTTACATTTACCTAAACATATTTTGAACATAACGATCAATCGAGTTTACCTCTTGACAAATTGTTTCGAATTCAAAATATTGTTCTTAATGTTGCACAAATTTTAGAAATGATAACAGTTGCATGGAAATGATATTTCAGGGATGGCTGAAGTTTGAATAATATTTCTGAAGGTACAGTTTCGTCATCCTAATGTTTTCATTCAAAGGTAATTACACCTGTGTGTAACATGTTTTGAATGCTGTTGACCTGGTTGTTTCTGATGTTTTTAACAGAACCTTTTTTTAGATATTTGGCAATCAATCTTTTGCCAATGCATGTGGCGGAAAAACATTATACAAACTAACTTTTAAAGTTTTCTGTTGTAATGATATTTTACTCTAACAAAACAAAACATAAAAATCTATTCGAGGAACATACACTAATTTTTGCAACGAATGAAGAAAGGGTACTCGAGTTGATGAACTATTAAATGTCATAATTGTATTAAGGAAAACTTCTTCTTTGCTTTCAGCTTTTCCCATTGTGATAGAGTTGCTGTTTCTAGTCAGCATTCTCCAACTGTAATAAGAAAAACAAAGAATAATATGAGTGCTTCGCTAGTGACGATTTAACAGTAAGCGAGCAATATGAGATGTGAAATGTTGAATGCTTTCGAACGAACATGATAAAATGAGCGTGGAGACCCTGTAGAGAGTAGGGTTCTCGTGCTGTACAGGACCGGAAAAGCAGCCCTTAAAGTAAAGTAAAGTAATGCAAAAGAGCGTATCCTATGGATATTATTATTATTATTATTATTATTATTATTATTATTATTATTAATATTATTGTTATTATTACTTGCTAAGCTACAACCCCAATTGGAAAAGCAGGATGCTATAAGCATAGGGGCTCCAACAGGGAAAATAGCTCAGTGAGGAAAGGAAAAAAGAAAAAGAAAATATTTTAAGAAGAGCAACAAGATTAAAATAAATATTTTTATATAAACTATCTATAAAAACTTTGACAAAGCAAGAGGAAGAGAAATAAGATAGATTAGTGTGCCTGAGAGTACCTTCGAGCAAGAGAATAACCTAAGACAGTGGCAGACCATGGTACAGAGGCTATGGCACTGCCCAAGATTAGAGAACAATGGTTTGATTTTGGAGTGTCCTTCTCCTAGAAGAGCTGCTTGCCATAGCTAAAGAGTCTCTTCTACTCTTACAAAGAGAAAATTGGCCACAATTACAGTGCAGTAAGAAGAATTTTATGGTAATCTCAGTGTTGTCAGGTGTATGAGGACAGAAGGGAATGTGTAATGAATAGGCCAGACTATTCGGTGTATGTGTGTAGGCAAATGGAAAATTAACCGTATCTAGAGAGAAGGATCCAACGTACTATTGTCTGGCCAGTCAAGAGACCCCATAACTCTCTAGCGGTAGTATCTCAACGGGTGGCTGGTGGTCTGGCCAACAGCGGCAATTGTTTATATGACATCCTGCACTTCATTCCAAAATCAATAGTCATGTTCACTACTAAGGGAAATTGATCAAACAGAAGTATAAATTAGTTCGGCACGAGTAGATATCATTCAAACAAGAAAGAACATTAATTGAAAAAAGGTTAACATATTTTGAAGAACCAGTCTACGGTATTTGCAGAAATTGCAGGTATTCTGTATACATTATTCTCTAGTGTTTACCACTGAAAGCCTGTACAATGAAGTCTAATAAAATTTGCTATGCTGTGTGATCAGATTTTTGTCAAAAATAAAAGTCAATGGACAAACTAACACCCATACACAGTCCAGGACCGAAACAAGCTAGAAGACGATTGATTGGCGAACTAAGAAAGTTTGCGGGTGTGGATTGACATAGAAAGACCATGAACAGACACAAGTGGAAGGACGTGTCTGAGGCCTTTGTTCTGCAGGGGACTAGTAACGGTTGATGATGATGATGATGATGTAAAAGAAGAAAAGCAAGGAAGAAGAGTGGGATTTAACAGCGATAGAATTAATTATTAAAGGGAGAGAGGTTAAAGGCCACCTGACAGGTGTTATGAGGCTGTTGGATGGTTTAATCAAAAGAGGTCAAATTACGATGGAATTCATCAACAAATAACGTAGAATTTTAAATGTGATATCTGAAACTGGGGTCTTGACCCACCATGACCTCATTTGAACTCCACTGCACATCGTTTATTTCTAAACATGAAGAACTTTAAAAGTTCAAACTCGCATCGAATGTTTTCATGTTGAACAGGCTGACATAAGTCTTTTGTTTATAGTGTATATGTTAAAGATCTATTTTAATGTTGTTACTGTTCTTGAAATATTCTATTCGAATAATTCATTACTTCTCTTGTAGTTTATTTATTTCCTTTCGTCACTGGACTATTTTTTCATGTTTGATCCCTTGGACTTGGAGCATCCAGCTTTTCCAACAAGGGTTGTAGCTTAGCTAATAATAATAATAATAATAACAATAATAATAATAATAATAATAATAATAATAACTTATGAGACAAAAGCACTGCATTCAAGTCACTGGAAAAAATTAATGATTATACATAGGCCAGTAATGTTTGCAAACAAAATTGGGAAAAGATGCAGACAAAGAAGTAGTAATGTTTGCAAACCCACTTACATTACCTACTCCAAGTCGAGTGGAAATTGGAGAAAGATTTCAGAAATAGGAGGAAAACGGAAGCAGTAAAAGAATTCCAAGGCTTAAAATTGGATGGTTAAAAACAGTCATGGGGTTAAGTAGTCTAAGGGTTGCTAGTTAGAACAAAGTGAATGTTTTCAAGTTCTTCTTCATCTAAGTTTATCAAATAAGATTGACTCAAGAAATAATGTCTACCCACATTGCTAGTAGGTTACCCATTTCAGCGATATAAACAAAATTAATCTAATTAATAGTACAAGAGAGAGAGAGAGAGAGAGAGAGAGAGAGAGAGAGAGAGAGAGAGAGAGAGAGAGAGAGAGAGAGAGAGAGAGAGAGGGGGGGATGTAATCGGAGAGGAAAGGAAGACTCGTAGTTTGCCAGCTGGGCGAACTTGAATTAATTCAATCTCAATATTTTGAATCAATATAGAGATGGCAAGGATTGGGTACGTTGTGAATAGGAGTCTCTATTCAGGTTGTATACAAGTTATGAGTTAGTGAAATGCGCAACACTAGAAACTTAGAATTCTATATTTACGTGTTCTTTTCTAAATATTTTTTCTATTGGTCAAAATGTCCAAATACCTTTAACATATTTACTGAATTCGACATAGTTGCTAAGGGATTCTAAGGGCAAATTTCGTATTTGTGTTTTTAATCTATGAAAGTGTCCTCCTTGGATGTGAAAAAGTAGTAGTACTAGTAAATATATAATTGGGAAATAACAGAGTTCGAAGAACACATGAAAACACCAGCGAAATCGTAAAGACATCCTTCAATCTTTTAGAACATTCCCATATACTGGAAGTGATAGGGAATAAGTTTCTCTGGACGTTAAATAAATCTATATAATGACTTTGCTGGTTTATAAACGGTGGTACCAGAAAAAAAAGAAGATAGGGAAAAATTAACCTGCCTCTGTAAAGGCACCTTAGCTTTGATTTATTGTATTAACATTCTTATCTACACTTTCTTCTTAAACGTGAATTTGGATAGTGATGATAAAACTTTCTGCATTGTTATTGTTATTTTACTAACAAGCTGGAACCCTAGTTGGAGAAATAGAATTATATAAGCACCGGGACTCCAACAAGGAGAGGAGCCCAGCGTAGAAAAGAGACGGGGTAGTAACGCATAAGCTATAAGAAGATAAAGAATATATATATATATATATATATATATATATATATATATATATATATATATATATATATATATATATATATGCATATATATATACATATATATATGCATACATACATACATACATACTTAAAATAAAGAACAAAGTTGAACTTGTAAGCAACACATGAACTATGAAACGAGACCTCTTTCTAGCAAACAATCTACTGTATCTCAAAGTATCGTATCTCAGATAGGTGCAGGTCAGAGTAGAATAACATGGGACATGACACACTTGCTTGCGGTATTCCTGCGGTCGGTCTTCTCCCGCTGGGGTTTTCTGTACAAACCAGAGCCTTCGAGTGTCTTCTATGCAAATCGCCATCAAACCACTCCAAATCCTCGTCTCTTGAATTCTAAGAAATAGTTGCTGATTTCAGCAACGAAATATCTGTGATTTGTAATAAACTCAGGATAAACATTAGTCATATCAATGAAGTCATTGTTTCATCCTGGTGAGCGTAGGTCCTCCGTAGTTAATACCATTTTACTTATTTTCTTTAAGGGATGCTTTTTTTTGTTCCTATACTGCAGGGAACCCCTACTCTCTACACAACCTTTTCTCATTCATTTTATCGTATACATTCCAAGCCATTCAGCATTTCACACAGCATATAGTTCGTTTATTATCGAATCCACATTATCGAAGCACTCAGAAAACAAGAAAGTCTTTAATTATCTCTTGAAAGCTTTAATATCCCCAGTCTTTAGAATGTCTCGTGGGAGCTTATAGTATCGTCTTTGGGGCGCATATTTGAAAGCTCTAGAACCTAGAATAGACATACATCTTGGTTCCAATAATTTGAAACCATCTGTAACTATTTCTACTTTTATTATTGATTTGTTACTTATTGGTAGATGGGTTTATTCGGGACGTTTATTGATACTTGGAAATTCTAAGCCCGAAAGTTAGCATATATAGAATTGTAACCTTTAATGCCATGTTTTAACATTCTCTGAAAATGCAACATTACTGATCGGCAAAGGATTATTCTTATTACACCCTTTTTAGTCTTGTTGGATATTTCCTTGCGGTCTGCTTCTGCCAGATTAAATCTTTATGCTGGGCATTAAATCAAAGGTGAACGCAGAGGTCAAAATCTTAAAGACCATTTCACACATGAACACACACACACACACACACACATATATATATATATATATATATATATATATATATATATATATATGGATTAATATCAACACAACATCGTGTTCAAATAGAAATAAATTTCTACCTCATACCTGGGATCGAACGCTAGCCCCTTCTAATGAAAGGCCAGGTCGAAACCAACCATGTCACGAGAGCCCATAAAAGATATTGGAACCTGACCGCTACCAGCTGTCCGAGGATTTACCTGGCGAGACATCAGTCTCTTACCAGCGAGATTTACCCAATATCCGGGGCCACCACGTGACACAATTGGCAGTAATTCATTCAAATTACCCCTAATGAGTCAATATGGATTAATATCAACACAACATCGTGTTCAAATAGAAATAAATTTCTACCTCATACAAAGGTGTACTAGTCAGGGCTCCCATACTAGGTTGGCTTGCTATGAGCGATCAGACGAAGTCTGCAGCATCACCAATCAGTAGTGGCCAGCGTGGTGGTGAAATGGCCAAACCCCAGACATGCATAAAGACATGCCTGAGGCCTTTTTCCTGTAGTGGACTATACACGGTTGCATTTGTTGTTATTGTTATGCACACACACACACACACACACACACACACATATATATATATATATATATATATATATATATATATATATATATATATATGTGTGTGTGTGTGTGTGTGTGTCTGTGTGTGTGCGTGTGTCTTCATTCTTTTCAAGTCAATCCACAAGATTTTAAATTAAATTGACAATAGCTCTAAATATTAATGACATAACCAAAGCCTGCACTAATTATAGTGATTGACATATAATGGGACCTATCCCTCACTCTACATTCCAAGTTTTTTCTTATCTGGGCATAATAATTTTAGGCCTCTCCCTCATCCTAAAAGAAAACTAATATTCTATGACATGCGATCTTAGTGTCAATCCTTAATTATTTTTCAAAATTATTAGATGAGACCAAAATAAATAGTCAGGCGTTGTTTGTTTGAACCTATGCTCTCATAGTTGACCGATATATTTACCCGCCATCCTCTGCAGATTAAGGCCAAAAAGGTATTAGGTTGGCCAGAGCACCAGCCACCCCTTGAAATACTACCGCTAGAGATATTGGGTCCTTTGACTGGCCAGACAGTACTACATTGGATCCTTCTCTCTGGTTACGGTTCATTTTCCTTTTTCCTACACATACACCGAATAGTGTGGCTTATTCTTTACATATTCTCCTTTGTCTTCATATACCTGACAACACTGAGATTACCAAACAATTCTTCTTCACCCACTGCATTGTAATTAATTGTTCAGTGGCCACTTTCCTCTTGGTAAGGATAGAAGAGACTCTTTAGCTATGGTAAGCAGCTCTTCTAGGAGGACACTCCAAAATCAAACCATTATTCCCTAAGTCTTGGTAGTTCCATAGCCTCTGTACCATAGTCCTCCACTGTTTTGGGTTAGAGTTCTCTTGCTTGAGAGTACACTCGGGCACACTATTCTATCTTATATCTCTTCCTCTTGTTTTGTTAAAGGTTTTATAGTTTATATAGGAAGTATTTATCTTGATGTCACTTCTTAAAATATTTCATATTTCCTTATTTTCTTTCCTCACTGGGCTATTTTCCCTGTTGGAGCACCTGGGCTTATAGCATCCTGCTTTTCCAACTAGGGTTGTAGCTTGGCAAGTAACAACAACAACAACAATAATAAAAATAATAATAATAATAATAATAATAATAATAATAATAATAATAATAATAATAATAATAAAGATCTCACTTGAACTTTTGATGCTCTTACGTCCAGAATCAGCAAATTCAATTCAGTTCCATTATAAGGCCATTTCTCTGATTTTATGTTTTACACATTTTATCAAGACTGCTTAATTGTTTCTCTCCCTGGATATACACAATAAGTTTAAAACAAGAATAAAACTCTAGTAACTAGAGGAAAAATTATAAAATTGATGTACTGTGTCCAAAGATGTAGAAATTTCAATTGGTTTCACTGTCTTTCAATTTGGATTTTCCTTTTAATAAAATGTATCATACTACTCTTTCCTAACTTTTAAAGACAATCGTTTATGATATTTTCAAATCCTCCTTGATACTTGATAATTAACCTTGACTCTGCACTCTATTGTAGGAAATAGGACTCTTTTATAATCAATCTTTGGCATTTCTTGCTATTAGGTGACAAGATTTGAGAATTTTTTTTTCGTACTTCTATCTATTTCAACGCAGTTATTAACTTTAATCTATTCCACAGAACTCTTGTTATTTCTCATGTATAGTTTATTTGTTATTCGTTTCCTTTTTCCGCATTGGGCTGTTTTCCCTGTTGGAGAATTTTGGTTTGCAGCATCCTGCTTTAACAACTAGAATGGTAGCTTGGCTATTATCAATAATGAAAATAATTCATGGGAAACCTCATGCAAAGAAATTCCTTTCTTACCTATCCTTGCTATTGTGTGAGGGTTCTATATATACACATGCATCCAAATTTTTCCAATTTTCTACACCTAAATAAATTCTCTTTAGTACCATTTGCATCTGTACACAACTCATATATCCTGTCATTTTCATTCCCCTTTCTATAGTTTCCTTATAGATTCAGCATGATGAATCTTATCTTCATTATTATGATAGCTTCCTTGGTGGCGTCCAAATAAATATTGACAACTTGGTTCTGACATCAAGTTCATGACCTAGCTATATCACTGGACTGTAATTTGTCTTTCAGTGCTCATAAAAATGTAGTAAGAATCACTTGATATCGCATTAGAAAACATTGTTTTTACAGGGAAACGTTTAAATGAATGTTCTTTTTTTAGGAAACTTGTGATTAACAGTCATTACCAGGATTTACTATCATTCTATCTATTACAAGCTACCCAAAGTGCAACTTAAGAATGTTCTAAGCAATATTGATAAAAAGGTGTTCGACCGCAAGAAAGGATTACTTGTAAACAGATTATACTACACCGACTGCCTATCAAAGCTAAAATAAATATCAAGTTATATGTAATGATTCATCAAGTTCTCAGATCTGGAAGTCCAAAATATTTCATAAAATTACTACACACCGTATAGACAACAAATCAAGTCGACACAAGAATAGTTGTGGATGGTTTAAAGTTAATGGAGCCGGGATGCACATCTATTGTAGGTTGTAGACTCCAGGGCTTTTAAATATGCGGCCCAAGATTGTAAAACAAGCGTCCACAAGACATACGAAGAACCAATGGTAGGCTTTCAAGAAGTTGAAAACCCTTTTATTCGTGAACTTCTACGATATTATTATTATTATTATTATTATTATTATTATTATTATTATTATTATTACTTGCTAAGCTACAACCCTAGTTGGAAAAGCAAGATCTATAAGCTCAGGGGCCCAACAGGGAAAATAGCCCAGTGAGGAAAGGAAACAAGGAAAGATATTATATTTTAAGAACAATGACATTTGAATAAATATTTCCTATATAAACTATGGAAACTTTAACAAAACAAGAGGGAGAGAAACGAGAGAGAATAGTGTGCCCGAGTGTACCCTTAAGCAAGAGAAGTTAGAGAATTCTAACCCAAGACAGCGGAAGACCATGGTACAGAGCCTATGGCACTACCCAAGACTAGAGAACAATGGTTTGATTTTGGAGTGTCCTTCTCCTAGAAGAGTTGCTTACCATAGCTAAAAAGTCTCTTCTACCCTTACCAAGAGAAAAGTAGCCAAAGGACAATTACAGTGCAGTAGTTAACCACTTGGGTGGAGAAGAATTGTGGATTTGATCATTACCGTGGTTACGCCATATAGTACTCTAAATACTCAATAATGTATACGGCAAACTAATCTTGTTGATCCATCAATAACTGTAATCAATCCTCTCTGCCATTCCCATTTACAAACCTCAGCTTTGTAATATATGCTATTTTTCTTTTAATTTTAATTGGCCCTTTACATTTTATTTCTTAATTAAGTTCTTCCTTTCTACAATTCCTTACGTCTTCAACTTTAATTTCATACTGTTTGTAAATTTCTAGAAGACTTTTTCCCCAACATTCTCATTTATAGTTCTCTTTTTCGATCTTCCACCGTGATGTCTGTACTAAATTCTGTTCTCTGTTTGTCAAAATTCCTATTTTCACATTTAATCCTCCAAAATAGCATATTTACAGCCAATTTAGACATACCTTTAATAATCTTGTATTGAAGTCTCTCTTAATTCCTTTACGTCTATTTATCTAAAATGGGATCTAAAGTTGTAAACTGTGAACAAAGTGAATTATTGAAGAAGAACGTAGTAAACATTACTTTAAGGCTATATCGTACTTTTTTAACCAGCCATCTAAGACAATATATTACTCAATGAACGTTAAAACGATTTAATGTTATTGTTGTCGACTGCGAATTATATTAAAGCTTTTATAGAAAACCATATAGCTATTTATTTTGATAAAATCTGAATAGGACAAGAATAAAATTTGATTTCCATCTTGGAAGTTATAACGAGTCACTTGTGTAAGTAGATGCGAAACAGCGACAGCGGGCAAAACCTAGCGGCAGAAATACACAACTTGAAGTTCCTTAATGTTAGTTGTGTGGTATAATTAAATCTTAACATCATGGCTCCGGATGAACGTATCTACTCAAAATGTGGCGATAGACAAGGTTAGTGTTGTATATGGTAAATATCCAGCAATATGAATTTGCCTTGAAACATGAAAGCGAGATAATTGTATACCCTAAGGGTACAATGTCAATACTAGCTTCTCCTACTTACTACCCTAGAGTGTACGTTAGGTTAGTCTAAGCCTATTTTGGCGACTGTGTTGGTAACTGTGCCAGCCCATGCTAGACCAACTTCTCAGTAATAGAAGTTCAGGTATTCAACTTTACCTTTTTCCAGTCATTAAGAGAGATATATCTTTGATGTAGTAAATTTTCATTTCAGAATATGTTCCTTTTCTTAAGCAAGTTTCATTCTTGTATAATATTAGGAGCCTTTGTATATTGGCGGACATTTCCTCCCATGTGGATATAAAATGGACATCAACTATCCTAAACTTTCCCACCTGACCTAACCTACTAGCCGTGTCCTTACCTACTTACCTAACGGGGGTGCTAACGCCCACCTGCAACCCCCCTTACACTGCCGTATTATAAGTTAGCCGTAATCATATATACAGGTGGCCACTATCATAGAGACACCCTTAATATTATTTGGATGTTTCAAAGTTTGAATATTTTAGGTCTGGGCAAACACTGCCGGTGTGACGGTCTGAACGATCCCCCGGTCTCAGAATTCTCCTTGATAATCTGCGCATGCGCCAACATTACCGTTTGCCAGTGCATACTAGGTTGATGTTTTATTTTCCTGTAAAGTTAGCGTGCGCAGCTCAATATTACCGCTTGCCAGTACATACGAGCTTGATGTTTTATTTTCATGCGAGCGAAGCGAGCTAATGGCGGAAAAGAACCATTATACAATGTCAAGGAGAATTCTGAGACCGGGGGAACGTTCAGACCGTCACACCGGTCAAGAGTTTCCGTCAGCTGGCGACATCCCAGGTGGATGCTTGGTGACCAGACATCTGGTATTTGATACGATTGTCCCATATTTATGACATTTGTCCCATGCCCCAGTTCAACTATCCCTGTAGTGCATTTTGTCCCTTAATTTAAATATTTAAAAAAAAAAGATATAATATACCAGTGAAATTTTGCAAAATACGTGGTAAACTAAAGGCAATCGGCATAAATTGGCTACGGGGCAGAGGCAAAAGACAAAAAATAATGGCATTAATGCACATTCAAAATAAATAACGCTAAGAGTAAAAATCGAAAAGTATTTTAGATACCTTGATTTTTTATAACCAATGCAGTATTACCAAGTATCAATTAAAACATTAAAAAATTAAATTTAAATATTAGATAATTGTCTCCTGCAAACTATAAATTGAATGAAATTACGTATATATAAGTCGTTAGAAATTTAAAGATAAGACTGGAAATTGCGACTAAGGGTGTTTCCTCATAAAAAAATTTCTGGGGAAGGTCCCCAGACTCACCGCAGTTAGTGCCATTTCAAACTGATGTAAATGTCCCTTATTTTAATTTTCAAAATCTGGTCACCTTGGATGTGCGGTTATTGTAACCTATAGGGGGATTAAATAGCTCTCTATTTTCATTTCCTATGTTATATAATGGTATTATTTTGTAGAGGTTTAGGTAAAATTTCTGTAGACTCCTACCCTGCCATTTTAGCATAAAAAAAACATTTTTCAATATTAAACTTACCCGGTGATCATATAGCTGTCAGCTCTGCTGCCCGACAGAAAAACCTAAGGACGAAATACGCCAGCGATCGCTATACAGGTGGGGGTGTACATCAACAGCGCCATCTGTCGAGCAGGTACTCAAGTACTCCATGTCAACACAGAACCAATTTTCTCTCTGTCGTGCCACCGGCAAGACCTACTAAATACGCTGTTGTTTTCTGGATTGATTTTCACGTTATTTGGTGAAGTATTCATTTCTGGTTATTAGCTATCGCTGTGCAGAAGTTATCTTCAATACTTCCTTGCATTCTTTTTATAGATTTTGGATTATTTGTTGACGACTTGGATAGATTTTGAATTCCCCCCTTTGACTAATTCAAGATGTCTGACCCTTCTCAAGTCCCCAAGTACAGGAAGTGTAGCGCTAGGGACTGTTCAAGGCGTCTTCCGAAGGCCTCTATCGATCCGCACACCGTTTGTTCCAATTGTAGGGGTAAAGCCTGTCAATTGGAAGATCGATGTGAGGAATGCGTTGGGCTTTCGGAATTCGATTTTCAAGAATTCCTGAAATATGCACGTAGGCTAGAGAAGGATAGGATCAGGAGGAGTTCGTCTCGCTCAATTGATTTTTCCTCTCCCCATGCCCCACAACCTATTCCTTCCCCTGTAGTGGTTGCACCCGACCCCCCTGCTAGCTCTCATCAACCTTCGATGGCAGATATGATGCGTGCCATCCAGGCTCTAGGTGAGAGAGTCGAGTCATTGGCGAATGACCGCAATCAACTCATGGCTGACGTCAGGGAGTTGAAAGGTAAAAGTGCAGTGGGAAGTGAAGTGAGTGTTAGTGCAGTGAAAAGTGTCAGTGTTACGCATGAGGGTGCGTCTGTTCGTGCCTGTCGTCCTCCCAGTCCGGGACCTCTTGCAAGCTCCCAAGCCCAGGGGAGAAGCAATGTCGTACGACCAAAGGGTTCGACAGGCTTTAATCAGCGGACAGACGTTCCCTCCGTGGTTTCGGACGTATCTTGCCTAGATCGTCCCACCCACAAGAAGACGAGTGAGCCCGTTCATTCCTCGTCTGCGGAAGAGGTTTCACGCCAGAAACGATGGACCAAGGTCTCACGGCCTCTTAAACGCAAGGTCCCTTCCGAGCAAGTCCAACGGCCCAGGTGTAGCCACTGGGTCAGTTCGGACTCGCTGCAGTCCTCCGACGACTGCACACCTCCTAAGAGAGGCAAAGTGGTACCGCAACAGGCAGTAACTCCGTCTGTTGCCGCACCAGCTGTTGTAGACCCTAAGTGGTCTTTGCTGCAGTCTATGCAGACTCAGTTAGCTGCGGTTATGCAGGAGTATCGTGCGGAGAAGGTTGACGCTGCACCCGTTAGCCTACAACCTACCACGGTTGTGCGCCCAGCAGACGCTGAGGCTGCCTGCTCCCACACTCCAGCTGTGAGAGCTCCTCCACCCATGCGCAGTCGACCCTGCCAGACGCATGCTGACGTTCACAGACGCACGGAACCCTCCGTTGCTGTTCGTGTGCTACCACAACAACAGGAGGGTGGAGTTAAGCTGCCGTGTTTTGACGCGGTGCGTCAGCCTCCGCAACCCACGGTGGTCTCCGCTATCCGTCCACAGTCGGGAGTAGACGCTTTGCGCACCCACTCAGTTATGGTTGTTGCCAGTTCTCAGACTGACCAACAGTGGCATGACGTTGGGTCCAGTGCAGCCACGCATGCACCCGTGCTGCCGGACTCAGCCGTCCAGCTTTTACCTACTCCGTTGCCTCTTCCTCCTCAACATTCAGACGATGGACTCTCTGATGATGACGAAGCTGCACATCTTGACGACCAACACTCGGACATCGACGAACCCAAGACCACGCCTCCCTCCTTAGACTTTAGGAAAGTGCTTGCGCTGTTCAAGGATTTATATCCGGATCAGTTTGTGTCTGCAGCACCACGCTCGCCTCCCTCTGAGTTCGCTTTAGGCATGCAGTCAGCAGCACCTGCCTTTACGAAGCTCGTACTCGCTCGCTCGTCCAAGAGAGCTTTAAGGGTACTGGGAGAGTGGTTGCAGTCCAAAAAGCAACTTGGGAAGACATCCTTCATGTTTCCCCCGGTCAAGCTTGCTTCCAGATCTAGCGTCTGGTATGCCACAGGAGAAGTTCTCGGCTTGGGAGTTCCTGCCTCTGCCCAGGGCGACTTCTCAAGTCTGGTAGACTCTCCCCGCAGGCTGGCTATGAGACGCTCCAAGATTTGCTGGACTCCTTCGGATATGGACCATCTTATGAAGGGAGTTTTCCGTGCATTCGAAGTCTCTAACTTCTTGGACTGGTGTTTGGGAGCGTTGAGCAGGAAGACCTCCCCTTCTGATAAGGAAACTTCCATGCTCATTATGTCCTGCATGGACAAAGCCATACGGGATGGTTCTAGTGAGCTTGCGGCTTCTTTCGTGTCCGGGGTCCTCAAGAAGCGGGATCACCTTTGCTCCTTCTTGTCAGCTGGAGTCACCCCATGTCAAAAGTCGGAGCTTATGTTTGCTCCTCTCTTGAAGTGTCTCTTCCCTGAAGAGTTGATCAAGGAGATTGCCGCCTCCTTGATCCAGAAAGACACTCATGACCTGGTGGCGTCATCCGCACGCAAAGCCACCCCTTTGCCCTCCGTGCCTAGACCCAGGATGGACACTCCAGCGTCAAGGTTCATTCCGCCCTTTCGTGGCAGAGCCTCCAGCAGAGGAGGTGCTCGTGCCGGAAGTCAACGTGGGAGCAAGAAGAAGGGTTCCAAGTCCTCTAGAGGCAGAGTCTGACTGCCTCCTTCTTCAGACAGCAGTGGGAGCCAGGCTCAAGAACTACTGGCAGGCCTGGGAGAACAGGGGCGCAGACGCACAGTCTGTGAAGTTACTCAGGGAGGGGTACAGGATTCCATTCTTGCGCAAGCCCCCTCTAGCAACAACTCCCATCGACCTCTCTCCCAGGTACAGAGAGGAGGACAAGAGACTAGCTTTACAGCAAGAGGTGTCTCTCTTACTACAAAAGGGAGCGGTAGTCATAGTCCGGGACCATCAATTCCCGGGCTTCTACAACCGCCTCTTCTTAGTGGCGAAGAAGACAGGAGGGTGGAGACCGGTGCTAGACGTCAGTGCTCTGAATGTCTTTGTCACAAAGCAGACGTTCACCATGGAGACGACAAAGTCGGTTCTAGCATCGGTCAGGAAGGAAGACTGGATGGTCTCGTTAGACCTAAAGGACGCTTACTTTCACGTCCCCATCCACCCAGATTCCCAACCTTTTCTAAGGTTCGTTTTTGGGAAGGTTGTATACCAGTTCCAAGCCCTGTGCTTTGGCCTAAGCACGGCACCTCTAGTTTTTACCAAACTGATGAGGAATATTGCCAAATTCCTGCATTTAGCAAACATCAGAGCCTCCCTCTATTTGGACGACTGGCTTTTAAGAGCTGCGTCAAGTCGTCGCTGTCTGGAGAATCTACAGTGGACTCTGGATCTGACCAAGGAATTGGGTCTCCTGGTCAATATAGAAAAGTCCCAACTCGTCTCATCCCAAACTATAGTATACCTAGGAATGGAGATTCAGAGTCAAGCTTTTCGGGCTTTTCCGTCGGCCCCCAGAATCAGTCAAGCCCAAGAATGCATCCAGTCCATGCTGAAGAAGGACCGATGTTCAGTCAGACAGTGGATGAGTCTGATAGGGACGCTTTCATCTCCGGACCAGTTCATCGCGTTAGGGAGACTCCACCTCCGCCCCCTTCAATTTCACTTAGCTGCTCACTGGAGAAAGGACAAGACGCTAGAAGCGGTCTCGGTTCCTATTTCCGAGAAGATGAAGTCTTCACTGACTTGGTGGAAGAACAACTTTCTCCTCAGGGAGGGTCTGCCACTGGCTGTTCAGACCCCCGACCACCTTCTCTTCTCGGACGCATCGGACACGGGCTGGGGTGCGACATTGGACGGTCGGGAATGCTCGGGCACGTGGAATACGGATCAAAGAACGTTGCACATCAACTGCAAGGAGCTACTGGCAGTTCATCTGGCCTTGAGAAGCTTCAAGTCCCTCCTTCTAGGCAAGGTGGTGGAGGTGAACTCCGACAACACCACAGCCTTGGCGTACATCTCCAAACAAGGAGGGACTCATTCGATGACGTTGTACGAGATCGCGAGGGACCTCCTCACCTGGTCAAGAGATCGAAACATATCCCTAGTAACGAGGTTCATTCAAGGCGACATGAATGTCATGGCAGACCGCCTCAGCCGGAAGGGTCAAATCATCCCAACAGAGTGGACCCTTCACAAGAATGTATGCAACAGACTATGGGCCTTGTGGGGTTAGCCTACCATAGATCTGTTCGCAACCTCGATGACCAAGAGGCTCCCAATTTATTGTTCACCGATTCCGGACCCAGCAGCAGTTCACATAGATACCTTTCTTCTGGATTGGTCCCATCTAGACCTTTATGCGTTCCCCCCGTTCAAGATTGTCAACAGAGTACTGCAGAAGTTCGCCTCTCACGAAGGGACAAGGTTGACGTTGGTTGCTCCCCTCTGGCCCGCGAGAGAATGGTTCACCGAGGTACTGCAATGGCTAGTAGACGTTCCCAGAACACTTCCTCTAAGAGTGGACCTTCTGCGTCAGCCGCATGTAAAGAAGGTACACCCAAGCCTCCACGCTCTTCGTCTGACTGCCTTCAGACTATCGAAAGACTCTCGAGAGCTAGAGGCTTTTCGAAGGAGGCAGCCAGAGCGATTGCTAGAGCTAGGAGGACATCCACTCTCAAAGTCTACCAGTCGAAGTGGGAAGTCTTCCGAAGCTGGTGCAAGTCGAAATCAGTATCCTCAACCAGTACCTCTGTAACTCAGATAGCTGACTTCCTTTTATACCTAAGGAAGGAAAGATCCCTTTCAGCTCCCACGATCAAGGGTTACAGAAGCATGTTGGCAGCAGTCTTCCGTCACAGAGGCTTAGATCTTTCCAACAACAAAGATCTACAGGACCTCCTTAAGTCTTTTGAGACCTCGAAGGAGCGTCGGTTGGCCACACCAGGTTGGAACTTAGACGTGGTACTAAGATTCCTTATGTCAGCAAGGTTCGAACCACTTCAATCAGCCTCTTTTAAAGATCTCACTTTGAAAACTCTTTTCCTCGTCTGCTTAGCAACAGCTAAAAGAGTCAGTGAGATACACGCCTTCAGCAGGAACATTGGATTTACATCTGAAACGGCTACATGTTCCTTACAGCTTGGTTTTTTAGCCAAAAACGAACTTCCTTCTCGTCCTTGGCCCAAATCGTTCGATATTCCAAGCCTTGCTAATTTGGTTGGAAATGAACAAGAAAGAGTACTATGCCCGGTAAGAGCTCTTAAGTACTATTTGAGACGTACTAAGCCATTACGTGGACAATCAGAAGCTTTATGGTGCGCCATTAAGAAACCTTCTTTACCAATGTCGAAGAATGCAGTTTCTTATTATATCAGACTTTTGATTCGAGAAGCTCATTCCCATCTGAATGAGGAGGACCATGCTTTGCTGAAGGTAAGGACACATGAAGTTAGAGCTGTCGCAACTTCAATGGCCTTCAAACAAAACAGATCTCTGCAGAGTGTAATGGATGCAACCTATTGGAGAAGCAAGTCAGTGTTCGCATCATTTTACCTTAAAGATGTCCAGTCTCTTTACGAGAACTGCTACACCCTGGGACCATTCGTAGCAGCGAGTGCAGTAGTGGGTGAGGGCTCAACCACTACATTCCCCTAATCCCATAACCTTTTTAATCTTTCTCTTGAAATGCTTTTTATTGTTGTTTTTGGGTTGTCCGGAAGGCTAAGAAGCCTTTCGCATCCTGGTTGATTTGGCGGGTGGTCAAATTCTTTCTTGAGAAGCGCCTAGATTAGAGGTTTTGATGAGGTCCTTTAGTATGGGTTGCAACCCTTCATACTTCAGCTCCTAGGAGTCGCTCAGCATCCTATGAGGATCGCGAGGCTCAGTAAGGAAGACGTACTTAAAAAAGGCAGAGTAATTGTTCAAGTCGACTTCCTTACCAGGTACTTATTAATTTTATGTTTGTTATTTTGAATAACTGCTAAAATGAAATACGAAATACTTAGCTCTTAATGTTAACATATATGCTGGTCTCTACCCACCCCCCTGGGTGTGAATCAGCTATATGATCACCGGGTAAGTTTAATATTGAAAAATGTTATTTTCATTAGTAAAATA
This sequence comes from Palaemon carinicauda, assembly GCF_036898095.1. Lineage (NCBI taxonomy): Eukaryota > Metazoa > Arthropoda > Malacostraca > Decapoda > Palaemonidae > Palaemon > Palaemon carinicauda. The sequence continues at coordinate 58,124,252 of NC_090726.1, read as the reverse complement.
AATTTTTGAATATACTTACCCGGTGATCATAAATTAAAGGACCCACCCTTCCTCCCCAATAGAGACCCAGTGGGCCGAGGAGAAAATTGGTTCTGTGTTGACATGGAGTACTTGAGTACCTGCTCGACAGATGGCGCTGTTGATGTACACCCCCACCTGTATAGCGATCGCTGGCGTATTTCGTCCTTAGGTTTTTCTGTCGGGCAGCAGAGCTGACAGCTATATGATCACCGGGTAAGTATATTCAAAAATTTATTTTACTAATGAAAATAACATATTACTTACAAATTTGATATCCAGAATTTCCATTTTTTCAGAACTCAATGTCCCAAGGCTTTCAAATAACAAGGACTTCTCTTTATAAATTACTGTACATTGAAGTACCATATGCAATTTTATGTGATGAGTGTATGCATTTTATCTTTCAAGCAACAAGATTTTTACTCTGGTGTTGGTTAATGTAAAGCATTTTCCAACATAGAACAAGAAATAACCCTTCCTGGATGTTGTGATTTCTTGAGTTGGTCAAAAATTTTAGGTTTACCTAATGTTAAAATAATATTTTTTTTTTTTTTTTTTTTTTTTTTTTTTTTTTTTGAAAACAAGGAAATTACCATGATTTTTGTCATATAAATACTAGTTGATAGCCACACCAGATATTGTGTATGCAAATTTTTTTTTTTGTAAAAGGTATGGTTGTATTTGGGGTCTTTGTTGCATTACTTTTAGATAAAATTTAAACATTATTTTACTTACCATATGAAATATAATAAATAACAAACATAACAAACCCTGTAAAAATTTGTCAATGAGTATTTAACTGCTACCATGTCATTTTCTTGTTTTAGTCATATTTTGTATATTTTCTCAGGTGATGGGCAAGAGTCGTCTGACAACTCAGATTCCGAGAGTAGTTCAGGAAGTAGCAGCAGCAGTAGCAGCCAGGGTGGTAGCAGGGCAGGTAGCCGCTCTCCTGCACGTAAGCAAAGTGGAAATTATTTTGTGTAATGACCGATGCCTGAATGGAAATGTTTACAGTGACAGATTTTTAAAAGATTGCTGCTCATATTTCTCATGAATGATTGAAGTTACTTGTAGTTAGAGATTTTATTTATGTACATTTATTTTTTGACAGAGGACCGTTCTCCATCCCCACCTGGCAGCAATAGAAGTCGATCGCCAGCAAGTAACCGTGCTGGTATGGAGAGCCAGGCTAGTGGCTCATTTGCTAGTCCCAGAAGCCCAGATAGTAGATCTTATAGTAGGGCCAGTGCTTCCCCAAGTAGTCCTAAAAGTGGTGGCAGCAGGTCTCAAAGCAGGGGTAGTATTTCTCCTCCAGGAAGTCCCAAAAGTCCAATGAGTAGCCCCAAAAGTCCTCCCAGTAGCCCCAAAAGCCCTCACAGTAGTCCCAAAAGCCCAGTAAGTAGTCCCAAAAGCCCAGTAAGTAGTCCCAAAAGCCCAGTAAGTAGCCCTAAAAGCCCCCCAAGTAGCCCCAAAAGCCCACCAAGTAGCCCTAAAAGCCCACCTAGTAGTCCTCAATATAGAGGAAGTGAATCTCCCAGAAGTCCAAGTCCAAGGAGTGTATCAAAATCATCTCCACGCAGTAAATCTGGATATGGAGATGATTCCCCAGACAGGTCTAGGGGAGGCACCCAGTCACCAAGTGCCAGTGTAGGCAGTAGATCTCCTGTTGGTTCCAGAGGCAGGAGCAGAACTCCCATGTCTAGAGAAGCAAGTGCTTCTCCAAGAGGCTCAAGAGGAGCTAGTGGTTCTCCAGTAGCATCACGTGCAGGCAGTCAGACACCAACACAATCAAGACATTCAAGATCTAGAAGCAGGTCTCCTCACTCAAGGCAAGGCAGCAGGACTCCAGTTAAGTCCAGAAGTGGTAGTCCTTCGCCTGCTCGGTCACGAACAGGAAGTAAATCCCCTAGATCAAGAGCTAGCAGTAGATCAAGGAACAAATCTAGAAGTGGTAGCCGCTCACCCAGTAGATCAAGGAACAAATCTAGAAGTGGTAGCCGCTCACCCAGTAGATCAAGGAACAGATCTAGAAGTGGTAGCCGCTCACCCAGTAGATCAAGAACTGGTAGTCATTCTCCACCAAGATCAAGAACTGGTTCTCGAAGTAGAAGTCCCAGGAGTTCAAGTAGAACACCTGCTAGAAGTCAAAGTAGAACTCGAGATAGAAGCCACAGCAGGACTCCAGATGGACGCCCAAGAAGCCCAAAATCTCCAGCTAGCAGTAGAGGAAATCGTTCACCCACTGGTAGTAGGAAGTCTGGCTCCCGGTCTCGTTCCAGGTCACCAATTGTGAATGGTAAGTGATTAATATGATTAGGTATGAGATTTTTGTTTTTAAAATTGAAAAGATTGGCTAATGTTTTTTTTATTTATGTTTAATGTCCATAAAGTTAAAGTAGATATAATGCAGTAAATACTTCCAAACTTGGGTGTGAAGACAAATTTTTTTTCATAAGAGTCCAAAATACTATATATGACAAGATTTAAAGATTTCCTCTTTATCATGGTAACATGAAACTTTTGTTTTTGTTTTTAAAGGGAAATTTTGACTGATTTAACAGATACCGTAATTGAATAAAAGTTGCTAACATTTTCTCCCTCAAATCTCTGCCTTGTTTTGTGGAGTATAGCATAACCATAATTAAGGCTATAGAGTGAGAAAAATGTACAGTAAGTCCCCTACATATGATCAAGATGTGTTCCAAGGATGGGTTTTTATGTAGAAAAGCTCTCAAATCTAAGATGATCAACTTAGGCATCCAGTAGCTGATTTTTCTATCAGTAGTAAGAAAAATAAGTACAGTATTATGAATTCATACATCTATTTATTACTATTTGGATACAAACTTCTGAGTCATGTATATGGATTACTGTTAGTCATGCTTTCTACAACCAGCCAATAAAATTTTTTTTCTGTAATTAACATTGGGTGAATCACCAAGGTCTAATAACAATTGGTGTTAGGATTGGACAATTGAAAATAGTGTTTGTTCCGACACAGATACAAACCTTCGCTATTTGTAGGGTATTACTTTCGACGCAGCTGAAAAACGAGCCATGATAATTTTAGTGAGGGATAACTACCCCATCCGCTAGTTAGCGGGTGGGGGTTGGGGTAGACTGGCTACCCAGCTCACTCACACCTCTCGGCTGAGTAACCACTTTACTTTTTGGCTCGGTAGAGGACAGACATGCTGCCCTTCTCTCCCGCAAAGACTTGCCTTGATATGTTGTTGTTGTTGTTGTTGTTGTTGTTTCTTTTTTTTTCCCCACAGGTAACAGCGACGTAGAACACAAGGCCGAGTGCTACGGCCGCCCTGTTCGTTATCCTGCGCTCCATGTGGTAGCTCGTGAGCTACCCTTATTACGAGGTAACATTCGCTGTCAACCTTCAACTTGACGTTCCTCCTGCGAGGGGAACTTCTCTCTCTCTCGCGCGAGAGAGAGAGAGAGAGAGTGATTTTTGTTTGCGCCTACGCTTTTTTCCCATAGAGCTGGGAAAAAGCTTGTTTTAGGCGATGTGCTTCGGGAGGACATCACTCTTGTTCGCGAGAGAGAGATTATTAAGCCTACGCTTTTTTCCCATAGAGTTGGGAGAAAGCTTGTCTTTGGCGATGTCCTCCTTCGGGAGGACTTCTCCCTCGTTCGCGAGAGTTTTTTTACGCCTACGCTTTATTCCCATATAGCTGGGAGAAAGCTTGTCCTAGGCGATCTCCTTCCGGAGAACTTCCCTCTCGTTCACGAGAAATAACTTGTAGGAGCTTGCTGATCCACCAGGGGCGATGGCAGAGTTTTCTCCGAAGCAGGTTATCCCTTTGGGGGAACGAGTCTCTCGTCCTCGAGAGAAGACCGCCTCTGGGCATCGGCGGTCCCCCGTTACGCTTATGGTTCTCTTTCAGGGGCGGAGCGAGAGCCATCCTTTAAGCGACATTCTCCTTCGGGAGAACAAACCTCTTATGCGGAGGTGTGATCTTGAACCTGCTGGTTCTTCTTGATCCTTCGGGGCCTCGTTCGATCACCCTTTGGGCTGGCGTGATCGTTGAGCCTTCGGGCTCTCGTCATGTTGATCCTGTGGGTTCTCATGACAGTAGGAGTCCTTCGGGACTCCGCTCGAAACCTTCAGGCTCTCGTAACGATGGTAACGTTAAGCCTTCGGGAACTTGTGCCATCAATCACACTGACCTTTCAGGGTCTTGTGACAGATCCTCCTCGAGAAGTCTCAACTGCTCCCCTCTCAAGAACTGGTATACCTAGGCATGCGATTAGACACCCTAAGGCACAAAGCATTTCCATCAGACGAAAGGATCCAGAGACTGAGGGAGTTAGCACAGTTCTTCCTCAGTCGGGAATAGCTCCCGGCGCAGTATTGGTTTCGCCTTCTAGGTACCTCTCTTCCCTGATCCGACTAGTCCCCAACTGTCGACTCAGGATAAGATCCCTCCAGTGGTGACTAAAATCACAGAGGAACCAGCACACTGAATCCTGGGATCACCTAGTCCGCATAGGGCTAGAGGAACAGTTGGACCTCAGGTGATGGCTGGCAGAGCCAAACCTCTGCAAAGAGGTCGATCTTCTGGTCTCTCCCCTGGAATTGATGCTTTTTTTGGATCCATCAAAAGAAGGGGGGGGGGGGGGGGGGGCGCTCACGTGCTGCACCATTACATCTCTGGCCAATGGTTCGAATCAGAAAGGTACCAGCACATAAATCTCTTAGAGATGAGGGCAGCCTTTCTGGCCTTCAAAAAGTTCCACGAGGTCCTGGCTGGGCATTCCGTGGTGTTGATGAGCGACAACACCACGGTAGTAGCTTATCTAAGCAAACAGGGCGGTACCTTTTCGCAGCAGCTGTGCCATCTTATAGTAGAGATACTCAGATGGGCAGAGGACAACTCGGTGACTATCAGCTCGCTTCATTCCGGGCAAGCGGAATGTGCTAGCAGACAAGGTGAGCAGAGCGACTCAGATAGTTGGCACCGAGTGGTCTTTGAATCCTCTGTTAGCCAACAAAGTCCTGACTCTGTGGAGTTCCCCGACTGTGGATCTTTTCGCAATGGGCCTGAATTTCAGGCTCCCGTTGTACTGCTCCCCAGTCCCGGATCCCCAAGCTCTTTGGCAAGATGCTTTCCAACAACGGTGGATAAACCTGGACGCTTACGTGTTTCCCCCGTTCTGTCTGATGAGAAAAGTCCTCAACCAGGTACGAGCAAGCAACAACTTGCAAATGACCCCTCATAGCTCCGCTATGACATCACACAGAATGGTTCCCGGACCTTCTGCATCTCCTCACGGAGAACCCGAGGGAGCTCCCTCCACAGCACGACCTCCTCAAACAACCACATGCCAACATCTTCCACAAAGCTGTAGCTTCGCTTCGACTTCACGCCTGGAGACTATCCAGCACCTCCTCAGACAGAGAGGCTTTTCACAACCGGTTGCTGAAAGAATGGCTGGACACCTCAGGAGATCCACAGAGGCAGTCTACCAGACGAAGTGGTTAGTTTTCTGTGGTTGGTGTTGTGGAAGGGGTATCTCTCCTCTCAATGCTTCTGTTCCAACTATAGCGGAGTTTCTTGTATACTTTCGGGAAGAAATGCTTCTCTCGGTCTCGGCAGTCAAAGGCTACCGCTCAGCCTTGAGTCTCGCCTTTAGACTGAAAGGAGTCGATATTTCAAACTTTCTTTGCTCATAGGTAGTTACGAGCTTACTTGTCCCCAAGCAGAGCTAAGACCTCCCCCTTGGAACGTGGTTCGGGTCCTCAGGTCTTTGAAGGGCTTCCCTTATGAACCACTATGCCAGGCCTCCGATTGCCACCTCACGTGGAAGACGGTGTTCCTGCTCGCTCTGGCTTCGGCCAAGAGAGTCGGCGAACTTCATGGTCTATCTGCTGATGTCTCCCACTCTAGGAGATGGGGGGAAGTAATCCTCAACTACGTTCCTGAGTTTGTAGCTAAGACTCAAAATCCGGGGTGCTGTACTCCAGGTTCGGTCCATTTCGGATAGAGAGTCTTCGTTCTGTAACCGAAGATCCAGACCAACTGTTGTTATGTCCAGTAAGGAGTCTGAGGTGTTACTTAAGAAGAACAGCAAAAGCTCGCCCCATATACGAGCACTTTTTGTCAGCATGGGGAAGGTCAAGAGGAGGGTCACTAGGAATACTATTTCCTCCTGGATAAGGAAAGTAATCGAATACGCTCTATATCCAGATCCTCCTCTGTGCAACCGACCCAGAGCTCATGACGTCAAAGCATTGCGACGTCTCTGGCGTTCAAGAAGAATTTTTCTGTGGCACAGGTATTGCAAGCGGGCGTGTGGAAGCGTCAGACAACCTTTACAGCCCACTACATGAAAGACGTAATCCACAGGAGCATGGAAACCTACTCCATTGGTCCTGTGGTGGCTGCACAACAAGTGATCTAATGCCTCAGACTCCTTGATAAACAAGTAGCAGAGGGTAGAGGGCTGAGATTACCCGAGTTAGTCTGGGGTGAATGAAAAGAATTTCTGGCTCCCTTCTTTCTTTCTCCTTCTCCCCCCCTGGGGAAACAGCTCTGCAAGACCGAAGCATAGCTGACCTTACCCCTCTGCAGGTAAGACTCATTTCCCTTGTGCATCCTGAGTATGAATAAATACTTTTTTGGGCTCAGCCATGTCGTCCTGATGGAAGGCTCCTTTATGTAGCTTTCTAAGGGATATTTGGCTACAGTGATATCCCAGAGAATTAACCACAGGTCTCCAGAATTCTAACTCTTGGCGCGAGTATCCTTAATATAACTTTTAAGGATATTGAATAATATCAGGGGACGTATATCTTGATACGACACATGGCAATCTTCACCCCCAATAGAGTTTTCACCTTGAGGGGGAAGAGTGGTGAGTTTGAAGGGGAGCCGTTATCAAGGTTACCCGTTGGATCCCCTCCCCGTAATACTATGGCGTAACTATTCCTTTAAAAGTAGCCATTTAAGCACGGTATTTCTCCCACTTTCTCTCAGTGTTGTTACTGTTTTTAAGGAATATTACTATGCAATCTCCAGCATCTTCTTCCTCTGGAAAGTTGAGTATTTAATCTTTCCTGTGTATAATTTTTAGCTCCCTTCTCACAGTTAAATTAACATAATTTAGGTGTGTGTTAAGCGGAGCACTGCCATTCCCGGAGGAGGCCATTTTAAGACTGCTGTCGTACGCATAAATGCTTTATTTAGTTAGTAGTACGACGTTCCCGGTAATTAGCTATAAAGAAGTTCTAGCTATTTAGGCAAAATTATACCAGTGAAGATAAGCTTTACACATGTAATATTTCCTTTTCCTATTAAACGTTTCTATCGTTTACGATAGGGCCTCGGTGGTATTAGCATAGCCGAGATCCCGACTCGGGTTAGGTTAGCCTAACTCGTTTTAGTAGACTTTAGTAACGTTATCCCCCGTTTAACCTCTTGTATCGTTTTCATTAATTCGGTCGGAGATATATATATATATATATATATATATATATATATATATATATATATATATATATTTATATATATATATATATATATATATATATATATATATATATATATATATATATATATATATATATATATATATATAGATATAGATATAGATATAGCTATAGATATATATATATATATATATATATATATATATATATATATATACAGTATATATATATATATATATATATATATATATCCTAGAATTACTATTATAATTCGATACACTTCTCTCTTAGAGAAATGAGGATAAACGCTTCCTTTCAATATTTCCTTTTCCTAATAACGTTTCTATCGTTGTCGATAGGGCCTCTCGGTGGTACTAGCGTAGCCGAGATCCCGACTCGGGTTAGGTTAACCTAACTCGTTTTAGTTTGCTTTAGTAACATTATTCCCCGTTTAACCTCTTGGATCGTTTAATTAATTCAGTTGGAGATAAATATCTCATAGAATTATTATTATAATTCGATAAGCTTCTCTTTTAGAGATATGAGGTTAAACCCTTCCTTCCCCCTGAGTGCCGCCAGCCCCGGCGACAACCCTATCTTCTGTCATCGCCATCGAGTAGTGTACTCTGGCTTGACTTGGATAGTGTTTTCTGTCGGTCTTCTTTGCCGGCGAGTATCCCGGCTTTGGAATACGTCAGTAACTCAGTATTCTGTCTTGGTGCCAGCAACGGTACCGATAAGTGAATAGTCATTCCCCTGCTGGTTACATCGTTGCTGGCATAGGAAGTTCGGCTTCCCTAGTCCGCAACCAAAAGTGGGTGGTATAATTGCTGCCACCTTTCTCCCTTGTAGACTAGAAGACATGTCTTATATTCGGCAATGTCTCAGGAGGCATCCCTGCCGCCACCTTTCTGTAAAATATAAGACCCTTTCCCTTCCCATTCTGTCCTCTAGTACGATTTCTGTGGCCGGTATTCTACAATCACCCCGCTTGCTGGGCTGACTGGGTTACCGGCCGGGCTCCTACAAAGGCGGTTAGGCTGCCGCTTCTACCATCTCCCTAACGGAGGTTAAGCTCCGGGAATGGTTGAGCCGGCCCTGATGGCTGCCGGTGGGAAACCCATCATACTTTTGAGTATTCTTCAGTCCTCTTTTGGACTGCCATCCACAAACCCTGTAACCGGCAGTACAGCCGGCAACAGAAATTTGGGGCTGGATGGAAGCTAGAATCAATGTATTCCTCCCCTTCCATGTGAATCCTCATTCTGGAAAGAAGGCAGTAGAGACAGTAGTCCCTACAACCCTAATTATTGTACTAAACTATAGTATTACGTTAGTCCTTCTTTCCATTCTTTCTCTCTCTCTGTCAGCTAGTGCCGCCAGGTACTAGCCTAACCCGGTAGCATACCGGCAAAACTACTGTATTAGACAATACAGTAGCCAGTATTCCTGCAGTATAACAATACAGCAGTTAGAAAACTACAGTATATAATGATACAGTAGTATGAAATTTCTAACATACTCTGTGTATCCTTTCACAGTCCATTGCCGAGACCGTTTTAAAATATTTAAAATATGTTGAGGTGAAGTATTCCTTCAACATTCTGATGAATCCTAGATCATCGAAACACTAATGATTACCTATCAGTATTAAAATTTTACAAGTAGTGGAGTTAGTGTTAGTATCCACTGACTCCGGCTCTACGTACGAGAGTTATTCCACTTTGTAATTTCCCTGATAAGGAAAATGAAAATATTAATATTGTAGGTCACAGCAATTGCCTGGAGGGGAAACACAGATATGTGTCTTTTCTACTTCTTTTCTAGCTTAGGCTACTATCCTAAGCTATGATAAAGAATAGTAAAGCATACTATTTATGCATGTATATATTTATTAGTGAGATAAATTATCCTATACTCATTTCACTCTTTCTTTCCTTACAGGAAGAAGCTAAGGTGAAGTATGCAGTCCTGTTCTGTAACCACAAAAGTAGGGACTTGTGTGGCCACAAGATGTGCAGGTCTCATGCCCCCTGCTGCATCGTACAATCTAGTACTCATTCACCCTTTTTTCTCCCTTACAGGAGGAACCATGGCGAAGTGTACAATTGTATACTGCAACCACAAGAGTAAGGACTTTTGTGGGCATACGATGTACAGGTTTTATGCCCCTGCTGCATCGTATCTGGATCCCTGAGGTTCTGGGACCCGAAGGGTCGCTCCAATCGCCTGACCTTGCTGACCGATGGCTTTTTAAAAGATATCCTTGACACTACGGAGTCAAGGGATACAGCAAGGGAAACCCACCAAAGGTGAGTATGAGGCTTCCAGAAGAACTCTCCGGGACCTTACCTACCTAACAAATATTTGTAGTGCTTACTGTTCCCTAAGGCTCAATTGAATACGTTTGTGCCTCAGGCACAGGTCCAGCATCCCCCTATCCAACGGACAGTGGACACGGATATCAATAGACATTGCAAAGCTTAGACATCCACCAAGATAGGATGTCAGAGGTGTCCACTGACACCGGCCAGGACCTACTGCTAGAAGGCCCTAAATAAGGAGTGGTTCAACCAGCCACGGAGGAAGAAGGATCCGTTTGACGGTGACTGAGGTCCCTCAGCTCACTGTGCTGGCATATCAACTTATGCCCTCAACCTCTTCAGTCCTAACTCCCCAACTGGCTAGACAGGTCGGCAGGAGCGAAACGCTCCTAGAGTCGATCCAGCAGACGCTGACACTGTTCCGGAAGGAACGAGAGGAGAATAAGCAAGATCTCAAAGAGATGAAGAGAGAGGTACAGGGAAGGAAACGCCCCGGCGCTTCCAGGGGCTCCGCTAAGCCCCTTAAAATATCTGACCTCCCTCATTGCTCCGAACCAACCCCTGGAGGTAGACGGAACACATGCCCATGTTCAATGGGAATCTTTATATCCCTTAGAAGTTGGGGTCCAATCCCCTTGAAGAGTTTCAACTCTGGCCCAGCTTTCAGCGTACCCAGATTGCTATGTGAGACTGCGAGATGAACCTACATCCTGTGAGGAGACTATACCGAAGGAAGTAATTTTCTTCGAACATGACAAGGCTCAAGCCATCCTTACCAAGACCCGGAAAGGGGCCGGATATACAAACTCCAAAGTCTCAGCATTGAGCAAGAAGCATCCAACCTTCATTGCTCCTACCTCCTGAGCCTTCCCCCTTTCAGGGAAAGCCCTAGACTGTGTCATGAGAGCAGTCGAAGAGGGAAAACCCTACCCAATCCTAGAGAAATAAAAATATTCCAAAGTTGCCAAACCATCCTTTGAGAAGGGAACAGGAGATGAAAGATAGTCTTATCGCCTCCTTGTCTCATCAGAACTGCTTAAAAATGTGTGCATGACTTTAATAACACCCCAGAAAACTGATTTCATCATGTATCTGGGGCCTAGACCCTTTCCCACAGGAAGTGGTCCAAGAAGTCATTACCAAAGCCACCACAGAGAGTAGGAACCTGCTCCAAAAGTGGGGCATGTCCTCAAAGAGGAAATCATCATTAGAACTGCACAATTTCTAAACGTGACCATGGCCACGGTGCCTCAAATGGTGGTCCAGCTGTAAACCACCCTCCAGATGGTCTCTCATCAGCTGGTAGTCAGATACCTGTATTTAATCAAGGCTTTGAAAGGCACTCGATCACTTTTCGGCCCTACAAAGGTAAGGGCCCCAAAAAAGGATCCTCCGGAAATTCCCCAAGGGTGGAGGAGGACGTGGTCATGGAAACATATCCTCAGGAACCTCTAAACAATGAGAGGTTCCAGGTAGGAGGTAGACTTTTCCACTTTCGGGATCATTGGACCTTCGATCCCTGGGTCCACAGCCAAATTACAAATGGACTTGGTTGGAAATGAAACAAAAATCCACCTTTCCAAATTCTTCCAACACTTCCCCCTTATTGGAAGAACATACCTCAAAACTCTTGAACAAGAAGGTAATGAGGAAAGCGAAGTCCATATAAATTCAGGAAGGCTGTTTTGCGTTCCCAAGAAAGACTCGGACAAACCCAGAGTCATTCTAGACTTGTCTTCACTCAACAAGTTCGTCGAGAACAACAAGTTCCGGATGCTTACAGTGCAACACATAAGGACCCTTCTACCAAAAAGGGGCGTATACAGTCTCAATAGACCTGGCAGTTGCTTACTGTCACCTACTAGTCAGTCGCCCCCTCTCCTCTTACGTAGGATTCAGGTACAGAAGACGAAATTTGTCTTTGCAGCCATGCCCTTTGGACTGAACATAGCCCCAAAGGTATTCACAAAGCTAACGGACAGGATCGTCCAGCACCCATGCTCCGTAGGAGTACAGGTAGTAGCATAACTGGTCGGGTGGCGGGTGCGGGCAGCATCCAAGGCTACTTGTCTGCAAGCGGCCGGAAAGGTGATCCAGTTCCTGGAACACCTGTGTCTCAAGATCAATCGCTAGAAGTCTTGCCTTTCTCCAGCTCACAAGTTTCAATGGTTAGGAATCCATGGGAACTTACAGTCACACCACCTCTCCATTCTATTAAAGAAGAGGAGAGAAATAGTGGCATCTGTCAAGAGAGTAATCCAACACAAGAGGATTTCAAAATGGCAACAGGAAAGAGCACTGGGCTATCTCCGGTTTGCAGTAGTGACAGACCCGATGCTAGAAGCACAGCCAAAGGATGCGCCAAGAGTCTAGAGAAGATACGCATCAAACGCTCGAAGAGATCAACAAGGTTGACACCGACCCGATTGCGCACGCCATTAAGGCCATGGTCAACAAATAAGAGCCTAGCACAGACAATTTTCTTGCAACCACCACAAACATCAGTGGTGATACGCATCAACATCTTGGAGGCTATGACTGTCCTCCTGACGTTGAGGAGACTATCCCCTCGCAGAACAGTCCACATCAGATTGGCTCTCAAGAACGAGGTGATAGTAATATATCTAATCGACAAGGCTCGAGTTCACCTCACATCAACCACGTAATGTAAGCCATCTTCTGCCTGGCAAGGAAGAGAAGATGGCATTTATCAAGCAGTTCACCTCCATAGGTTCCGCGATGTGACGGCGGATGCTCTATCCGGGCGAAAGCCGATAGAGACAGAATGGTCCCTAGACGCAGACTCATTCTTCTTTATTTTCAATAAAGTCCCGAAACTGCAGATCGACCTCTTCACAACGAGCGACAACAAGATACTACCTAGTTATGTAGCCCCTTATGAGAACCTTAAGCGGAAGCAATAGACGTCATGTCTCTCGACTGCTGGAATGGATGGAATCGAATTTATCTGTTTCCACCAACCAATTTCCTGCTAAAAGTCCTCTGCCGTACCCAGTTTTATCCAAACTGGTGCAGAAGTCGGCTGTTACATTTCGTCCTCGAGAACCAACAACCTGCATCTCATAATATTTTTGCCCTAACAGCGAACAAAGGTTGGGATCTCGAAGAATGTGGCCGACTTCATTGTAGAGTACAAGTCAAGTCCAACCAGGAGGCAATGTGGATTGTCTTGGAAGAAAGGGGTAACCCTCGTGAAAACAAGGGGACCAACAGAAATTTCAACAGGTTTCTGTCTCCCTTTCTTCATTTACCTACTTGGACGAGGCCTGACTTCCACTACAATAACCACGTGTAAGTCGGCCCTGACTAGACCTCTTCTATATGCCTTTGAGATGAACCTCATAAGCGAACCCATTTTAAGGTACCAAAGCATGCACTAGACCCAAGCCGACAACCCCTCCAAAGCCCATTACATGGGCGTTGGTCAAGTCTTGCGCTATGCTTCGAACCTGAACAATGAGGATTGTACTCTGGAAGAGCTAACACGGAAACTCAATTTTCTGTTCACAATAGCCTCAGGGGCTAGAGTTAGTGAAATATTGGTCTATCAGGGATGCAGGCCATATTCAGTTCACAAAAGAGGGAGAACTTAATCCTTTCCCCGGTCCTGCTTTCTCGCCGGGGTCGGGCTGCTCACCAAAAGGTGGGGTCTTTGGAGAATCTGTCCACTGAAGGAAGATGTCTCCCTATACCCATTAGGGTGTATCAAGGTCTATCTTCATAGAACTTCAGACTTCAAGGAAGGACAGCTTTTCCGAGGCGAAACCTCAGGATCAAAATCTATCCCTAAATTAACTGAGAGCAATGCTCACCTACTTATTCGCAGAGCGGATCCTGACAGCTCACCCACAGTTCATGATCCTAAGAAAATTGCTTCTTCACGGAACTTCTTCCAACACTATACGAAGCAAGTACATAAATAAGACGTTGTGGTGGCAGTGGGTAGTTTTAGAAACCCGTCGTCTAAGCCTGCGACGAGCAGTGAACTGCTTTGGGACTTTCCAGTGCATCGGGTGCATGGGTACATTTACCCTCAAGTGGAAATCACAATGATGATTAACACACTGTTCTATGTACTGTAGGTGCATATCTCACCGATAACACCAGTGCCGAGTGAACGTTGCGTCACGGTGTTCAGGCATTTCCAAAATCCGTACAAATCAGTCAGATTTGGTCTCACATCTCCATTGAGGAGCATCATTTCGATGAAATTACATATTTTTCCCAAAAGGAGAAAATATGGGCCCTGATGTGTTTTCACTACCAGATCAGATTCATACCTGATTGTAACTACAATGGATAATCTAGTTACAAGGTAAAATACTGAACGTATTTGTGTCTTATTGCTGCTAGCTCATTCACAGACGAATGAAGTATACTTGAGTTTTAATTAAACCATAGAAGGGCCCAACTTGAAATTAGAATACAGATTTCCAAGGGATGAAAGGTAATCCCTGAGATTTACCGTCCGTCCCTATGGAGATAGAACCTTTGAATCCTTAAAGTTAAAGTCAACACTTTCCCTGCAGGGGGCAGGAAGTCCTAAGCTAGTTCCAAGCTTAGTGGATATGACAAATAACGGTAATGTCATATATAAAGGTCTAGGAGACCATATAAGGAACTCATTCAAAGTAAAGGCACTTATACAAATCCACAGATATAGTACTTTCAAGTAATTCTCTAGTAAGCTTCCATCAGGACGACATGGCTAAGCCCAAAAAACGGATTTTGAGCAAAGCAAAAAATCTATTTTTGGGTGATATGGCCATGTCGTCCTGATGGACCCTCCCTCCCTTTTGGAAAGGAGTATACAACTATGTAACGAAAGACCCCACCCGAAACTACTCTTATCTGCGGCTATCCATGCTTAAATGCAACAAGGAATAGTTACGCCATAGTAGTACGGGGAGGGGATCCACCGGGTAACCTTGATAACGGCTCCCCTTCAAACTCGCCACTCTTCCCCCCAAGGCGAAAACTCTGTTCGGGGTGAAGATTGCTATGTGTCGTATCAAGAAATACGTCCCCTGATATTATGCGATATCCATAAAAGTTATATTAAGGATACTCGCGCCAGGAGTTAGAATTCTGGAGACCTGTGGTCAATTCTCTGGGAGTATCACTGTAGCCAAATATCTCTTAGAAAGCTACCTAAAGGAACCTTCCATAAAGGACGACATGGCCATATTACCCAAAAATAGATTTTTCACTTTGCTCAAAATCCGTTTTTCTGGGCTCGAACCTGTGCCGCCCAGTGAATAAGCTCCATTTAAGCACTTATTCTTAGGTAATTTACTGCTAAATATACCAGAGAAAAAATGTAAAGGAGTGCTAGGTTAACTAGCTCGCTCACCTATTGGTGTCGGTATAAAATTGGGCGTATAATCCAGAGGTCCCGCACTATTTAGATTAATCCACGACAGAGAACCCCAATAGAGGAGAGCCGTTCAACCTCACTCGGTACTACTACAATGCATCCGCTCAGAACCCAACTCCGTTTAGCACGACTTGTGCAGTAACCCGCATTTTTCTAGTGCTCTCGATTTTTGGATATTTTCTAGTGAATTATGGCTTCTTCGTCGGTTTCCCAGGAGACACCGTCTAAGTTAAGTACCAAGCTGGGTTTTACTGTGTTTTGAGCAACCTAGATCGTTTAATATTTATATTATAGGAGTTTATTCTCTTCGTTCATACCGATCTTGCTTGATTTCACTACAGTTGGTACTCCTGTTTTTGAGAGCTTTTAATTTTCACTTGCGGTGTTACTATGTGTATTATTTTTATTATCAAATATTATTTGTTATTGTGAATATTCATTATTTAGCGTTTAGAATCCTCGTGGTTCAATTTTTGGGCCGATATCATTTACGTATCGCTATGGCTGCCGACCGTGCTAAGGCGGCAATGTTATTTTAGCCATCAGGTGTGTCTTTTGTGATTTAATTATTTATGTTGCATGCCTTGCCCAAAAATTTTCTATGTGTTTATTCATATATTTAACGCTATTATTAATTTTATAATGAATATTTGTGCCATTACTCCGTTTGATCTGTCTGGTTGGGGATCGTCAGTTGGTAGCCCTGCTGCCTCGTATCACGTGATCCTCCCCCACGCTCCCCCTCTAGCTAGGTGGGAGGTTAGGCTTCTCCCCCCTCCACTAAGGGACCGTTGCCTTCCCTCCTTTTAGAGGGGGTAGTTAAGTGTTTATGGACTTTGTCCTCCGGGTGGCCCGGCGGTTTAGTCTCTGTCTAGTCTGGTTGGCCACCGGTCAACAGAGTTGGATCCCGGTGCACCCTATTTTATATTCACTTTTCATTCTGGCTTATGTTATACGAAACCCTCCGGGTTCGATTGGCAGTTCTTAGTTACAGTTCCGCCCCCCTATTATTTTATAACATTTCCTATGATGATTATATATGACAGATCACTACCCCGGAGTCTCTAAAGGAATTGGTATTGAATATACCTTTATTTCCCGGCCCGGGGTCTACCCCACCCCGGGAAATCAGACACTATGTGTCTTAATTCCTTGTTATTGCATCCTTTTTTATGCTCCCGGCTTGACCGGAATGGATGGCTATACTTTAGTTTCAAGTTAGACTTATGTTTAGGCCCGGGACCCCCGGTCCCGCCCCTATGTAAGAATATCACAGTTAAGCTCTAACCTTGCGTTAGACCTATGTTAGGCCCGGGTCCTCCGGACCCGCCCCTATAAAAAAAAAAAAAAAAAAAATTTTATTTTATTTTTTACAGTCTAATCTTGTGTTAGACCTATGTTAGGCCCGGGTCCTCCGGACCCGCCCCTACTTAGAAGAATAGTACAGTTAAGCTCTATTCTTGTGTTAGACCTATGTTAGGCCACTTAAAGAATAGTACAGTTAAGCTCTAATCTTGTGTTAGACCTATGTTAGGCCCGGGTCCTCCAGACCCGCCCCTAATTAAGAGAATTACAGTTTCTCATATACTATTCTTTTTACAGATGGTGCATTGTCTGACGCCGGCCTGTGCAGCTGTTCTGCACCAGCCTTGTGGCCACTCCGTCTGCCGATCTCACGCCCCTTGTGGGGTTCAACTGGAAGACGTTGTGGTATGGCACCCAGATAACTGTGTGATTTGCTCGACCTCATCACTACCCTTGGATCTGACTCGGTGAGTCCCGTTGGCTATATTGCCTTCTTATTTTATTTACTATTAGTAAGATATCTATGGTCTTGAAGGACCATTGGGAGTCTCCCTTTTATAATTCCCCCTATTATTTCAGGCATCCCCGGAGCAAAAGTCTGCGGCTCGGGCCACACTGAAGGTGTGGATTGGTGGGTTTGCCCGGAATGTAAAGTCTAAGCGGCCGTACGTCCTATCTGAGGACTACTGCACCATGGTTTACCCCAACGCCAAGTCTTCAGCTGCTGTGGCTAGGCATGTGGCAGCTCCCATCATTGCCCACATTGATGCCACTATAACGGGTCTCATCGACCCAGAGCAAGATCCATCGGACGCCCCCGGAGGTCTGGAGGACAATGTTGCCTCCATGAACCTGGACGTCGAACCAATGTTGCTAGACGAGCCGGATACAGGTAGGGTGGTAAGTGAGGCAGGTGTGTCCGGCGCTGAGATTCCTATCCTCAGCCCCGCTCTTTCTTCTTCTTCTGATCGCTCTTCCTTTCTTGGATTTTCTGGGGACCGTGATTCGTCTCAACGTTCATACCCGGTTCCCCCTAAGGATAAGTCTACTTCAAGGACCTTACCCAAAGCTCGCAAGCCTCACAAGACTTCTCATGGCTCTAAACATGGTACGAACCCGTCTTCAAAGACCTCTGGTTCCTCCTCTAAGTCTCACGACCCGGGAGTTCCTTCCGCCCCTCCTGCTGCTAGCCCGGGCCTTTCCGAATCAGCTATGCTTCGCATCGTGTCGGAGATGCAGGAAAAGTTGGTTTCGGAGATGCAGTCGAGGATGGACACGATGTTCTCTAACTTCGGTCAGAGAATTGGGGCTTTAGAGCAAGGAGCTCCGGAGAGAGTCCAAAGCTCTCTCATACCGGATGCCTCTAAGCTCCCCCCGTTTGCCAAAAACAACCCCTGGCGGATGGCTCTTCATTCCCCGTTCTCAGACGGAATGTTGACTCTGGAGGGCCTTGGCACTCGTCCTCTAGAGGACTTTGAATTCTTTCCTCCGGGTCTGGCATTTCCATTTCATGGTTATGCCAGACTTACCGAGGAAGCTTTAGTCCGATTAGACAAGGTCCCCAAAGAGACGGTCATCTTCCCGAAGGAGCAAGCCCAATCTGTTTGGGCCAGATTTTTGAATGACATCGGCTGCACTAACACCATGCTGACGCCTCATAAAAGCTCCTTTACGATGTTCTTAATGGACAAGACCACCTTGACTCCATGCGTCAATAAGGTGGCAGAGCTTGCCTTTCAATATGCTCTGGAGGAGAAGCCCTTGCCTCCCATCCGAGAGGTGGATCCAATCTCCCTCCTTCTTCCCTCAGGTATTGAGTGTTGGGACAACGTCCATACCACCTTTACCTCCGGCAAGCTTGCAGCAGACTGTGCCTCAGTCTTGTTTAGTGAGAAGCTTCCCCGTCTCCCGGAATCTCTCATTAAACAGGAATATAATTCCCGCCTACGTGTGGGCCGTACTCTAAACCTGGCCACATCCACGGAGTCGATAGCCTTGACTTACGATACGGAGAGTATTTTTAAGTCTCTCAACAAGGCTACGTTACAGTCGTTATATTATGACTTGTATGACTTTGCTACTGCTAAACGCAGATGTCGCAAGCATGTTCTAGCTGAGGCGACGATTAGGCATGAACCTAATAAACTCATCCGGTCCTCCTGTTGGGGTTCAAATCTCTTCCCCGAGGATCTCGTAGAGGAAGTCTTGGCGGAGGCCACTAGGGTTAATCAGAGCCTTAAAGCCCGTTGGGGTTTGACCCCTAAACGCAAGTATGACCCCGCAAATTATCAAGCCCGGGGTAGGAAGAAGCTTAGACCATATACCTCCACCCAGTTCAGGCAACAACAAAGTGCTTCATCCAACTTCCGGCTGCCTCTTCCTCCATCTTCTGTTGCCCCTGCACAGCCCTCCACCTCTCGGGCTCCTTCGGATGACTATGTCACCGTTCTGCTACCTAAGAGCCAGCTTTCTGGTGCCTCCGCCACTTCCCCTGCCTTTAACCAGTCCTATGAGGCTCATAGCTCTTCCCAGAGTTATGGTAGAGGTAGAGGCTACCACCGTGGCTCTAACCAGAACAAAGGCAGGGGAAGAGCCTTTCGCAGAGGAAAGAACTTCCGAGGCGGACGTGGAGGCAACTCCTCAAACCAATACTGAGGTGCAGCAGGTAGGGGGGAGGCTCTATGCCTTCCGCAACAAATGGAGGTTCAGTCCCTGGGCGTTCAGTATCATCTCCAAGGGACTAGGGTGGAGTTGGATTCAAGGACCTCCTCCTCCGAACAAATTTCGTCAACATTCCACTCCGGACCTGGTCGAATTTGTCCAGGATCTTTTACAAAAGAATGCCATACAAGAAACGAAACATCTGAAGTTTCAAGGTCGGCTGTTCAGTGTCCCGAAGAAGGATTCAGACAAGAGAAGAGTGATTCTAGATCTATCCCTTCTCAACTTGTCCATTCAATGCGACAAGTTTCGAATGCTTACCGTCTCGCAGGTGCGGACCTTACTTCCCCGTGGGGCCGTCACCACCTCTATCGATCTTACAGACGCCTACTATCACGTTCCGATAGCGAGACACTTCCGTCCGTACCTAGGCTTTCGCTTAGGGGACAAAAGTTACTCCTTCAAGGTGATGCCTTTCGGGCTCAACATTGCCCCAAGGATCTTCACAAAGCTAGCAGAAGTCGCTGTTCAGGAACTCAGGAATCAAGGGATTCAAGTAGTAGCCTATCTGGACGACTGGCTCATTTGGTCAGACACCTCCCAAAATTGCCTAAAAGCCACTCACAAAGTCATCCATTATCTTCAATCTCTAGGCTTCCAGATCAACTTCAAGAAGTCCCGTCTTCTTCCAAAATCGAAGTTCCAATGGCTCGGCCTGCAATGGGATCTTATATCTCATACTCTGTGTCTTCCCAGACCCAAGAGGTTAGAGATTGCAAGGAACACCAAACGCTTTCTCAAAGACAAAGTAAGTTCCAGACGGCTTCAAGAGAAGATTCTGGGGTCCCTTCAGTTTGCCTCAGTGACGGATCTTCTTCTGAAGGCAAAATTGAAAGATATCAATCGTGTCTGGCGTTCGAGGGCGAACCGGAAGCTCCGGGACAGGAAAGTCCGCCTTCCTCCCATTCTACGGGAAAGACTTCTTCCTTGGACAAGAGCAAACAGTCTGTCAAAGTCAGTTCCCCTTCGATTTCCGCCCCCGGAATTAATCATTCACACAGACGCATCCCTATCAGGTTGGGGCGGCTATTCTCAGCTCAAGAAAGTTCAAGGTCTTTGGACTCCCTTGTTCCGCCATTTTCACATCAATGTGCTAGAGGCCATGGCAGTTCTTCTAACCCTGAAACGTCTCGCTCTTCCCAAGAAACAACACCTCCGTCTGGTCCTCGACAGCGAAGTGGTGGTCCGCTGCCTCAACAGAGGCGGGTCAAAGTCAGGGCCTCTGAACCATGTTCTAGTAGCCATATTCTCCCTAGCAGCCTCGAACCGTTGGCATCTTTCAGCTGTCCACCTGGCGGGAGTCCGGAATGTAGTGGCAGACGCCCTGTCCCGGACCTCCCCTCTAGAATCGGAATGGTCACTCGATCTAAAGTCATTTCGGTGGATTCTCTCTCAGGTTCCCGGCCTCCAAGTGGACCTCTTCGCCACGGAATCCAACCACAAATTGAAAGTATATGTGGCTCCCAATCTAGACCCTCAGGCTTACGCCACAGACGCCATGTCACAGAATTGGGACAACTGGGAAAAGATTTATCTCTTTCCCCCGGTGAATCTTTTGCTGAAAGTTCTAGACAAACTGAGATCCTTCAAGGGACAAGTAGCCTTGGTCGCACCCAACTGGCCCAAGAGCAACTGGTATCCTCTCCTGCGGGAGTTGAGACTATACCCTCACCCGATACCCAATCCGGTTCTGTCTCAGATAGTACAAACACGCGTTGTGTACGCTTTCTCAAACATTCAGAGCGCCCTAACTTTATGGACTTTATGAAGTTTGCGGCTATGCATGGTGCCAATATTGATCCTCAAAACACCTTGTTCCTAGAATCAGATAAACGGGATTCCACCATCCGTCAGTATGACTCTGCAGTTAAAAAGTTGGCAAAATTTTTAATAGATTCAGACGTGAACTGTATGAACTTGAACCTTACAGTCACTTTCTTTAGATCTTTATTAGAATCAGGTCTGGCAGCCAATACTATCACCACTATTAAATCGGCTCTGAAAAAGATCTTCCTAGTGGGTTTTAACATAGACTTAACCGACTCTTTGTTAGCCTCAATTCCGAAAGCTTGTGCCAGACTGAAACCGGTTACTCGTCCTACCCCGGTGACCTGGTTTCTTAATGACGTACTCAAATTGGCTTCTGATACCATTAACAGTTCTTGTGATTACATGCCCCTTCTCAGGAAAACACTTTTCCTAGTGAGCTTGGCTTCCGGGGCAAGAATTTCTGAATTGGCAGCCTTGTCGAGAGACCCGGGTCATATTGACTTTCTGCCTTCAGGAGAGGTCCTTCTTTCTCCTAACAAATTCTTTTTGGCTAAGAATGAAGACCCTCAAAACAGATGGACCTCCTGGAAAATTGTTCCCCTCACGCAAGATCCGTCGCTGTGCCCTGTCACTACTCTTAGGTCTTATCTATCCCGGACCTCCTCTAACTCCTCGGGGCCTCTATTCGTTAGAGAACAAGGCGGTACCATTACTATTAAAGGGATCAGGCAACAAATTTTGTATTTTATTAAACAAGCTAACCCTGACTCTTTTCCTCTTGCACATGATATCAGGGCGGTTGCCACCTCGGTGAACTTCTTTCACCACATGAATTTTACAGACCTTTCCAGGTATACAGGGTGGAAATCACCGTCAGTGTTCAAGAAACACTACCTTAAACATTTGGAAGCCCTAAAATTTTCTACAGTAGCCGCAGGGAGCGTAGTTACTCCCGAGTAACTCACAGGTTAATGCCTTGACTCTTTATCTCTCCCTCTTACCTGCCTCATTTATACCCTATTGTATTCGTTGGTCTCGCACCTGAATACTGTTATTATATTTGTAAATTTTATGCTCCTGAGTATCTGTATATATTATCACTCACGGCATTATTATACCTACCTTATTGGATTTATGTTCATATTTAAGATACCCTTATAATTGTTTTTTGGTACTCATCTCTGATTAAAGCATCCTGTATTTCTCTTACGCTTATGTTTTTTCCTTTATTTTGCAAGTTTGGTGACATTTTTCTCTTGTATAGATTCACTGGGCGGCACAGGTTCGAGCCCAGAAAAGGGATTTTGACGTAGGAAAAATCTATTTCTGGGCGAAGGACCTGTGCCGCCCAGTGAACCCTCCCAGCTCCTCTCCCTTGGAGTCCCCAAACTTTGGGTGCTAAGGAGTTGGGTTCTGAGCGGATGCATTGTAGTAGTACCGAGTGAGGTTGAACGGCTCTCCTCTATTGGGGTTCTCTGTCGTGGATTAATCTAAATAGTGCGGGACCTCTGGATTATACGCCCAATTTTATACCGACACCAATAGGTGAGCGAGCTAGTTAACCTAGCACTCCTTTACATTTTTTCTCTGGTATATTTAGCAGTAAATTACCTAAGAATAAGTGCTTAAATGGAGCTTATTCACTGGGCGGCACAGGTCCTTCGCCCAGAAATAGATTTTTCCTACGTCAAAATCCCTTTATTACGTCACCAATACCTCGTGTGGGAGGGTATTGGATATGTCTTAGAATTCATGCTTATTCTCGAGTTCCTACGTAAAGATAAGCCACGAATCTCTCACAGAAGCTTCTGCAGGCCGCTATCATTGAGTTACCTTGTAACTACTTTGATTTTAGCGAGGGTAGGGTTCCTACTAATTAGATCAAAGATTAATTAGAGGGAACCCCGGGTCATGACCAAGGCCAGTTGGTAGAACTTCCTCCCTCCTAAGAGTAAGTCACCTTATAAATAGCGAAGGTTTGTATCTGTGTCGGAACAAATAACAAATTTGGAAATAATTTGTATTTTTCCTAACATACAAACTTGGAGCTATTTATACAAATTGGCCCGCCATCCTGTCCCCCTAGAAGTCCTGCCAGGAAGCAAAAGTGGTTATTCAACCAACAGGTGTGAGTGAGCGGGGTAGCCAGTCTACCCCAACCCCCTTCCGCTAACTAGCGGGTGGGGTAATTATCCCTCACTAAAATTGTCTTGGCTGGTTTGTATGTTAGGAAAAATACAAATTATTTCCAAATTTTTTATCTTTTCTGGGGTTATCTTATTCACATTTTGATAATGAGAACCAGATTTCTGTGACTTTCACGATCTTGCCTCTATAAAAATCCATTGATGAGCAGAGTGCTTCGACCCCTCTCCCCAGGGATACTATGTATTCCCCTCTTTTTGGTGCCCTCAGCTCAGAAGTGAAGTTCTTCAATCTGAGAGTCAAGACCTAACATGAAAACTCACTATCCTCAGGGAAAGCATTGCCAGGGACCCCCCCCCCCTCCCTCGATCATCTGGTATCAGTGGACCTGCCACATTTTACCCGTTTCTGGTTCAGTGAACAGATCCAGACTCCTGTTGGAGAGGATCTCAGGTTTAACTCTATCACAATCTTGTCTCTCAAAGAGGTTCCTGATGACACGAACAACTAGTTACTCTGTCCCGTAGAGCTGTGAGTTTTCTCATAGAACATAACAGTATCTGGGACATAATACTCCCTTTTTGTTCATGAGCTCTGGTCGCTCCCAACAAAAGTATTCAGAAACACTTTCTCTGATGAATAAAAATTATCAGGAGAGCATATACATCTTCAGGGGAAGCGTCACTAGGAACCTCCCTCAAGCTTGATACATGTTGGCTTGCTGCAACCTTAGTGTTCCACAAAACCACTCTATAGTATGGTACAAGTCCTCAAACCCTACTTTGTTCATGAGCTCTAGCTGCTCCATGAGAATGTACGGTATTCAGAAACACTCTCTTTCTGATTAAGAGAAAGTATCATGAGAGCTTATACAGTACATACTCAGGGAAAGCATGGCTCTGGGCCGCCTCAAGCACATGATACATGGGCTTGCCGCAACCTCGGTGTTCCGCGAAACCACTCTGTAGTACAAGTCCTCAAAGGTGGTGAATGAAAGAGAAAATCCACATTATGGACAGTTATCTTGAAGATGGCACATACAAGTTTTTGACACCCTCTAAGTAAGCTTTATGGTTTTAGCAGAACAAATAACCTAACTGTCAGCACTCATGGGACACATGCCAGTTCCTGCCTCAGACCTAACTATTCTCTGCATTATTTCGTATAATGGGCTCTAAGGCAGATAGTAATCTAGATTGGACCTAAAGCCTGCCATTCGTTTTCACCCTAATGCAAGGAAGAATATCTCAAATTTATTTATTATATGATCATCATCTCCTCCCACGCCTATTGATGCAAAAGGCATCGGTTAGATTTCACCAGTCGTCTCTATCTTGAGCTTTTAAATCAATGCTTCTCCATTTATCATCATCGACTTCACACTTCATAATCCTCAGCCATGAAGGCTTGGGTCTTTCAACTCTTCCAGTGCCTTGTGGAGCCCAGTTGAAAGTTTGGTGAACTAATCTCTCTTGGGGAGTGTGAAGAGCATGCCCAAACTATCTTCATCTACCCCTCACCATGATCATATCAGTATTTAATGGTTTACTGAAATTGCATTTTTATTATGTAACACCTTATGTTCATAACCCTTCACCCTTGGTGAAGATTCTATTTATGAGCCTACTACTGTTCTCTGGAGGTTCTCTATGATCTCTTGCTATTACTTATTATTATAACCCTAGTTTGAAAAGCAAGATACTATGAGCCCAAGGGCTCCAACAGGGAAAAATAGTCCAGTGAGGAAAGGAAACAAGGAAATAAATAAGCTACAAGAAAAGTAATAAACAATCAATGAAATATTTTCAGAACAGTAACAGCATTAAATTGGATCTTTTATATGTAAACTATGAAAATTAAAAAGGACAAGAGGAAGAGAAATCAGATAAAACAGCGTGACAGAGAGTCCCCTCAAGCAAGAGAAGTTTAATCCAAGACAGTGGAAGGCTATGGCACTACCCAAGATTAGAGAACCATGGTTTGATTTT
The DNA here is from genome assembly GCF_036898095.1 of Palaemon carinicauda. Classification (NCBI taxonomy): domain Eukaryota; kingdom Metazoa; phylum Arthropoda; class Malacostraca; order Decapoda; family Palaemonidae; genus Palaemon; species Palaemon carinicauda. Next base: position 58,099,133 of record NC_090726.1, on the reverse strand, counting down.
GGAGTGTCCTTCTCCTAGAAGAGCTGCTTACCATACCTAAAGAGTCTCTTCAATTTTTACTAAGAGGGAAAAATAGCCACTGAATAATTACGCTGCAGTAGTTAACCCCTTGAACAAAGATAAATTGTTTTATTAATCTTAGTGTTGTCAGGTGTATGAGGACAGAGGAGAATGTGGAATTGTATCAGAGGATGGGTATACCTCTCAACTTAACGGAGACTTCACTCCTGGAATCCTGGGAAGAATCAGAAGTATGGCCCTTACATCTTTGAGGTGGCTACACTTCACTAACAACTCATGTTGATCTCTTCATATTACTTATAGTAATTGGATCTTTCAGAGAGGGAAGGGGTATACTGTACCTCTCAACTTCACGAAGACTTCCTCCCTCCTAAGGAAGACCCATATAAATGACTTAAAAGTTTGGATCCACGTAGGAATAAACTACGAATTTTAATATAATTTCTGTTTTTCCTAGCTATATAAAACCTGAGTCATTTACCATAGTTCCCACCTCAACTGCCCCGCAAATCTTTGACCAGGGTGAGTGTTTGTGAGGAGATGATATAAGCAGAAGTACTCTTGCTCAATGTACATGCGCTATGGGTTGCCCAGCAATGATGGATGGTGCATGCAAAACCAAATTTTTTTATTGGTCGATTGCAGAAAACTTGACTAGCAGTAACCCACGTAAATGACTGGTTTGTATAATTAAGAAAGATACAAATTGTATTTAAGTTTGTAGTTTTCACATAATGAAATGTTTTCAAAACAAGTTGATATCATTGCACATAGGTTCTTATCTCTGAAAGTTCATAATTCAAATTTTATCATCTTGCGGATTTATTGTAACCAAAAGGTTCATGACTTTTCCTCTTTGAAAACTGTCATTTCTACTACTATAATTTTTTATGTTATTAATGTTAAGTCACAGCCTTATTTTAAATTGTTATATTCTCTCTCTCTCTCTCTCTCTCTCTCTCTCTCTCTCTCTCTCTCTCTCTCTCTCTCTGTACCATTAGTACCTTGTCCCTTCATTGCTTCACAAAAACAAGGTCCAATTCTCGTGAGGGTTCTTATAAACTGACTTTGTTCTTTCACTAACAAACCTTGCTCTATTTATTGGGATTATGTTTTTGGCGAAGATGGAAGGTTAGCCAGGAAGGCTTTTAATGCGAGGTGGCAACCCCTACCTGACCACTATAGGGGGAGGGTAGGGGGTTGGGTGTTAGTACCTAGCCACTTATACAGTATCTACTCACACCTCAGTGAACTATGTCACTTTTTCCTTTTGGCTGGTAGAGATCAGACGTGTACGCTCTCTCCCTCTCAAAGCTTGCCATATAGATTATTGCTTTATGCATAACTTTTTTTTTCTCTCAGGTGTGACTGTTTGTTTGACGCTCCCATGCGTACCTGCCTGGGTCCTGAATGGCGCTATAGTCGCACCTTCATGTCGTTGGTAGATACCAACCCTCATTCGGTGTGCCTGACCTACGGCTGATGTTGCTGCATGCAGGGTTCTTCCTGTGACGAGTGTAGGGAGTGGCCTGCCTCCCAGTGGGAGAAGGCCAAGAGAGAGATTTCTCCCCCAGGGCCCTCCTCAGGGGCAAAAAGACCTCAGACTTCCTTTTCCCGCACCCCTAGACCTCTCTCCGAAGCTCCTCCTCGCCTTTCCTCCTCCTGGGGGCACAATTGAGAATGAGCGCAGACCAATTAACTCCATGGCAACCTCGGGGGTACCGGTGGGGGGCGGGATTGTTGCTTCCCCTAGAGGAGCACCTTCGCCTCCAACCACCGGGAAACCATTCTCACCTTCAGATATTTTGCAGGCGTGGCTGTCCCTGGGAGTGACTGCACCCCCTTGCAAGGGAGGTTTGGTTCAGCTCCTTCAGCTTGGGGCAAGGAGAGATCCTTCGCCTGTAGCTGATGCTGCCGTTCACTCATCCGATGGCCTCCTGCGAACGACGAGTCCTCTCGCCACTTTCAAATCTCGTCACCGAACGATCCACAATCTCTTCTGTCTCTCCACAGGCAACACTCCAACCTGTGTATGCAACGCTCGCCTGCTGTGGATCATGAACTAACGAACGATTGTCAACCCACAGCCAGCTCTTTATCTGCTCGCCAATCACCAGGACGAGACCGGTCATCTTCTCGCCCTTCCCAACGATCCCCCTCAGGACGTCGTTCTTGATGCTCCAATGATCGCCACGGATCACTAGATTGGTCATCACGATCTCGCTGCTCTTCTTCTTCTAGATGTTCACATTCAAGTATTAAATGCTCACATTCGTGAGCTAAACGCTCACATTCACGAGCTAGACGCTCACGATCACGAGCAAGATGCTCATGATCACGAACAAGGCTCTCCTCTTCACAAGGCACACACTCTTCCTCAAGAGTCAAGTGCACTCGTATCCGAACAAGATGCTATCCCTCATGAGGACGATGCGCTCCATCCCAAGTTTGACGAGCCTGCTCTTGTTCTTGGCGCTCATCGTCAGGCTCTCCACGCTTCTTGCGATCAACGCAGCGCTCTCTGACCCGGTGATCTCCTACTGTTCTTTCTCCTTGACGACCTACGTTCTGACAACGATCTCATGAACGATAATGTTCTAGTAGACGTTCTTCTTATCGTCTACCCCTTACTCCCTTTGCAGCATGGGGCCTACGCGATGCTCTCCTACGCGTCACCTGCCGACGCAACGTTCATCAACGCGACGCGCTTCATTCCTTCAGAGGCCTCCTTTGCCGCCTCTAACGAGCGATCATAGCCCTATAGCGCAACAGAGGCTCCCATTTCCTCACTCGCTGTCGATCAATATGAAACGATTTCATCTACTCGTGAATCGCTCCCTTTCACGATTGAATTGACCGATTTCACTTGTTTTCACGCATTTGACCCTTGCTTTCATGAGTGGCTATAAGCCCCAAGCTTCTGGAAAGAGTCTCCGCAACTGCTGCTCCTAGTAGTAGACTTATCCCCTTCCAAAAAGGGTTTAAAGAACCTCCAAATAAGCTTGCGTTGGTTCCAGTATCCTCTGATTGTCCTCAAAGGACCACTAAGGATGAACTGCTTATGCCTCGACGATTAACTCCTCCATCCAGATCATCTGTTACTCTGTCCACTGAGAAGTTTGAGATATAATCTTAAACGCACTGCAGCAACTTGTCCCCGACTGGCAGTCCTCTTTTTCAGTACGGGTAGAATTAAGAGGAAGGTCACCATGAATACCATCTCTTCCTTGATTCATAAAGGTATAGACTCGGCACTGAGTCCTGACCCTCCTCCAGCTCGACAACCTAGAGATCCCGATGTTAAGGGCATCAGTACGTCCCTGGCCTTCAAACATAACTTTTTTTTATCCAGGTATTTCAAACAGGCATGTGGAAGGTTCAGACGACCTTCACTGGTCATTACCTGCAAGACGTGGCCCACAGGAGCCTCACTACGTTTTTTATCGGTCATGTGATGGCTGCACAACAAGTGGTTTAAGAGTACCTCAGGGTCCTTGTTGAACAATTTGCAGATGGTTGAAGTCATTGGTTACCCAGGTTAGTCTGGGATGAATGAATAAGAATGATTGGTCTTTCCTTTTCTTCATCTTCCCCTCTCTTGGGGAACAGCACCAAGGGTCTCTCTGCAAGCTGGCCTCATCTGTCTGCTGGTAAGTATTATTTCCCTTGAGTAGCCTAGTATAGATTTTATACTTGTACACATCCCCAATGCTTCCTGCGAGGTAAGCATTGAAAACGTTTATGTGTAAATTAGTTATTTCTATTGTTAAAAACTCGAAATATGCTCACCTAGATGTTCATATGCTATCTCTCACAACCACTTAGGTTGCTTAGGCTGCTATCAATACTCCATTTATATATTATTTTAGCTAGGTGTCAAGGTTTTCCCCTAGCTACAGTCTAATAGTGTTCAGAGAAAACCTGGGTCAATGATCAAGCCAGTGGTTGGAATTACCACCCTCCCAAGGGTGAGTCATCCCTATCAATAGCGTAAGATTTGTTAGTGCAGAAACAAATTACAAATTTGGAAATAATTTGTATTTTTCTTAACTAATACAAACCAGTAGCTATTTAGCTTATTATACAAATTGTCCTGCCAACACCTGTCCCCCGATAAGTCCTGCTTTCAATAAAAAAGTGATGTAGTTCACTGACTTGTGAGTGGATATAGGTGGCTGGGTACCTCCCAGCCACCCCCTACCCTCGCTATTATAGTGGTTGGGTAGGGTTGCCACCTCGCATTAAAAGTCTTAATGGTTAACTTTCCAGCTTTGCCAAAAGATAATCCCTTTAAAGGGCTATAGGTTTGTATTAGTTATGAAAAATACAAATGATTTCCAAATTTGTCATTTCACTCTGCAGCTACAGCACATTTGACATAAACTAGGCTTGACAAATGCATCAAGACAAACGTTTTCCAAAGCATTTTGTATTGTTAGGTTAAATCATGCTGTTCTGGTTGTGATGAATGACATTGTAGCCTTCTGTCTAATACCTTTTACAAAGCATTATGATACGGTACCGCTAATAAGCCATATAAACTCATGAAACAAAAAATTCTTCATAATTTTTGTTTTATTTTACAGGGGTCAAAGAGGCAGGCTCAAGGAAAGGTTCTGACGATGACAGCGATGTAGAGATTGGAAGGTAAATAAAGTCTGTTTTTTATAGTGCCAAAATAACAGCCCCAGTTGTATTTTTTCAATGTCTTAGTTTTTAGTTACTTTAATGTCCATTCCTGTATTGGCTGTAACACATTAGAATCCAAATTACTGGTGTTAGTAGCTGTTTCATAAATTGTAGATGATAGGCATCTTAGGATTGCACATATTTGGCTTGTATTTTGTATGTGTTTATGTAATGTTTCTTTATATCGACAGAGGTTAATCTAGTGTGACAAAAATTAAGACTACATGCAAGAACATTGCCCGGGAGAATGTTTAGATTTTTTCCAGTTTCTTGGCAGGGTTTGTGGAGTATGCTCATTATGTCAGACTGCCTCCTGCATAGAATTTAGATATAAAAAAAGTCTTTTGTTCTGATACTCCATACAAACCCTTTTGGCTCTTTATAGGGAATATACTTTCGGAAAAATTGGAATCTGGCCATAAGACTTTTAGTGAGGTATAACTACCTACTGCTAGTTAACAGGGATGTAGCAGGGGATAGTACCGGCCACCCCACTCACACACACACACACACCTGTGATACACCGTCACTTTTGCTTTTGCCTCTGTGGAGTGCAGACATAGTCTCCCTTTACTTTTAACACTACAAACGAGCTCTTGACTTTCATGCTTTTTCTCTTTCAGGTGTGCTTGTGTTTTTACAGATATCGTCATGCAGGTTTTTCCTGGTCGTGAAGGTCGGCAATGTGAGCACCTTCATGTCCATCCTTGACACCCATCCCCATTCCCTTTGTCCGGCTTGCAGAGGTCACTTTTGTGAGTAGGACTCACCTTGTTTTGATTGGAAGTGGCCATCCTCGCAGTGGGTGAGGTTTAAAAGACCGTGGAAGAAGTCCAAAAAGGATTCTTCTTTAGGCTCTTCCTCGAAGGTGAAGAAACCCCGACTTCTTTCTCCATCGTTTTGATCTCTCCACGTTGACTCTGACCGCTCCCACTCCGGAGAACGATCGGGTAAGAGTGATGGCCGCTTGACCCCAAGACGACCCTTCGGTTAGAGGACACCGTTGCTTCCCCTGGCAAAGCGGTGCTGCCCTCCGCTGAAGGGGAGTCTGTCCATTGACGATGTTTGTGAACTCTGGCCCTACTTAGAGATTTCAGGTCCCCCTTTGAAGGAACAGCTTTTGGAGATAATTCAGTTGGCGGCACAAAGGAAGCGTACACTTGCCTTTTCCGAGGTGGACCTTGGTCTGCCTCTCTGACATTCTAAAGGTAATGCACCGGCAGAGTCTCTCATGCGTGTAACTGTAACCACCACCTCATCTGCTTGTTCGCCCATTGTTCATATCGCTTCACCGTATGAACGAGCAAGTGCAGACTATTGCTCCTTGGAGTTACCAGTGAGGTGAGCCAAATGCGATGAAACTAGAGTCTGATGTTGGTCAGTTTCATCATCTCGCAGATTATGATGCATTCCCTCAGCCCGAGTACGCTCAGCGAGTTGAGAATATGCAGAGTATGATGCAGTAAGCTTCTCTCAGTGGTGAGTACCTCTCTCATTTGCGAGTGAGACTTGCCTCATCTGAGTGTTCGCTTGTGCTGGGTGTTTCTGAAACGAGTGATTCGTCGATGCCTCTTTTAAGCCCTTCAGAGTATTGCGCTTCGCAGCAAGAAAACGGGGTGGTTCGGAGATTGTGTTCAGTCCCACCCCCTGCTCCTCCACCCAACAGAACGTACCAAGTTTTGTTAAGCCAGGACTTTCTGGCCTTGCACACGGGGTTTCCTTTCCTCTGGGGAACGAACCCACATTGCTGCTATTCGTGCATGCACACAGGATTTCACCATCCTTTTGTGATTCCTAATGCTAGACTGCTTAAGGCTGCTCACCAAGATCCTGCTGGATCATTGGTGAGTGTTCAAGCTTTGCCACATGTAGCTTCGGCTCATGGGCAATTAGTCCCTAGTCTAGCGAGAGAGTCGTGCACGTTGTTGTGCACCCATCCGCCAAATTAGGTGTGAAGGCGAGCTTATCTCATTAACGAAGGTCTAGAGCGATACCTTTGGTTCGCATTTGCAGTCTCATAGTGAGCTGATTGCAAACTCTACTTGGGTAGCATGTGCACACACTGCTTCAGCAGCGCTAGTTTGTGGACAAGGGAATGCTATCCGAAGATTAACTGTTCACCCAGAAGGGAAAGCGCATGCACGAACTGCGAGACAAGCCACTTCATTCTGCGGGTGTTCATTCATTTACAAAGGATACCCGATGGGTCCTTGACTTGGTCAAGGCAGTCTAGCAAGTGGTTACCGGTCCTGACCAGGTACCACCAGTTGGTCAAGCACCTCTGGTTGTACCCAATACCGCAATGCGGGTACTCCTCGACTACCTCTTGAGGTATGAGACTCCTCAGGGATGGTCAGTCCTTCCTCCGACCTGAGACGTAGGAGCTCTATCTCGAGATGTGCTCCTTTGCCTTTGTGTTTCTCCTCCTCTTTTGCTACAACGGTCATCAAGATACAGGTATTAGAAATATCTAGACTCCAAGGCTATGAACATCGGCATAGACCCGGAGTGGAAGAAACTGTATATTATTCCAGTCATTCCACAGAAGAGAAGGAGAAAATAAAGGCAAGGAACGCCTCCTCCTGGGGACACGCTACAACCCAGAACTTACAGAGGTTCGAGATTGCCGTGGGATATCTTGTTCATGGATGATTATCGATTACAGTATCTCCAATGGAGACTATCTAAATCGAACCCTCTGCCTCACCGTCGGTAATGGTAGCTCCCCCTCCTCACACACTGGGAGGCCACCAGGCCGATGCTGGCTAGGAGTAGGAATCCGTCCTCTCTTCTCACTGTCTTTACTCGACCACAAAAGAGGAAGGATATTAAGACTACCTATGAACTGGGCTCCAAAAGCTGAAGCCCCAAGCAATGAGAAGGGCATTGCTAGTTCAGTTTCAATCTTAAGAAGATCAGAGGAAAGAGTCTCTCCCAACCCTGAGGTCCCAGGCCCCTGCTAGATAGATCTGTTGGTAACAACTACGACCCACCCCGAGCTTCTATGGGTGCAAGCTCATGGGTAGATGATCCTCCTGATGATGGCTCAGGTCATGAAAATATGCTGCCTAAATCCACCCCAGTCCTAAGATCTCGGTCTTAGAACAAATAGAGTCACACCACTCCTTTGGATGAGTACTTTCCTGTATAAGAACAATTAATCCCTTGGGAGATCCAATGTTAGTTACCCTCGGATGGAAAGGATTCTGTCCCAAATCTCTACGACACTCCTAGACCCACAATGACTAGCGTAGCTTTGATCTGGTTTGGTGGTGGGGGTAGGGGTGGGGGGGGGGGGTTTAAGGGTGCCAAGAAGAGGGCTTATGCACAGATTGCAGGAGGCTCCCGGTCCCTTCGGGTGGGGAGGCTCATCTCGGCTACTTCCTCCATCGTACGTGTGGCAGAGAAAGTATTATGAGATTGTGGATAATGTCCCTTCTCTTCTGCCATTAGACCCAGCAATCCTTTTGCTAACACAGAGTACAACTCTTGAAAGACTGGCAGCACTACCGGTGACGCTCTCAGTAATGGACGCTGCAAACATTGAGAGAGTTGCAAAGTTTTCAATACAAACCACATCTGGTTGGACTCATTTGAATACCTCTTCAGCAACAAGGATTTTTCCAAACACACAAGGGAGGCAATGTCCATCTTTTTGCTCTCTGGTACCAGGACAGTTAAGTTCTTGTCACACTACAGGGTCAACCAGTGGTCCAGCTGGGTTTCAAAATTCCAAAGGCAGTTGGAGAGCTCAAGCTGTGCAATGCACTGATGGAGGTTCCTTCTCTTTAACAATGAGGACATTGATACAGTTGCTGAATGCTGAAGGAAGGAGAGCCAAGATTCCTTTCTCCATTGGGTAATGTCATCACGATCTTATGCCTTGGCACCTCCAGCGCAGAGACCATCTCCAGTAAAGCGTCAAGGGCTCATGAAGGGTGCCAATGCCCCCAAGCACACCAACAAGAAGCCCTCTCCTGCCAAAACGGCACGGGGCAGAGGAGGTAAACGTGGATGATCCCGCTAGAGGGGTCATTCCTCCTGCCCGTCCATTGGTGGGAGGATACATACAGAGGCAGTGGCAGGGGTAGTAGGCACATGGAGCCAAACCTTGGACGGTCTCCGTACTCCTAGCAGGATACCACTTAATGTTCACTCTCTCTCCCTCCTTTGACTCGTCACCCAGTGACATCATGTTTCTATGAGAGGTGATGCACAAAGGAACAGGCCCTTCAAGCCGAAGTCCAGACCATACTAGAAAAGGGCACTCTCCAAGAGGTCCTAGATGGGTTTCCAGGCTTCTACAGTCGACTGTTTCTTGTAGAGAAGGCGTCTGGAGGTCGGAGACCAGTCATCAACCTCTCCCTAAACAAGTTTGTCCAACAAACTCCGTTCAAGATGGAGACGGTGGACACGGTCAGGCCGTAAGGTCCAAGGACTTCATGATAACATTAGATCTAAAAGATGCATACAGTACTTCCAGATCCCAGTCCATCCATCATCAAGGATGTACCTAAGAGTCATTTTAAACGATCAGTTATACTATTTCAAAGTGCTGTGTTCGGCCTGTCCACAGCACCTCAGGTGTTCACAAGGTTGTTCTCCCTAGTGTCAAACTGGGCATACAAGAATGGCATTCGTCTATCTAGATGTCTAGACCATTGGCTGATACTAGTAGACTCGGCAGCAACCCTTCTCTGACAATGAGACAGGCTTCTCAAGTTTTGCCATGATCTGGGGATTGTGGTAAGTCATGAGAAATCCATCCTGCATCCATCTCAAAAACTGATATACATCAGGATGCACATAGACACCCAACTAGACAAAGTCTTTCTATCCAAAAGCAGAATAGAAAGATTGAAGAGAGCAGCACGCCCCTTCCTGTTGTAAGACTGACTACCAGCCCATCAGTGGCTTCGCCTTTTAGGCCACCTGACCTCCTTGGAGCTTCTAGTGACTAATGGCTGTCTTTGCATCCTTTCTGTCCAGTGCCAGCCGAAGTCCGTTTGGCCTCAGCCCAAGTAACCCCTGAACCTTTGGGTTCAATTGAAGCCTGAGCAAAAGAGAGACCTGAGGTGGTAGGTACCAGATACCAACCTCCTCAGGAGAGTAAATCTCTCTCTGCTCCCAGAATTGATGCTCTTCACAGATGCATAAAAAAAAAGGGGCAGCTACTGTGTTGCAGCACACGGCCTCTGGACTGTTGTCTGAGTCCAAGCGACAATACCATATAGACCTCGAAATGAGGGTAGCCTTTTTGGCCCTCCAGCAATTCCAACAGCTCTTTCAGGACACTGTGGTGTTGATGATCGTCAACACCACGGTAGGGGCATATATAAACAATCAGGGAAGTACCTTTTCACAGCATCTTTGCCTTCTAGCTGTAGAAATACTCATATGGACAGAAGACAACTTGGTAGCTCTATCAAGCCGTTTCTTCACGGGCAAAAGAAACGTTCTGGCAGACAATCTGAGCTGAGCGACTCGGATAATTGGCTCCAAGTGGTCTTTGAATTGTCAGATAGCCTGCAAAGTCTTGACTTTGTGGAGTTTGCCGACAGTAGACCAGTTCATGACATCTCTCAATCGGAAAATTCCAACATACTGCTCACCAGTACCAGATCCCCAAGCACTTTTGCAAGATGCTTTCCAACACCAGTGGGACAACTTGGTCGTCTAATGCGTTCCCCCCCTTCTGCCTAGTAAGGAGGTTACTGAACAAGGTGAGTGCATCCGAAGACCTGTTGATAACCCTCATAGCTTAGATGTGGCAACATACAGATTGGTGGCCGGACCCTCTGCATCCGCTCACAAAGGTGTTGAGGGAGCTTTGTCCACTTCCCTATCTACTCAGTCAACCACACATAAAGATTTACCACAAAGCTGTAGTGTCCCTTCGACTTCACGCCTGGAAGTCATCCAGCATCTCCTCACGAAGAAAGGCTTTCCGCACAAGTTAGACTTCCAGCCTGGAACATAGATTGTGTAATATGATCCCTGAAAGGAACACCTTATGAGCCACTGCGTCAGTCAGCAGACCGTGACCTGACACCTTAGACAGTCTTCCTGCTCGCTCTCGCCTCTGCTAAAAGAGTTGGCGAATTACATGGTATTTCTTTTGATGTTGCCCAGTCAAGCGGATGGGGACAATAGAGATTTACCACAAAGCTGTAGCATCCCATCGACTTCATGCCTGGAAGTCATCCAGCATCTCCTCTCGAAGAAAGGCTTTCCGCACAAGTTAGACTTCCAGCCTGGAACATAGTTTGCGTACTATGATCCCTGAAAGGAGCGCCTTATGAACCACTGCGTCAGTCAACAGACCGTGACCTAACACCTTAGACAGTCTTCCTGCTCGCTCTCACCTCTGCTAAAAGAGTCGGCGCGTTGCATGATATTTCTTACGTTGTTGCCCATTCAAGGGGACGAGGACAAGTAATTCTTAGCTTTGTCCCTGCATCTGTTGCCTATACTTAAAATCCAGCTGTGGTGGATCTTATATTTGGGCCCTTCCAGATTGAGTCTCCTATCTGTAATGGATGACTCAGATTAACTGTTACTGTGTCCCATGAGCCCTCTGAGGAGTTACCTCAAACGAACCACAAAAGCTCGCACGCATGTTAACAAAATGTTTGTTAGTATGGGCAGGGTAAAAAGGAGAGGCACAAGGTATATGATCTCTTCATAGTTTTGCAAAGTAATAGATCGTGCCTTGAATCCTGGCTCTCCCCCTGCAAGGACGTAAACTCAGAGCTCATGATGTTAGGGGCATCAGCATGTCCCTATTATTATTATTATTATTATTACTATCCAAGCTACAACTCTAGTTGGAAAAGCAAGATGCTATAAGCCCAGGGGCTCCAACAGGGAAAAATAGCCCAGTGAGGAAAGGAAATAAGGAAATAAATAAATGAAGAGAACAAATTAACAATAAATCATTCTAAAATAAGTAACGTCAAAACAGACATGTCATATATAAACTATTAACAACATCAAAAACAAATATGTCATAAATAAACTAGCATTTAAAAAGAACTACTCTGAGGCACAGGTACTTGAAGCGGGTGTTTGGAAACATAAGATGACCTTCCCAGCCCACTACCTGCAAAAAATAACCCATGCGAACCTGGATACCTTCTCCATTGTTCCTGTGGTGGCTGCACATCATGTGGTCTACACACCTCAAGCTCCCTTATGGAACAATTGCAGTCAGTTGAGGGCAGATATTACCCAGGATTAGTGTGGGATGAATGATAGTGTGACTGGCCTCTTCTTTCTTCACCTTACCCTCTCTTGGGGTACAGCACCTTCGGTACGTTACAAGCTGGCCTCCTCTGTTTGTAGGTATGAACCATTTCCCTCGTGTAACCTGATATATGAAATATATTTATTTTGTTCCCATCCTCTCAGCAAGGTGGGAATCGGGCAGTGTTTAAGGTTAAGTCAGAGAAGTTTTTCTACAATAATTCTTTCCTGGACAAGCCACGATGCTTAGTTCTCACTCAATCACACTGATTGCCCAAGCCATTAACTCTTGCATATACTGTATGCGAGAATTTAGCGAGGTGTCAGGGTGTTCCTCTAGTAAGCTCATGCGAAGCACGGAGACGCACCCTACACCCCAGGTCAAAAGCCAGCCAGATGGTTAGGACTTCAACCCACCTAAGGGTGAGTCTTCCTTATAAAGAGCAAAAGGGTTTGTATGGAGTGTTGGAACTGGTAACAAATTTAAAAGCAATTTTTATTTTTCCTAACGATACAAACCTTGAGCTCTTTATGTAGATTTGTCCTACCATCACCTATTCCCTGCAGTTCCTACCTGCAATCAAAAGTGACAGTATATCAGAGTTGTGTGTGTGTGTGTGTGTGTGTGTCGGTACTATTGTTGCCAACTAGCGGTAGGTGGTTATACCTCGCTAAAAGTCTTATGGCTATTTTCCAGCTTTGACAAAATTATGTTTCCCATAAAGAGCTCAAGATTTGTATCCTTAGAAAAATACAAATTACTGTACTTCCAAATTTGTAAATTGAACATAAAGGTAGCCCTTGGCTTATGTGACCATTTGGTTCCAAATGCAACCACAGATGTTAGTGAAAAATAAATTCCTAGAGTATCCCACCTGAAAAATAAAGAAAGTTAGAAGAGGGTGTAGATTACATTTTCATTTATTATTATTATTAATCTTGTATTATTTGCCTAATAGGAAACGAAAGAGAGCAGTAATGAGTGACGACTCTGATGATGAAGATGCTAAGAAGGCCAGGTCTGATGAAGATGAGGAGATGGATGGTAAGAGTGAAGATTTGTTAGTTTATCTACTGTAACTCTTATGTACATAACCCATGTATTGAAAAATATGCCTTTAAGGGAAAGGAATGGTAAATAGGGCAAAGTTTGTTATATTTTGTCCTAAGGAAATTATATTAATCTAGCATTTAAAAGCTGTAATTTGAAAGGGGGTACAGGAGACTTTGAATCATAGTCAAGAATCAAGAAATGTATAGTACAGTACAGTACAGTATTTGACATTCAAGTTATACGTAAGAAATGGATCAAAGGCTACTTTTCTCAGAACCGTAAGAGATTTCTCTCAAGGGTAGGTTCTAGTCAGAGTAGAGCTGAAGATTGATTTTAAGATAAACAGTGAAATATGTATTATTTCCTAACAATGGAGAGGAAAATCATTTTTCAAAACACTGAATTGAATTATGGGGTCTAGTAAAGTGATACAATTCTTTTTTTCAGCTGGAGATTTGTTTGGAGATGCTGATGATATCAGTGATGATGAAGATGACAAGAAGAAGGAAAGTGATGAAGATCGAAGACGGTCACGATCCCGGTCACGCTCTCGCTCTCGATCCAGGTCCCGATCTCGATCCCGTTCTCGGTCTGGAACTCCTCGGACACCTAGACCTGTTATTCCGGAGGTAAGAATAAAACCTGTTTTCTATAGTTCTCCTATGGTTTGTTTTTCATCCTGTTGCCAACTGTGTTTGGGAAGTACAGTTTTTGCTGAATTACAGGGCATTACTGTAGTTACAAGTATTGTATTTACTATAAGGGCAGTATTGATATACTCTTGAATGATTACATTGAGTGTATAATTCCTGAAATCTCTGGGTATTTCTTGTTTTTTTTTTTGAGTAGTGTGGATTTTTTTTTTTACAATGTCCTATCTATCTAGGATGAAGAAAAGGAAGATGAAGGTCCACCACCAGAGACTAGGATAGATGCAGAAATTCCTAAAATCAACACTGACTTGGGACGTGATATGCACTTCGTAAAATTGCCCAACTTTTTGTCTGTTGAAACCAGACCCTTTGATCCAGAGCTTTATGAAGATGAGATAGACGATGAAGAAACCCTAGATGAAGAAGGTCGTGCCAGGTAATATGCCTGAAATACATTTCATCTAATAAATTTGTAGTACAGTATAACTTACTCAACAGAAAGAGCCTTGTGTGCAATATACTGTACTTGCTCAACCATAAAACACAAATGTTTCTTTTCTCTAGTGTATCATACTTAAATCCCCCTTTTATTTATTTATCTCATAACTGCACTTGCCTTTATTTTTACTTGGCACCTGAGTTTGTGGTTTGGGAAGGCAACATTTTTTATGAGACTGATAAACAAGGAAATAGTGACATATTGTCAAGAAGTTCTTAGAAGTAATGGCCTCCTAAGTTATATTGTAAAATGTGTTGTGGTGTAACTTTGCAAGCAAGGTAAAGTAAATTCAAGTTGTTATTGAGAGCAAAGTTATTATTTAGATCAGTCCCTATTGAAGAATGATTTGCTATTAAGTATTTCATCGCCAAAGCTGTAGTTACTTGGGGGATCTTGCTTCTTACTGGTTTGCCTTGTGCAGCACTTTGTTCCCTGTATTAAAATTTTTTCATCATGCATTCTTTCAGCTGTGCTTCCTTGTGTAATTACTGTATTTATTTTACCATACATTTGTAAAATAATTTCTTGTCACAACTTTTAATGTTTGAAGAATACAATAGATGCTTCATACCAGCTTTACAAGCACACAGAAATATTGCCATGCAATGTAGTTCATGTGTAATAATTAATGTTAGGTAATTTGGAGCACTATCTTATCATGAAAATTAAAGTAGCATACCTTCATTAGAATAATTACTAAAATCTACGATTTTCCAGGTTGAAGCTTAAGGTAGAAAACACTATAAGGTGGCGGATAAATTTCGACAAAGAAGGCAATGCTATTCGTGAGAGTAATTCAAAGCTTGTCAGGTGGTCTGATGGTTCAATGTCCTTGCATCTTGGTGCTGAAATTTTCGACGTATATAAGCAGCCTTTGCAGGTATGTATTTTGTTCTGTTGAGCTTTCTACATACATAGTAAGCTAGTCTCTTGAAGTCATTCTTAATTGAAAACGTTTTTGGCGTCATGCCTATGATAAGGTTAGTATCACTGGTCAGTTGAACAGAAATTTAAGGCTCTGTTACAGTGCCAAAAAACTTCACTGGTTAGCCACATTGGTATGAATTTGGTTCTTAAGCTAAAAGTTTTGTATCTATTCATGGTCCTAATTACTCTAGTTTTCTGTATAGGGGTTCTTTCCCTGTTAGAACCCTTGGGCCTTGTAGTATTCTGCTTTCCAACTAAGAGTTGCAACCTGACCTTTTAATGTTTGTAATTGTAACAGTGATAATGATAATGATACAGTACACTTATGATGATGATAATCTGTGGTTTTGCAGTGTGTTGCAAAGACAGGATAAAGAGGGTGTTTTAGTGTATGGAGTTTGTGTTTATGTTGCATCTTTTTTGGGTGTTTATTTCCAATTTCATTATGAAATTTAGGTTGAGGTAATTAACTACAAGGAGCGCAAACAGATACAAAATAACCTGAATTGTCTGTCATAAAACATTATTTTTGTTATCAAGAAAAAGTCATTGTTAGTCGTACAGATTCAGGCTCTTTTGTACAGTCTCTGTACCTCAGATAATCATGAGTTATGTCATCAGTGGCTATATGTACTGATTTACTGTAGACATGGTATTAGCAACAGTGCTAGAACAAGCCCTGTAAACAGAAACTTTTGATAACTCCTTAATTTGTGTAAGGGTCTGGGATAAAGTATCAGTAAAGTCGAGTTTAAACTAGTCTCGTATGGAAATATGTTTAGAACTGATGATAGACACCATTCATGACAGTTTAGAAGAATATTGACTGCTCCCATGAACTATTTTACTCTTGTAAACCAAGAATAGTTCTCCATCATGAGAACGGAAGCTTAATTCCACAAGTCAATTACAAATTCTTGCTCTTTCTCCTTTTTTCCTGCCTCTTGTTTGGGATATGCACATGTGGAACAAGCCTTCAGAAAAGTAAATACTAGTATCTATATGAAAAAGGGGAACACCTATAAAAAATAAAATACATACAGGTGAAAATATTTTGTGAATATGAGTTGGCAAGTAGATAAATATTCTATATACATACACAAGTAATAGCTGGTAAGTTTATTACACTTTTTTTGCTATAACATCTTTAATACTACCAAGAGTATGTTCCATAGTTTTATAGTAAAGGCCTGAAGAATCTCTGGTATTGGACAGTATGACTCTGTACCTCACAAAAATGTGGGTGCTTAAACTTAGCAAAGCAACTAGCGCTTGCTAATTTGAAGGGCTAAGACAGAAAAGATAATAAAAACTTCTTGGAAGTAGTGATGTTTAAATTGTTTTTAGAAGAGGTTTAAGCAGATGAGAAGACTAGTTAGAAATCTGTACTATACATTTTTTTTTTATTGTGGATTTTGTTAATTGATGATCTTATTACGCACAATTTTTCAATATTAATCTTACCCGATGATCATGTAGCTGCAACTCTGTTGCCCGACAGAAAAAACCTACGGTCGGGATACGCCAGCGATCGCTATACAGGTGGGGGTGTACAACAACAGCGCCATCTGTCGAGTAGGTACTCAGGTACTTCTTGTCAACAAGAACCAATTTTTCCTCTGTCGTGCCACCGGCAAGACCTACTTGATACGCTGTTGTTTCTGGAGTTGATTTCACGCTTTTTGGTGATGTATTCTCTCTAGATATTAGCTTTCGCTGTACAGGAGTTATTATCATTACCTTATCAAGCTTTTTTGATTAGTTTTGGATTATTTGTTGACGACTTGGATAGATTTTGGATTCCCCCCTTGGCTAATTCAAGATGTCTGACCATACTCAAGTCCCCAAGTACAGGCAGTGTAGCGCTAGGGACTGTTCTAGGCGTCTTCCGAAGGCCTCTATAGATCCTCACACCGTTTGTTCCAATTGTAGGGGTAAATCCTGTCAATTGGAAGATCGATGTGAGGAATGCGCTGGGCTTTCGGAATTCGATTTTAATGAATTCCTTAAGAATGCACGTAGGCTAGAGAAGGATAGGATCAGGAGGAGTTCGTCTCGCTCTTTTGATTTTTCCTCTCCCCATGCCCCTCAACCTATTCCTTCCCCTGTAGTGGTGACTCCCGACCCTTCTACTAGCTCTCAGCAACCCTCGATGGCGGACATGATGCGTGCCATTCAGGCTCTTGGTGACAGAGTGGAGTCATTAGCTAATGACCGCAATCAACTCTTGGCCGATGTCAAAGAGTTGAAGGAGAATAGTGCAGTGGGAAGTGTAGTGAGTGCAAGTGCGGTGAAAAGTGTCAGTGTCAGTGTTACGCATGAGGGTGCATCTGTTCGTGCCAGTCGTCCTCCCAGTCCGGGACCTCTTGCAAGCTCCCAAGCCCAGGGGAGAAGCAATGTCGAAGGACCAAAGGGTTCGACAGGCCTTGATCAGCGTACAGATGTACCCTCAGTGGTTGCGGACGTATCTTGCAGAGATCGTCCCATCCACAAACAGACGAGTGAGCCCATTCATTCCTCGTCTGTGGAAGAAGTTTCTCGGCAGAAACGCTGGACCAAGGTCTCACGACCTCTCAAGCGCAAGGTCCCTTCCGAGCGAGTCCAACGGCCCAGGTGTAGCCACTGGGTCAGTTCGGACTCGCCGCAGTCTTCCGAAGACTGCACACCTCCCAAGAGAGGTAGAATGGTTCCGCAGCAGGCAATCACTCCGTCTGTTGCCGCACCAACCACTGTAGACCCTAAGTGGTCTATGCTGCAGTCTATGCAGACTCAGCTAGCTTCATTCATGCAGGAGTATCGTGCTGAGAAGGTTGACACTGCACCTGTTAACCTACAACCTGCCACGGTTGTGCGCTCAGCAGACACTGCGGCTGCCTGCTCCCACACTCCGGCTGTGAGAGCTCCACCACCGATGCGCAGTCGACCCTGCCAGACGCATGTTGACGTTAGCCGACGTGCGGCACCCTCCGTTGACATGCGTGAGCTACCGCATCAGCAGTGGGAAGGTGCTGTCAAGCTGCCGTGTTTTGACGCAATGCGGCAGTCTCCGCAACCCACGGCAGTCCCCACCACGCACCATCACTCCGCTTTTGTTGTTGCCAGCTCTCAGACTGACCAGCAGCGGCATGATGTTGGATCCAGTGCAGCTACGCATGCACCCGTGCTGCCGGATTCAGCCGTTCAGCTTTCTTCTCCTCCTTTGCCGCTTCCTCCTCAGCATTCGGATGAAGGAGTCTCTGATGACGACGAAGCTGCGCATTTGGACGATCAACACTCCGACATAGAAGAACCCAAGACTACGCCTCCCTCCTTAGACTTTAGGAAAGTCCTTGCCCTGTTTAGGGAGTTGTATCCGGACCAGTTTGTGTCTGCAACCCTGCGCTCACCTCCCTCTGAGTTCGCTTTAGGCATGCAGTCAGCAGCTCCTGCCTTTACGAAGCTTGTACTCGCGCGCTCATCCAAGAGAGCTTTAAGGGTACTGGGAGAGTGGTTGCAGTCCAAGAAGCAACTTGGGAAGACATCCTTCATCTTTGCACCGACCAAGCTTGCTTCCAAATCTAGCGGCTGGTATGCCACGGGAGAAGATCCCGGATTGGGAGTTCCTGCCTCTGCCCAGGGCGACTTCTCAAGTCTGGTAGACTCTCCCCGCAGACTGGCTATGAGACTCTCCAAGATTTGCTGGACCTTTTCGGAATCGACCTCTCTCCCAGGTACAGAGAGGAGGACAAGAGGCTAGCTTTACAGCAAGAGGTGTCTCTCTTGCTACAAAAGGGAGCGGTAGTCATAGTCCGGGACCATCAATCCCCGGGCTTCTACAACCGTCTCTTCTTAGTAGCGAAGAAGACAGGAGGGTGGAGACCGGTGCTGGACGTCAGTGCTCTAAATGCTTTTGTCACCAAGCAGACGTTCACCATGGAGACGACGAAGTCAGTGCTAGCATCGGTCAGGAAGGAAGACTGGATGGTCTCGTTGGACCTAAAGGACGCGTACTTTCACGTCCCCGTCCATCCAGACTCCCAACCTTTCCTAAGGTTCGTCTTTGGAAAGGTCGTTTACCAGTTCCAAGCCCTGTGCTTTGGCCTAAGCACGGCACCTCTAGTGTTTACCAAACTGATGAGGAATATTGCCAAATTCCTGCATTTGGCAGACATCAGAGCCTCCCTCTATTTGGACGACTGGCTTTTAAGAGCTCCGTCAAGTCGTCGCTGTCTGGAGAATCTCAAATGGACTATGGATCTGACCAAGGAATTGGGTCTCCTGGTCAATATAGAAAAGTCTCAACTCGTCCCATCCCAAACTTTAGTCTATCTAGGTATGGAGATTCAGAGTCAAGCTTTTCGGGCTTTTCCGTCGGCCCCCAGAATCAGTCAAGCCCAAGAATGCATCCAGAGCATGCTGAAAAGGAACCGATGTTCAGTCAGACAGTGGATGAGTCTAATAGGGACGCTTTCATCGCTGGACCAGTTCATCGCGTTAGGGAGACTCCACCTCCGACCCCTTCAGTATCATCTAGCTGCTCACTGGAGAAAGGACATGACGCTAGAAGCGGTCTCAGTTCCTATATCCGAAGAGATGAAGTCTGCACTGACTTGGTGGAAGAACAGCATTCTTCTCAAGGAAGGTCTACCACTGGCTGTTCAGACCCCCGACCACCTTCTCTTCTCGGACGCATCGGACACGGGCTGGGGTGCGACACTGGACGGTCGGGAATGCTCGGGCACGTGGAATCCGGATCAAAGAGCACTTCACATCAACTGCAAGGAGCTACTGGCAGTTCATCTGGCCTTGAGAAGCTTGAAGTCCCTCCTTCTAGGCAAGGTGGTGGAGGTGAACTCCGACAACACTACAGCCTTGGCGTACATCTCCAAGCAAGGAGGGACTCATTCGAGGAAGTTGTTCGAGATCGCAAGGGACCTCCTCACCTGGTCAAGAGATCGAAAGATATCGCTTGTAACGAGGTTCATTCAAGGCGACATGAATGTCATGGCAGACCGCCTCAGCCGGAAGGGTCAGGTCATCCCTACAGAGTGGACCCTTCACAAGAATGTTTGCAGCAGACTATGGGCCCTGTGGGGTCAGCCCACCATAGATCTGTTCGCTACCTCGATGACCAAGAGGCTCCCAAATTATTGCTCACCGATTCCGGACCCAGCAGCAGTTCACGTAGATGCCTTTCTTCTGGATTGGTCCCATCTAGACCTGTATGCGTTCCCCCCGTTCAAGATTGTCAACAAGGTACTGCAGAAGTTCGCCTCTCACGAAGGGACACGGTTGACGTTGGTTGCTCCCCTCTGGCCCGCGAGAGAATGGTTCACCGAGGTACTGCAATGGCTAGTAGACGTTCCCAGGACTCTTCCTCTAAGAGTGGACCTTCTGCGTCAGCCGCACGTAAAGAAGGTACACCCAAGCCTCCACGCTCTTCGTCTGACTGCCTTCAGACTATCGAAAGACTCTCAAGAGCTAGAGGCTTTTCGAAGGAGGCAGCCAGAGCGATTGCCAGAGCAAGGACATCCACTCTCAAGGTCTACCAGTCAAAATGGGAAGTCTTCCGAAGCTGGTGCAAGGCGAATTCAGTTTCCTCAACCAGTACCTCTGTAACGCAGATAGCCGACTTCCTTTTACACCTAAGGAATGTAAGATCCGTATCAGCTCCTACGATCAAAGGTTACAGAAGCATGTTGGCAGCAGTCTTCCGCCACAGAGGCTTAGATCTTTCCACCAACAAAGATCTACAGGACCTCCTTAAGTCTTTTGAGACCTCAAAGGAGCATCGGTTAGCCACACCAGGTTGGAACTTAGACGTGGTTTTAAGGTTCCTGATGTCAGCAAGGTTCGAACCGCTTCAATCAGCCTCTTTTAAAGATCTCACTTTGAAGACTCTTTTCCTCGTTTGCTTAGCAACAGCTAAAAGAGTCAGTGAGATACACGCCTTCAGCAGGAACATAGGTTTTACATCTGAAACGGCTACATGTTCCTTACAGCTTGGTTTTTTAGCTAAAAACGAGCTCCCTTCTCGTCCTTGGCCCAAATCGTTCGAGATTCCAAGCCTGTCCAGTTTGGTTGGAAATGAACAAGAGAGAGTACTATGCCCAGTAAGAGCTCTTAAGTACTATTTAAGACGTACAAAGCCATTACGAGGACAATCAGAAGCTTTATGGTGTTCTATTAAGAAACCTTCTTTACCGATGTCGAAGAACGCAGTTTCTTATTACATCAGACTTTTGATTAGAGAAGCCCATTCTCATCTGAATGAGGAAGACCATGCTTTGCTGAAGGTAAGGACACATGAAGTTAGAGCTGTCGCTACTTCAGTGGCCTTCAAACAGAACCGTTCTCTGCAGAGTGTAATGGATGCAACCTATTGGAGAAGCAAGTCAGTGTTCGCATCATTTTACCTTAAAGATGTCCAGTCTCTTTACGAGAACTGCTACACCCTGGGACCATTCGTAGCAGCGAGTGCAGTAGTAGGTGAGGGTTCAACCACTACATTCCCATAATCCCATAACCTTTTTTAATCTTTCTCTTGAAATGCTTTTTATTGTTGTTTTTGGGTTGTACGGAAGGCTAAGAAGCCTTTCGCATCCTGGTTGATTTGGCGGGTGGTCAAATTCTTTCTTGAGAAGCGCCTAGATTAGAGGTTGTGATGAGGTCCTTTAGTATGGGTTGCAGCCCTTCATACTTCAGCACCTAGGAGTCGCTCAGCATCCTAAGAGGATCGCGAGGCTCAGTAAGGAAGACGTACTTAAAAAGGCAGAGTAATGGTTCAAGTCGACTTCCTTACCAGGTACTTATTTATTTTATGTTTGTTATTTTGAATAACTGCTAAAATGAAATACGGGATACTTAGCTTCTAATGTTAACATGTATGCTGGTCTCCACCCACCCCCCTGGGTGTGAATCAGCTACATGATCATCGGGTAAGATTAATATTGAAAAATGTTATTTTCCTTAGTAAAATAAATTTTTGAATATACTTACCCGATGATCATGAATTTAAGGACCCTCCCTTCCTCCCCATAGAGACCCAGTGGACCGAGGAGAAAATTGGTTCTTGTTGACAAGAAGTACCTGAGTACCTACTCGACAGATGGCGCTGTTGTTGTACACTCCCACCTGTATAGCGATCGCTGGCGTATCCCGACCGTAGGTTTTTTCTGTCGGGCAACAGAGTTGCAGCTACATGATCATCGGGTAAGTATATTCAAAAATTTATTTTACTAAGGAAAATAACATTTTTACCTAACAAGAATTAAAAATCGTAAATTAGTTTTACTTATTGCCTAATACTTTACCTTTTTGCATTGCAGGGTGACCACAATCATTTGTTTATTAGGCAAGGCACTGGACTTCAAGGTCAAGCTGTCTTCCGTACAAAACTGACCTTCCGTCCACATTCAACAGACTCATTCACACATCGTAAGATGACCCTTTCCTTGGCTGATCGATCATCAAAGGCTGCTGGTGTCAAAGTGTTATCTGCTGTTACGCGTGATCCTGAATCCTCCCGGGTGGAGAGTATTAGGGTAAGAAGTATTTGCATGTTTTTTTTTTTCCTCATATATAGTTTCTTTTGCTAAGTTTTTTTATATTTTGTGAGCATATGTATGTTAGTAATGTTTGGTTGAACAGTTTCAGAAAATAGAAGAGTATACTGGTATATCCTTACTGTAAATAAGTACTGCATATCGGATATATAAGATAAGATGATGGAGGCAGTATGCATCATCACAACTGTACCATTAAATAAGACAAAAACATTGCATTATGATAAAATTTGCAGGGGAAATATGTTACCTAAAATGGAAACTTTAGGAAACTTTCTTAAAGATTTAGAGATATCATTAAATGAGGAGGGCTTCGTAAACACAGCTCAGTGTCAGTCAGTACCATCTTTGAATTAATGAGTGAAAGCGTCAGCAACTGCATTAACTTTCAAATGTATACTTTTTATAGTTAATTTCTGAATACAGTGAATGTTTTATGTCATCAACATTCATCCACAATGCAAACTTTGGTGTCATGCTCTTACTATTTTATATTACATTCTCATGATTCACCCATCAGTCTTGTAAAGAATATGATAGGTTTGTATCTTCCATAACTATACTGGAGAGCAATAGTATAAAACAATAAAGTGAGATGGGCTATACAGTAGGTAATAGTTAGGCTTGATATTATTAGAAGGTGCAAAGAAATGAGGATGCTGTGTTTCATATCTTGATATACTTTTTTTTGGAATATTTAATCAATTATATCTGTAACCTATAGAGAGATGAAGATCGTCTCCGAGCTTCAATGAGGCGTGAGGTAAAACAGAAACGTGTGAGAGAGAAAGCATCGAGCCAAGGGTTGTCAGCAAATTATTTGGAGCCTGATGCATATGAAGATGAAGATGAAGGTGGAATCTCATTATCAGCCATCAAGAATAAGTTCAAGAATAAGAAACAAAACGGTTAGTAATTGATTCTTTTGTATGGTTTTTAGGAAGTACTTAACATTGTTAGTATGTTGTTTCAGAACTTAAAAGTAGTGGGATTCTTTCAATGAAAAAAGTTTTATGTATTTTTCTATAGAAATCTATAAAGACTATTTTTATGTTTGTAAGCAGTGATTTGTGGTACTGTAAAGTATATTAATGTTATTTGTATCTCATTAGCCAAGTTGTCTTTCCAGACCATTTTTGTTTATCATCAAGATTTAGATAATATGTAACATCATTAAAGAAGATTTAGATTTTCTTTTTGGTACTGAAAGTGGTAGTATTTATGTGCCTTGTTGGGCTACTTTTTGCCTTTTATATTATTATTTTATTACCAGCCAAGCTACAACTCTATTGGGAAAAGCAAGGTGCCATAAGGCCAAGGGCTCTAACAGGGATAAATAGCCCAGTGAGGAAAGGAAACTAAGAAATAAACTATATGGAAAATTGAAGTAAAATAATAAAACACATTAAAAAATTAAAACAGATAATTCATATATAGACTATGAAAAGACACTGTCCAACTTAAAAACATTTGCAGCAAGTTTGAACTTTTGAAGTTCTGCTGATTCAACTACACAATTAGGAAGATCGTTCCACTTGATCACTGCTGGAATCTTCTAGAATACTGTGTAGTATTGAGCCTCATGATGGAGAAGACCTGACTATTAGAATTAATTGTATGCCTAGTATTACGAACAGGATGGACCTGTCCAGGAAGATGTGAATTTAAAGGATGGTCAGAATTATGAAAAATTTTATGCAACAGGCATAATGAACTAATTAAACGACAGTGCCCAAGATTAATATCTAGATCAATACCTTTGAACAAGAGCTATGGATAATAACTGAAAGTATCCTAAGCAGTAAAGGTTTCACAGACTATTATAAATTGTTCAGTATTAAGTAGTAAAGATCACTTAAGTTAAAACTACTGTATCAGCAATACGTTAGTAAGTCACTAAAATTTAATGTAATCAAGATTCATGATATTCATGTTTATATAATTTCTTGATATAATCAATAATTTTCATTAAGATACAGTATTATGTTACATTGAGATCCTCATAGCCTTCCACCTTCTGTACGCTCTAACTTGATATTCTTACAGACAGCCATTGACATTTCGAACATGATCTGGCCCTTCCAGAGAGCCACTGTACTTTTTGTTTCCATACATTTCTTGTATGTTATTAATTATTCCTCTCCCTTTAATATTTGCAGAAACCAGCTGTATAGTTTTAAGTCCCTGATCACCTCATCTCTTTTATTTATCATTTATGTTTTCCCAGCATATTGTTGCCATGAAATTCAAAAAAATTATCACAAAATTACACAAGGGTTTATTTAAAGGTGAATATTTCGCCATTACCAATGTTTTAAATCATTAGTTCTTCCCTCTTCTGGGTAGACCTGAAGTGAGTTCTCTCCTCTCTCTTGTTCCACGGAACTTCAATTAGGTTCAGGTCCTCTATTATTATTATTTTTTCTTTCTTTCTTTCTTTCCCCCCATGACTTTGTGGCCATTCCTGTAGGGGTTTGTCCAGCCACTGCCAAATCTACAGTACTGATTTTCTTTTACTTATGTTTATCCTTCCTTCTCATTACATTTCCAAAGGTGAGAATTGGTGCAAGGCATTATTTAAAAGTTGAACACCCAAAATGAGAAAAAGAAAAAGGTACATGGAAAGCAATAGGTAGAAAACAATGTAGCTGGGAACTGAAGGGATTTATCTGATTTTAGTCACTGTTCGTGTGTATTCAAGTAATATCAACTGAAAAACTTTTGAAAGGGTATTCTTGTAGGGTATTTATGAACTTTAAACCTACAATATTACCTTTATATAAAACCATCACTAGAAAGATCTAACCCGTTATTGGGTACTGTCCAACCTCTATTATAACCGTAGTGTAACTGCAGGATCTAATTCCAGTGCAGCATGGCTTCCTAGGACCCAGTGCTGGATCTTATTGTCCTAAATTCTAAATAAAAAACAATCCACTAAATGCATAGGGTTCAGAAATCTATGGTACCAAATTTAAGGGTATATACAGTAGGTAGACAAGACTGACCTTGGGATTTAGAATTTTTTTTTAATGAATACAATATTGTTGTAGATTACAAATTGAGACTGCAGTATTTGCAAATACCATCAAAATAGTATTAAGGCTAAGTGTTGTTTATTGATAATATCCTACATGGTAATGATAATATCTGATTGCATTATTATCATTACTATTATTGTTACGAATTATTATGACTATCACTTAAATAGGACCTCAAGAGTAGGTTATGGTTCTTGGAAAAGTGAATGAAACAATTTCAAACTGTTCTTCATTTTTCTCTTCAGATTTGCTTAAGCGTAAGTCTGCTTACGAAGTTCCTGTCTCATAGCTATTCCAGCTTTACAATTAACCTTTTCATTTTGCCTAATAATAAGTTCTGTGATCTTTATTTCTCCTTTTTTCCTCCTGAATTTCTTCTAACATACACCCTTCTGGGTATTATTGCAATAACCCCTTTAATTCTAATTCTTATTTCTCAGCCTGCTACCCTTGTAAGTATTACTAAGTAATTCCATCAGCCTTCTCCAGATTCCTATTTTAGAGCTTTCTACTCGCATTTTTTTTTACTACCGCATTCATTATTGGTATTGTATTATAATTTTTTTATTGCCTTAATCATCAGTATTACTTTTATTTTTGTTTAAATTTTCAGTTTTATTCTTAAATCAGACCTTATGGGTAGCATGTTGTTTTTGGAAAGGTGGGTGAGCAGATAGTTCCATGTTGTTCTTCCTTTTAACTTAGTTGTTCTTAAGATCAATTCAAACAATTCAGTTTTTATTAGCTTTTATTTTCTTTTACCTGATTACAAGTCTTCTGTGCTCTTGAATTTTTTTTAAGTGATACATTATACTTTTGATAATTTCTCAATAACTGTTCTAAGTCTTACATCTCAGCCTGCTACCTTTATTATTAACTCTTGGTAATTCCATCATCTCCGGATTCTTATTCTACAACTTTCTAGTAACAATTTTTGGTTGCCTTAGTTGACCATGTTACTATTGCATAAAATGCCACATCCCACATGTAGCTGTGTCAGATTGATTTCCTACCAAGGAGCCAAATAAGGATTTCCAAATGAACATGGGTTACACTTTGATGATAACCTTTGAAGCACTGTCTGAGTACTACATACACCAGCAGGGTCAGGATATCATAACATCAACATGCAGCTTAATATGGAATAAAAAAAATATAGTACTTGAAATATTTGAAGTTCATGAATCTTGTGGAAAATTCTGTAAATAATTCTTTGTATTTCTTCTAATTACTAGTTTGAATTTAACTATGACAGTACTTTATTATCGTTATATAGGTTTATTAAATTTCTTATAATTCTTTCATAGCCTATACAGTATATTGTATATTCTTAAAATATTTTGAAGTCAAATGGGGCAAGAAATAACAGTGATTTGCACAAATTATTATTATTATTATTACTTGCTAAGCTACAACGCTAGTTGGAAAAGCAGGATGCTATAAGTCCAGGGGCTCCAACAGGGAAAATAGCCCAGTGAGGAAAGGAAACAAGGAAAGATAAAATATTTTAAGAACTTTAACAACATTAAGATTAATAGATAAATATTTCCTGTATAAACAATAAAAAAATTTAACAAAACAAGAGGCAGAGAAATAAGATAGAATAGTGTACCCGATGTGTATCCTCAAACAAGAGAACTCTAACCCTAGACAGTGGAAGACCATGGTACAGAGGCTATGGCACTACTCAAGACTAGAGAACAATGGTTTGATTTTGGTTTGTCCTCCTAGAAGAGCTGCTTACCATAGCTAAAGAGTCTCTTCTACCTTTACCTAGAGGAAAGTAGCCACTGAACAATTACAGTGCAGTAACTCCTTAGGTGAAGAAGAATTGTTGTTAATCTCAGTGTTGTCAGGTGTATGAGGACATAGGAGAATATGTAAGAATAGGCCAGACTAATCGATGTATGTGTAGGCAAAGGAAAAATGAACCGTAACCAGAGAGAAGGATCCAATTTACTACTGTCTGTCCAGTCAAAGGACCCCATAACTCTCTAGAGATAGTATCACAACGGGTGGCTGGTGCCATGGCCAACCTACTACCTATAAAGGATTGTTAATGATGAAAGTGATATGTGCAGACAGAATATTAACAGAGAGAAAATTAGTGTAAGACAGTCAGGTGATTGTATCCCTCAAAGTTAATTCTGTTAATAGGAATCCAGTAACCTAACTGATTACTGTAAACCTGCTAGTATGTTGAGTATTTACTCTACTATTTTCTAACAAACAAAGAGAAGCTTGTGGTTTACGTTTGTGTCACCCAGCTGAATGATTGCAATTCTTCATGGAACCTTTTCCTAAAGGTTCAATTGCCAAACCATCCCCCTGGAACACGTCCTAGCTGAAGGCCTGGTAATATACATATAGACGGGGATATAGTAGGAGATTTAGTTTGCTGGTAGAGATTAGGGTCACTGGCAGCAGTAAGCCAACATATCTTTACAGTCACCATACTTGTGCATGGCCATCACCTTGGCTTCACTATATCTGGAGCTAGGATTGATAAGGATATCAAGGAATGCAACATCCAACTATACTGAGCTGGAGCTGAAGCAGAGCAGGGTAAGGAGGATTGCAGTGGCAGTAAACAATAAAATATAAATTCAAAGAATTAGTAGCTTGAAGGTAATGAGGCATCAATGCCACCGATGATTACAAAGAAAAAGCAAGATCGCTTGATTGGGTAAGATAGAGTAATCCTACAGACAATGGACAGAAATTGTAAGAAAATAAGAATCAAAGATCATTTTTAAAGAAATGTAAATAAAAGTTCAGCAAGGGACAGCAAATTGCCTCACTAATCTTTTCTTTAAGTTCTATTCTGTTTCTTAGAATCATCCTTACTCAAAAACGTGTTGTTATTAAAAGCAGTTTTACTTTTGTCTATGGCAATCTCCTTTCCTTTTCTTTCATTCCTACTAATCATAACTTACACTGCATTGTTTCCAAATTCACATTTTCATGAAATTATCCATTTCAGCTTTTAGGATCATCTGCACTGCTGGCTGCCGAATGCTCTGCGCATTAACTTACACTGATAAAGGTCCTAATATCTTAAAATGCTCATTATTTCTAACCAGCTACTTGTTACCATACTGTATTTTTCCTGATTTCTCTTTAATGTATTATCAAGGAATTATATGTTTTGCAGATCGTGCGCCAATCTATTCTTCTGATGAAGAGTCTGACATTGAAACAGGCAAGGCCAAGAGGTTAGAGAGGGCCAAACATGCCATCAAAGATTCGGATGATGAATCCGGGAGTGGAAGCGAATCTGAAAAGGAAAGTGTTAGCGGAAAGAGCAGGAGTCGAAGTAGAAGTGGCAGCAGAAGCAAGAGCAGGAGCCGAAGTCGAAGCGGTAGTAGGAGTCGTGGTAGCAGAAGTCAAAGTCGAAGTAAAAGTAGGAGTACCAGCAGGAGTAAGAGTAGAAGCGCAAGCAGAAGCAAGAGCAGATCACCAAGTAAGAGTCGCAGTAGGAGCCGATCTGGGAGTAGAAGTAAATCAGGGAGCAGAAGTCGAAGCAGGAGTAAAAGTAGGAGTAAGTCTCCTAGTAGGAGTAGGAGTAGGAGTAGGAGTGGGAGCCGAAGTAAGAGCGGAAGTGGTAGTGATAGTGGTGGAAAGTCATCTGGCTCTGAAAGTGACAGTGATTAGTTTAGATCTTCTCTTACAAAAATTATATTGTTAAATTTACAGTATGATTATTTGGATTTATAGTACTGTATATTTGGGAATTGCACTAAACATAACCATAACCAATTTTAGTCTATTTTGGAAAGTTCTTGGTTACTTTTCTCCTGTTTCTTGATATAAGAAAGGTCATATTAGGGTTGAGAACTAGTTTAAGGTAAGCTTGTATGCATCTGGTAAGTAAACAGTGTGATTGAGTTTCGCAGAGCTTTCCAACTATGTCGTAAATCCAACATTTTTAAAGAAAAGGGAAGTGCTTTTCTGTAGATTGTGACAGATTTGATATGTGAAAAAGTTCTTCTTTGAAATCATGTCCTTTTAGCACATAGTGATGAATGGCTGATACTCGTATATGTGAGGCTTTTTTTTTCAGTCTTGGAAAACTTAAGATGTATGATGAATATAGAATGTTTGGTGTTGACATATAGTATGTAGCAAAAGTGATGCAGTTATTTTTTGTTGAAATAGTGTAAATAGATTACATCCGATAACTAGGGATAAAGGAGCTGAAGAAAAGCATTTCAAGTAAGTAATGCTGAAAATAGTTTTTTAGGCTAATTTTAGAATACTGCAGTAAAAGAGAAAAAGTGTACTCCCCTCTCAAATTTAGTGGAACCATGAGAGTAAAGTATAAGTTGCATATTTATTGTCCCTATTTTTCCTTAATAAGACTATTTTTCCTTAATAAGATTGTTTACTCGGGTGCTTATGATTTTAGTTAGTTTTCCCATGAATTAAGAATATTTCACAGAGCACTTATTGCAGGACATTTTGTAATAAATAAAATTAACAATCATATATGACGAAATTCAGCAATTGAACAATTGTGAATTTACAATATAAATATTTAGGCTGTTAGATATTTACTTGATTGTGTAATATACCAAGAACTAAAATGAAATAATAAAAATTTAATATCTGGTTTGCTTTTTTAATAACATGTCACTGGTGTGAATACCAAACTGTCTTGTTGGTAATGATTTAATTGTAGAATATTCAGTTTGTCATTTCCATGTAAGATGAAGGTTAAATTGATATAGATAAAGCAAAAGGTGTAAGTCTGTTCAGAAAATTTTTTGCAGAATTGAATTGATAGGAATAATTTTTGATGGCATAAAGACATTGGTGGCAACAACAAATATTGATACAGGTATCATTTATCAGTTCATTGTTCGGTTCTATTCTCTTTTCTATAGGTGATATACTCTGTTAGAGAACCAGATGTATGGGAGTTGCTATATGCTGACAATTTTGCAGTCATGGTAGAATTAGAAGAATTACAGAGATTGGTTTAGGATTGGGGGTGAAAACATGAACGTTTGAACAGCGGGGTTTACGACTTGGAGCAAGGATGTTCGAGTTTCAATACAGAATAGATTGGATAACCCTTGAACAGTTGGAGAAATTTAAGTATTTTGGGATCACTTACAGTACAGAAGGAAGAGGATGAAGGCTGCATGGGCAAGTGGTGTTTGAAAGGAATATACTGACTGGAGCAAAAATCACTGATGATCCATGGGTTTTTAATGGGTGCCTTGAGTAGGAGGAGAATGCAAAGTACAGGAGGGAGTGGAGAGAACTCATTAGAACAAATGAAACCTAGATTATGGAAGATTGAGGTATTTTGAGATTTTCAAAATTAATTTCCTTGGGTATCTATTTCTAACTCCATTTGCTACTTGTGGTAATATGATTTGTATTATTTAATCTTGATGCAGATAGTCCATGATTTATAACTAGTTTACGTTCTTGTCCATTGGTCGTAAGTTAGAAAAAACTCATAAGCTTGGAGCTGTATGCAATGCTTGTGAACTATATATAATTGCTCCTTTGTCCATGTCCGTTTTTTCCATGTTTCATTTACAAAGACTGATGGATGAAAATGAACATAGCAGAGCTCCATAAGTGGTTATCACAACATACTAGTTAAAAGGTTTGCCATCAAGCATATCCAAAGGACAAAGGTCTGGACAAAGGTGCTATGTTGGCTGGTTGACCAAAGTTGATATAGATAAAGTGGTAAGGGATACAACAATGTCCAGGGATGAACTCTGGGATGATTATTAGTATTGTTGATCTATCTTTGTATATCCTAGTGCTTGGACATCTTTTGCTGGTGAACAGAAAATTCAATTGCAAGCAAGCTTAGTACTTGTTTCCCATGGAATATGGATGATTCAACAAAGATACTGCATTCTGATTTCTTGAAGGACAAGATGGGTGGAACATGAGGAATAAGATAATACCTTAAACAATTAGGCAACTATAAAAAGAGTGAACAGACTGGCTGTATTTCTGTCAAAATTTGCAATTTGATAAACAGCAGTTGAGGTAAAGCGGAAAGGCTAGGTTATGAAGGCAATGTTGAAGCTAGTAGATTTGGACCATAACTATTTGAACAATTTAATGGTAAGGATTATCAATAGCACAATGCAAATATTTTGGTGGTGTTAGGGGCTGATTTCAATTCAAAATGTGCATAGAATGTACTTGCACTTTGTTATCAGGTTGTTTAACATCCTTGAATTTTATCATGGGCTAATTTTACAGCACCTATATTAAAAGGGAAGGTGATGCACCTGCCTAGACATGGAAAAGGGGTAGAAGTAATTAAAAGTCTGGGCACTTCTTTTGATAATTCTATGTTAGGGGTGCCCAATCCTTTGGACTTCATTCATAGCAGGTAATAGTATTCTCATTAATTTGTGGAAAAGTATATTCTCAAGTTAATGCAAGAGGAAGTGATGCTGAAGAAGCATTAACTGAAAGGGGCATGTGATGTAACTCTGAGATCATTTATTCTCCAGTCTTTAAAATTGCCCATCATTACATTATCCCAATGTTCCATTGAGATTTATGTTTCCAATATATATATTTTGATGGCAGTTTCCTCATGTAGAAATTACACTCGGTTTGCTTGGAGGTGAATGTTAATAACCAATTAGGATATTGATTTTCCTGGTAACTACACCTCTAGTTATCACAAGATTACTGAAAGTGAACTCCCCTTCGTGTGCTTTCATCTTCTAGATCAAGCAGGTGACACACAGATGATAAGATGAATCCCAAAGTAACTACCTTGGTACCTTCAGGATTTCTTTTGTAATAAGAGGTGGTAACTTTTCATCTAAGTATGCCATGTGTAATTTTCAGCATGAGACAGGGATGTGTGATGTCGCCGTGGTTGTTTAACTTGTATGTTGATGGAGTGGCGAGAGAGGTGAATGCTCGAGTGCTTGGACGGGGATTAAAACTGGTAGACGAGAATGACCATGAATGGGAGGTAAATCAGGTTTTGTTTGCGGATGATACTGTACTGGTTGCAGACACAGAAGAGAAGCTTGGACGATTAGTGACAGAATTTGGAAGTGTGTGTGAGAGAAGGAAGTTGAGAGTTAATGTGGGTAAGAGTAAGGTTATGAGATGTACGAGAAGGGAAGGTGGTGCAAGGTTGAATGTCATGTTGAATGGAGAGTTACTTGAGGAGGTGGATCAGTTTAAGTACTTGGGGTCTGTTGTTGCAGCAAATGGTGGAGTGGAAGCAGATGTACGTCAGAGAGTGAATGAAGGTTGCAAAGTGTTGGGGGCAGTTAAGGGAGTAGTAAAAAATAGAGCGTTGGGCATGAATGTAAAGAGAGTTCTGTATGAGAAAGTGATTGTACCAACTGTGATGTATGGATCGGAATTGTGGGGAATGAAAGTGACGGAGAGACAGAAATTGAATGTGTTTAAGATGAAGTGTCTAAGGAGTATGGCTGGTGTATCTCGAGTAGATAGGGTTAGGAACGAAGTGGTGAGGGTGAGAACGGGTGTAAGAAATGAGTTAGCAGCTAGAGTGGATATGAATGTGTTGAGGTGGTTTGGCCATGTTGAGAGAATGGAAAATGGCTGTCTGCTAAAGAAGGTGATGAATGCAAGAGTTGATGGGAGAAGTACAAGAGGAAGGCCAAGGTTTGGGTGGATGGATGGAGTGAAGGAAGCTCTGGGTGATAGGAGGATAGATGTGAGCGAGGCAAGAGAGCGTGCTAGAAATAGGAATGAATGGCGAGCGATTGTGACGCAGTTCCGGTAGGCCCTGCTGCTGCCTCCGATGCCTTAGATGACCGCGGAGGTAGCAGCAGTAGGGGATTCAGCATTATGAACCTTCATCTGTGGTGGATAATGTGGGAGGGTGGGCTGTGACACCCTAGCAGTACCAGCTGAACTCGGTTGAGTCCCTTGTTAGGCTGGAGGAACGTAGAGAGTAGAGGTCCCCTTTTTTTGTTTTTGTTTCTTTGTTGATGTCGGCTACCCCCCAAAATTGGGGGAAGTGCCTTGGTATATGTATGTATGTATGTATTTTAGGTACAGGTGCAGAACATTGCCAAGAAGTAGTCCTTGCAGAAAAGAATTGCTAATTTTTACCAAATGTCTTCTTCCTTTAGTCAGAAGAAGAAGAAGTGAGGAATGAGGCATGTGTATCATAATTTGTCCTAAAACAAGCAAGTAGTGGGAAAATAATGCTTGATGGAGAAATGGAGTATTGTTAAGATAGTCTACTGAAAGTTTATTATCTTGTTAAACTATCTTATTGATATTATTGATAAAATTTAAGCAACAGGCTGTTGAATTCCAGAGTTGTCGTCAGGCATTCTACTAGTTATAGGTGTCAGTTCTTCCTGTAGCGTGTCAAAGGTTAGTAGCATTTATGATTCTCATGTATTCAGTCATACTGTATTATCATTGTTATTATTATCATTATTATTATTATTATTATTATTGTTATTATTGTATCATTATTATTATTATTATTATTATTCAAGCCACAACCCTAGTTGGAAAAACAGGGTGCTACAAGCCCAAGTGATGAGGGGATGTCAATCGGGTGAGAGCTGGACGGATTAGGATGTCTGCATTCAATTATACTAAATGCAATAGTGTGTTGTTTTAATCGCTACCATGGTTTGGAACATATTATCCTATGTTCGCGATGAATAAGCTTTGGTTCTGCTTCTTATTTCATAGTGAACAAGCAAATGTATATTGTAGATTAGTATTGACGAAATAGTTGATAAGAGATGTCATAATTTAATAGTTGTATTTATTTAGATAATGATATGGTCCCAGGAAATGCATAGTGATTGTCAAGGAGAATACAGTAGTTTAAAAGCTAGACTATAGTGACCTGTTAGAGTGCTGGGATGTTGAGTGTCCTAAGTTGTAGAGTTCCCCAATACATTACTTCTTTCTGTCAGGTGGGTCTCTCCCAAACATTACACAAGCCACCCCACCATGGTTTTATAAGTTAGCCAAACACTGAATACTTGTTTCACCCATGTAATATGACCCTTTTAGCAAATCACTTGTTCATTGATGCACCATCAGAGGTAACATGATAAGGTAAACTTAGAGGTTTAGTTTATCATCATTGCATTACGAAAGTCAACATCTAACACACACACACAGAGAGAGAGAGAGAGAGAGAGAGAGAGACTCTCTCTGGATGTCTCAAAGACTTTTTAAACCAGCTGTGGACACCCCATTTGCTCTTGGATAAAGCTCGTTTTCTACACCAGAAATTCTAGAATCTATAGATATTGGGAGTTACAGTGGGGGACCAGAAACAACAGGACATTTGTATTTGTACTGCTGCATTTTTCTCACTTAGAGCAGGTTTCTCCTTCACTGGCAATGGCATTGATCCAATACATTTGGTCTGAAATTTGAAAAGAATCTTCAGTACACTTGAGGGGGAAAAAAAAAAAGTGTCCACCATCTTTGCAGTTAAGCATATTTAAAGTTTTGCAAAACATTTGTGTAGTTTTAACTAATTTATGATTATCTTTAGATATGAAAACTTTATTCACTATAAAAGACTAGTACAATTCTGTAGTAAGCTATAGATGTTAATACTGTATCTTTATCTCGACTATTCAGCTTAAGTTGATCTACTATAATAGAAGAACCTTCTTACCTCGGTTGTATGGTTTACTGAAATGGCAGTTTTAATTTTCTATCTTTATGAATGGAATTCTTATCATGCAAATTAAAAGCATAACATTGATGTTTTAGTGAGGTATTTCCATTTTTGACCTTCAGAAATCATTCCTAATGGATATTCATGGTTGTAAATGAACAATAAACTTGCAGTGGAATATGACACTAACAAGACAAAAGGAAATGTCCATAAAATGGCAGTATATAGAATTAGTAAGCAAAATTTAATCATGAAACCATGCCAGATGAGGATCAAAGTTACATATGGTGTTATAGCATTTCTAAAGCTATAGTTACATTCCTTCTACTGTTGTATTGTATTTGCTAATCATTTTAGCATCACATATTCCTTATGAAAATGGAGAGCAAGTTTCATGAGCCTTTAGTATCATTTGATGAAATAATTATGAAGTTTTCTCTTCCATGCTTCTCTGTCAACCAACTAACCCATTTTTAAAACTTGTTTGCATTTGAATTACTTAATGTAGGAGCTCTATTAACACACTTCCCGATCAGTGAGCTAGCTTAAGTTTTGCAACTTGTAACTATGCATAGTTTGATATCTTGAGTCCCTCTCTCATAAAAATAAAAAAATAAAATTATCTTTTTCCATTCATGTACTCAAGTTAGCATTCACCAAAAGGTTTTATGAGACTTCAATTTATCCACTTTTGTACTTACTAGCAATTGTAGCATATACTCCGGGATTCCCAGCAATGCCACATCCAACGCCCCAGGATACAATGCCTATCTGAACATAGTAGTCCTTTTCTTGTGTGATGAGAGGCCCTCCAGAGTCACCCTTGACAAATTTTAAATGGATATATTAACAGGTAATTTAATGCTCATTGTTTATCATCATTATTTATGTAGCAATATTTTTTAAAGAGATTTTTAAGTTCTCATGATCTTAAAAGGAATTTGGTGTCACAAGAGAAGGAAAATTTTTGTTTTGTAGATTCTGTAGGTGCTATTCAG
Source organism: Palaemon carinicauda (assembly GCF_036898095.1). Taxonomy (NCBI): domain Eukaryota; kingdom Metazoa; phylum Arthropoda; class Malacostraca; order Decapoda; family Palaemonidae; genus Palaemon; species Palaemon carinicauda. Next base: position 58,062,816 of record NC_090726.1, on the reverse strand, counting down.
TTTTACAAGTGAATAACTATGTTTGGAGCTTCTCTAATACTAGCTGTTTTCCCTTTTCTCAAATAAATTTGAAAGAATTCTGTGCCATATGTATGACAGTAATTCCATTAATTATGAGCTGCAGAGTAAATGTGAATATCCTATATATGGCTGCTATATTTGAAAGAATACATTCATTATTGACATATTTTTTGCAAGCTTTGAAAGTAAAAATATGAAGAACAAAGACCACGTATCTCAAAAATTCTTTACCTGGCATGAATCTTTGCCGCCACTTGGGTACCAAGCACACAGCATATTGCTTGTAATTGTATAGTCTGGATAAGCGTTCTGGCATTTTGTGTTATTTATTGTTGTTAATTGGACCTCTTGGAGTTCATCTGGGAGAGTTGAACTATCTATTGGGCAGATAAAGTGGTAATATGGGTGACAATGCTGTGCTCAAATTTTCCATCCATAAACATCTTATTTAGATATGCTGTTTCTCAAATAAAAGTCAGGCTGCTAATGCATTCCTTTTCATTATAAGATAAAATAGTAAAAACTATGTTGATTTCTTTGTCAGTGCTACAGTACTCTAATGTAATCGCTGCAAAAGGTGCAGGCCTTTGCTCTCCTAATTATTCTTATATTGCCTTTATGTTGGCTTTTATCTACATATTTATGTATATGTATGTCTGTTTATCTATCACTCTGGATAACTTGTAATCCCATATTCTTTCTTTCACACTTTATATTTGCTGTATTCCTTGAATCATAATGACCTTGCAAATCCTTTGTATTTTCATCTCAAGTTGCTTATTATTTTTTATCAGGGAGTAGCTCTTTGGAAGCTATCTACATGGAATTTTCAGGGAAAGCCTAAGGAATATAAAACCTTTGAATAGGATTATTTTTTCTGAATAAAGTTATGATTATTGATCCAATTCACAAAATTCTGGAACCATCAGAGAAAGGGCCTACTTTCTCACAGTAATGACTAAATTATGTCAAAATTGTTTCAAGATCATAAATTTTTAAATGCTTTCTTTGAAATCCTATATATTGAAGAAATTTTTAAGAAAATAACTTTTCTTCAAAATACCAAACTTCCATTAAGGGATGAGAATTGAATTGAGAAAAAAAAAATACAAAATATATAAGATTTTAGATCATCATAGCTGCAAATGCCAAGGAATATCAGTTTTTACAGTATATTCCATACACAAACTTTTTTTTATACTAACCATTCTTGGTGAATCCCCATCCTGTAACTGTTACATTGACTTCATAATAGTTGTTGAATGGTTCTGGAGGACAAATCGGACCTACTGCAGAGTCACTGAAGTCCAGAGTGGTGGCTAGCTTTATCAAAACCATGTCATTGTCCTGAGTGGCTGAATAAAATAGAATGTTACTATTCAATACAACAACTACTTTATAACTGCTTTTTTTAGTAACTATTTTAAAATGGCATGAACTTGGAAAATTGTTTCCATACCTCACAAGGTACACTAGAAATTACAAAAGGGTCTTTGCAGCATCCCTGTGGCCCCTAGTTCCACTAGTTTTTTAGGGTCACTAATTTTATTATCTGCTTTACCTCGGTTCTTGTTTCATTTCTTTCCATCTTCCTGTCTTACCTGTTAATCTTTACTTCGTGTTACGATTTCAAGGTATTCCACCATTTACAACCAGGTGCTGAATTACTTACCTTGCCCTACAACTGAACCAAAATCTATTAAACCAGAAGCTATGTGGATTGGTTCAAACAATCTGTATGGAAAGCATTGTACTGTATGCACTAGTTTACCCAGCTTTGAAAATAGTATTTTTATTTTGTTTACATTCTAGTTCATGTAATTCCACACAAAGAGAGAATTCTTACATCAAAAGAAACAAGTCTTCTAGCAATATATTTCTGTTCATGAGTACTTACCAACGGGCAAAGTACTTTACAGTATTGTCTTACGCCAATTATGGTCGTGATAAAAAGAGCTTAAAAGTGGGTAGATATCCTGTATTTCTTTTACTCTAATTTTATCTTTTATGAAAATACTGTAATAGTAGTACAATAGAGAGTAAAAGATGTGAGATTGGAAGTATGTTTAGGAATAGAAGGATGGATGTATTGGCCTTGCGTGAGACAAAGATAAAAGGAAAGGGTGAAGTGATGTTTGGTGAAATGTCTGGTAGAGTGTCTGGGATTGAAAGGGGAAGAGCGAGAGAGGGTGTGGCTTTATTGCTGAGTGAATGGATGACAGGTAAAGTAGTGGAATGGAAGGAGATATCATCTAGGTTAATGTGGGTAAGGGGTTAGGTTGGGTAGGGAATGTTGGGCGTTTATCAGTGCGTATGGGCCAGGTAGTGAGAAAAGTGAAGAAGAGCGGAATGAGTTCTGGAATGAATTAACGGTGTGTAGAAGGACTGGGTAGAAGGAATTATGTAGTTGTCATGGGTGACTTAAATGCTAGAGTGAGCGCTGGAGAGGTAGAAGGTGTCATTGGGAAGTATGGCGTACCAGGGGAAAATGAGAGTGGTGAGAGACTGGTAGATATGTGTGTTGAGCAAGAGATGGTGATAAGTTCTAGCTTTTTCAAAAAGAAAGATAAAAATAAGTATACATGGGTAAGAGTGGCAAATGGAAGAGTAGTAGAAAGGGCATTAATGGATTATGTGTTGGTAACTAAAAGAATGTTTGGAAGATTGAAAGACGTGCACGTGTTTAGGGGTATGGCTAACGGTATGTCTGAAGAGAGTAAGGAAGGCTGGCTCAAAAATTGAAGAGACAGTGAAAGATGGAAATGGAAGGTTGTTAAATGGAGAGGAGGCAAGGAAAAGGTGGGCGGAATATTTTGAAAGTTTACTGAATGTTGAGGATAATAGGGAGGCAGATATGATTGCTGTTGCAGGTGTTGAGGTGCCGGTGATGGGAGATGAGAATGAGAGAGAGATTACAATAGAGGAAGTGAGGAGAGCACTAGATGAAACGAGAGTAGGGAAAGCATCTGGTATGGATGGTGTGAGAGCTGAGATGTTGAAGGAAGGGGATGTGACTGTACTTGAATGGTTGGTGAGATTGTTTAATATGTGTTTTATGTTGTCAACGGTACCAGTAGATTGGGTTTGTGCATGTATTGTACCACTATATAAGGGTAAGGGAGATGTGCATGAGTGTTGTAATTCAAGAGGCATTAGTTTGTTGAGTGTAGTTGGAAAAGTGTATGGTAGAGTAATGATTAATAGGATTAAGGATAAAACAGAGAATGTAATCTTAGAAGTACAGGGTGGTTTTAGAAGAGGTAGGGGTTGTATGAATCAGATTTTTACAGTTAGGCAGATATGCGAGAAATATTTAGCAAAAGGTAAGGAGGTGTATGTTGCGTTTATGGATCTGGAGAAAGCGTATGATAGAGTTGATAGGGAAGCAATGTGGAATGTGATGAGGTTATATGGAGTTGGTGGAAGGTTGTTGCAAGCAGTGAAAAGTTTCTACAAAGGTAGTAAAGCGTGTGTTAGGATAGGAAATGAAGTGAGTGATTGGTTTCCGGTGAGAGTGGGGCTGAGACAGGGATGTGTGATGTCGCCGTGGTTGTTTAACTTGTATGTTGATGGAGTGGTGAGAGAGGTGAATGCTCGAGTGCTTGGACGAGGATTAAAACTGGTAGACGAGAATGACCATGAATGGGAGGTAAATCAGTTGTTGTTTGCGGATGATACTGTACTGGTTGCAGACACAGAAGAGAAGCTTGGCTGATTAGTGACAGAATTTGGAAGGGTGTGTGAGAGAAGGAAGTTGAGAGTTAATGTGGGTAAGAGTAAGGTTATGAGATGTACAAGAAGGGAAGGTGGTGCAAGGTTGAATGTCATGTTGAATGGAGAGTTACTTGAGGAGGTGGATCAGTTTAAGTACTTGTGGTCTGTTGTTGCAGCAAATGGTGGAGTGGAAGCAGATGTACGTCAGAGAGTGAATGAAGGCTGCAAAGTGTTGGGGCCAGTTAAGGGAGTAGTAAAAAATAGAGCGTTGGGCATGAATGTAAAGAGAGTTCTGTATGAAAAAGTGATTGTACCAACTGTGATGTATGGATCGGAGTTGTGGGGAATGAAAGTGACGGAGAGACAGAAATTGAATGAGTTTGAGATGAAGTGTCTAAGGAGTATGGCTGGTGTATCTCGAGTAGATAGGGTTAGGAACGAAGTGGTGAGGGTGAGAACGGGTGTAAGAAATGAGTTAGCAGCTAGAGTGGATATGAATGTGTTGAGGTGGTTTGGCCATGTTGAGAGAATGGAAAATGGCTGTCTGCTAAAGAAGGTGATGAATGCAAGAGTTGATGGGAGAAGTACAAGAGGAAGGCCAAGGTTTTGGTGGATGGATGGAGTGAAGAAAGCTCTGGGTGATAGGAGGATAGATGTGAGAGAGGCAAGAGAGCGTGCTAGAAATAGGAATGAATGGCGAGCGATTGTGACGCAGTTCCGGTAGGCCCTGCTGCTTCCTCCGGTGCCTTAGATGACCGCGGAGGTAGCAGCAGTAGGGGATTCAGCATTATGAAGCTTCATCTGTGGTGGATAACGGGGGAGGGTGGGCTGTGGCACCCTAGCAGTACCAGCTGAACTCGGTTGAGTCCCTTGTCAGGCTGGGAGGAACGTAGAGAGTAGAGGTCCCCTTTTTTTTTTAGTTTCATTTGTTAATGTTGGCTAACCCCCAAAATTGGGGGAAGTGCCTTGGTATATATATGTACTGTAATAGTGCGGTAACATTTACATCAATTAATACATTCTGCAGCGTAGGGAAAAACTTTACAGCATTTACTTACCATAATTATAGTAAGGATTGTAGTAGTAGGTTTCAAATTCAACAACTTGGAAAGATGTTGGAGGATTCGTCCATGAGTGGCCACCAACGACAATTTGGAAATCATTAACTCTGCCAAAGACAGTTATACATTTTATAATTCTGTGGACGAAATTGGATATTGCAGTTTCTCACCAGTACTCCAGCTGCTGTTGTTGGTTTAGTTTAGCTCTATAGATTTATTATATTCTTATCTTATGCTCTAAAGGTAACCATTCCTCTTGCAGTCAAAGAGCCTCTTGATTAGAAAAGTGAGATTGCAAGCAGGATAGAGGGGAGCTATCTAGCACGTGTAGTTGTTTTCAAAGTGGTAACAAACTTGTGTAGGTGTATAAATTGGTTAATAGGAAAAATTTCCCCTCGGAGGCTTCATCAATAATCCATCATTATAGCATGAAGATGCCAGTGATCATATCCTTACACACATAAATATATATATATATATATATATATATATATATATATATACATATATATATATATATATATATATATATATATATATATATATATATACAGTATATATATATATATATATATATATATATATATATATATATATATATATATATTGGCTCAAGCCATGTCATCCTGATGGAAGCTTCCTATTGGTAGCTTTCTAAGGGATATTTGGCTACAGTGATACTCCCAGAGAATTGACCATAGGTCTCCAGAATTCTAACTCCTGGCGCGAGTATCCTTAAAATTTCTCTTAAGGATATCGCATAATATCAGGGGACATATTTCTTGATACAACACATGGCAATCTTCACCCTGAATAGAGTTTTCGCTCTCAGGGGGAAGATTGGCGAAATTGAAGGGGAGCCGTCATCAAGGTTACCCAGTGGATTCCCTTCCTGTACTACTACAGGTTCCAATATGGCTACCCATTCCTTGTTTTGTAGCGAATTATGCACGGTGTACTCCCACTTGGTCTTGTGTTCTAGATTGCTATTTTCGAGGATTTATCATGCATTCTCTAGCATCTTCTGCCTCTGGAAAGTTGAGTATTTAATCTTTCCTGTGTATAATTTTTAGCTACCTTCTCACAGTTAAATTAGTATAATTTAGACGTGTTTTTCGGAGCGTAGCCGGTAACCGGAGCCGCCATTTCGGACGCTGTTGTTCGCCATACATGCCCTATTTAGTCAGTAGAACGACGTGACACCTTAGAGTTAGTGAAGCCATTCTGCTTCAGGCTACTTGACAAAAGAGCCAGAACTTTATCGTGGTCAAGTACTATGACCTTAGGTTCTGTCTTCTCCCTCGATGCTGGTTCCATCTTCAGACGGACAAAGCAGTCTGGGTAGGCCTGAAAGTTGGGCCAGAATTCAACGTCCTCGATAGGGACGGTCCCCAACTTCTCTGATATAAAGATCTTGCCACTGGTAATAGGCATGTATTCTGCATACCTCCAGGGATTAACGTCAGAGCAAGTTAGAAGATCTTGAACCTTGAGTCTCTTGTGAGACCCATGGGAGGCGGTGAGTTGGGCCATTTGTCTTTCCCATTTTGCCTCCCTTTCTTCGCCTTGCTTGCGAAGGCTCTCCATCATTGCCATGAGACTGGCCATTGCCTGTCTCATGTCATCTGATGGAGGGGCAGAAGATGTAATGGGTAACGGCTCTCGAGCCGGAACTGACGTAAGGGACTCCGATTCAACATCATCATCTTCTTCTTCAGGAGTCAAGGTGGACTCCTCCTCGAGACCTTCTGCTAAAAGGCCCTTCTCGGTGTCCTCAGACACCTTTGACATCCTCTCGTCTAGGTGGATGTCCATGCCTTGCATTGCGTCAGAGACGGCCGTATCTACGGCAATCTGGACGCAAGGGTTCTCAGGTCGTGGCTGGGGTATGACAGCTTCCACACCCGCTTTTGGGAACAGCAAGGAGCGCATCCGTTCGCTAAGAAGGTAAGGTTCCGTGGCGTTCTTCTGAAAGCCACAAACCCATCTGCGCAGCTTCTCTCGTGCTGCATCCCTTGACTCCGCTGTCTTGGGGTCATCAAAAGCCTCGGTAACCAAGGCCTTGCAAATCTTGCAGTCCTGGGGGTCCTTGTACCGAAGAGGTCCCTTGGAAGTGGCGCAGGGGGCATGAGCCCTTCACTCTGCATGGCCACAGAAGTCCTTGCTCCTAACGTTGCAGAAGACTTGTAGGCACTTTGGATGGTCCTCCTGTAAAGAGAGGAAAATTAAATGAGTATGCGGTAGTTTATCTCACCTGATAAACAACTATATAAAATATTATTATTAATATTTTAGCATTATAGCTTAGGATAGACAAGCTAGAAAGGAACTAGGAAAGACACATACTTGTGTTTCCTGTCCAGCCAATTGCTGCGACCTCCCCCAAAATTAAAACCTAAAGTTTTCCTATTCAGGAAACCCAAGGGAAGGGTTCTAACCTCTAGGGGTAGATAAGTGTAACTTCTTGTTGTTGAAGATTGCCTGGCCCTTTTGGCCAGACACGGGCTCTTGCAATCTTGCAGCTCGTAGGTGTTTTGGTAGGATTTATTAGGATAGGTAGTTGGGATGGGGGATATTCTGCAACATTTATTTTAGGATATTGGGATAGGTTTTGGGTTATGATGGGTTGTTTTTAAGAAAGAAGTAGGTGACTGTGGGAAGGGGATACCTTCCCAAGAGCCGACTGGCTCCAGTCTTAGTTAGAGAAAAAGAATTATAGTAGTAAGTCCCGATAAGTAGGAGAGCTCGGGAAGGAGTTGAAAAGTTTTAGAAGGAGATATCGATATAGGTGAAGTAAAAAAGTACTTCATAGTGGTTTAAGCTTAAGTTGGGAGGTGGAGGGATAGTGTGAGATTTCAGCTGAGTGAGAGAGAGCTGAAAGGAGGGAGTTGTAGCAGCTTGAGTAGTAGAGATAGGATGGAATAAAAAATTCCTGTACCTGTAAATCTAAAAAAAAAAAAAATAAAAATAAAAATAAAAAGTTACTGTACTTATGATTTGATTTATTGAGACTTCTTTCAAAGGTGGTTGGGAGGGATGCCTGACATGGGAAGAGAGAGATTGAAGGTGAAAAAGATGCTGGATACCAAAAAGACCGCCAACGGCTCCGTTCCCATCTTCAACGTTGAAGAAAGGACGGGAAGGCAAAACTGTCTCCTTATAAGGAGTACGAGTTGTTGCCCTCAGTTGCCAGCACCCGTTCTGATTCCAGCAAGGGAGATTAGCTGAGAGGAGAGAAAGATATGTTGGAAGACAAAAAGACCATCGACGACTCTGACCCCATTCTCAAGCCGAAAACAGGACAGGAAGACAAAACTGTCTCCTTATAAGGAGTATGAGTTGTTGTCCTCAGCCGCCAACAATCGTTCTGCTCCCAACATAGAAGTTGAAGGGGGGATAAGAAGGTTTCTCTTTAATTGCCGCTTAGATTACCGATTGGCGTTGTTGCAACGTTATCTCGGTGGAGGGTAGCTGCGGAGAAAGGCTGAGAGGGTATTATGATTATCGATTATGTGTTTGACAATTGTTGTTGCAGTTGCAGGATTGTTGGGATTAAGATCCTGCCGAAGTAGGCTTGTTTCCTGACATTGCTGTAGATAGTGCTGTAGAGGTTCTTCTGTGTCTTGATTACAGTACTTGCACGGTCTTATTGGTCTATGCTGTGCTGCTGGGTCTTCGCCATTATCTAAGATAATTTGCCAGCTGCATAGATATCCCAGTCGCAGTCTGCAGATGATAACTGCATCCTGGCGTGGTGTTTGTCTTGCAATTGGGTGTGGTAGTATGTTTGTTGCTTCAATATACCACTTTGCAGATCTTGATCCATCTAGGAAGGCTCGCCTTACTTCACTTGTCTTTTGGATGTTGCAGTAGGCAGCCATTTGATTCTTGATGGTTTTTAATGAAGGTTGCAGAGTAATGCTAATGGTTTGGCACATTAAGGCCGACTTGGCTAGGTGATCGGCCTCGCCGTTGCCAGAGACTCTGGTATGCCTTGGAATCCAATTCAAGGTTACTTGCCTGTTGTTGCTTTGGTGGAACAAGGCTAAGAATTGAATTGCAGTGATGAAGTAAACATTCTCTGTAGGTTCCTTGTTGCTGAGGGCCAGAATGGCTCCTCTGGAATCTGTGTGGATCGTTGTGTTCCCATCTTGTTGGTTGGCAGAGTGTTCTAGAGCTTTTGCAATAGCCACTAGTTCAGTTTGCAGTGTGGAGGCGTGGTTGGAAAGTCTCCAGTTTTCTCTATATCCTGATGTAGAGATAACTGCAGCAGCTGCTGCAGGGATTGCACGGTCTACTGATCCATCCATATAGTAAGTGTGAGGCGCAGGTGTGTTCCTGATTGCATTCTTTGCAGCTTCAGTGAGTTGCTCTGGTGTGCAGAGAGCCTTGCTTGCTGATGGTAGGATGGTGAAGTTGTATTTGATAGGGTCCTGAGCCCAAGGGGCAGGAGGGCTGTAACCATCATGCTTTTGTTGTCCTTTGGTTTTGTGAGCCTCATTTTGCATCTTCATCCTTCTGAGTGTATCCAGTAGTTTCTTTGCATGGGAGTTTGGTGGATCCAGTTCTTCAGCTAGAGGTAGAAGCCTTTTTATTTTATTGTTGAGTGGGCTTTTACTGTCGGCGATGATTGACTTAAATATAATGCTGCTATTCCTAATGTCAATCCTAGCTGACAGGGGAATTAGGTTGGTTTCTGCTCTAAGTAAGCAGAGTCTTGTCCACATTGGAGAGCCACTGATGAGTCTCAGGGCATTGTTTTGGACTACTTCTAATGATGCTTTTTGAGTGTCAGTCAATGCAGTGAGTGTGGGTGCTGCATAATCGATGTGGGATCGAAGTGCTTGTAGATAAAAGTCTTAGGAGGTTATTTGATACTCCTTGTTTTAGGGAGGTCATTCGTCTCATGGCTGATAGACGAATCTTTATCTTCTCTCTGAGGTAAGTTACTTCATTTGCTGGTGATAGGGTTTTGCTAATGATTACCCCAAGGTACATGAATTGACTCACCCATTCATTGTCTTCGCCCCTCAGTGTGAAGTTCTGAGGGTTTTGCGAGTGTCTTATAGCCATTGCTTTTGTTTTGTTGGTGTTGATCTTTAGGCCAAGTTCATTGCATTTGGCTTGGATCATGTTAAGTGCTTTTTGAGTAGCATTTCTTGCATGAGCTTTATGTGGACATACTATGCATATATCGTCGGCATATATGAAGATTTCCACCCCATTTGGGAGGTTTAAAGTGGCTAAATTCTCCATTAGAAGATTGAAAAGGTAGGGGCTTAATATGCTTCCTTGTGGTGTACCGTTTTCTAGGGGTATGAAATCGGTGGTTTTTCCTTGGGAAGTGACTCTGGCTTCTCGGTTCAGTGTGTAGTTCCGAGTCCAGGCCAGTATGTGTCCTTTCACTTTTTTCAATAAGTGTGAAGAGTATAGCTGGTGAGCTGGCTAGCTCAAAAGCTTTCTTGAGATCGAGGAATATGACAAAGGCTTTTTTGTCATTAATTGTTGAGAGGACATCTGTAATACATTCTTGAGTGCCTATGCCGCTTCTGTAGGCATATAGGCGGTGATGTAGTAGGCCTATTTTCCACTGCAGTCTGTTGAGTACCATTCTCTCAGCTACTTTCTCAGTGCAGCTTATCAAAGCTATTGGTCGGTAGGTGTCTGGCTCCTTGGGTTTTGGAATTGGTTTGGTGTCCTGCTGGTTCCATGTGGTTGGACGTAGTCTTTCCTTGTGCGTCCTGTTGATTAAATGCAAGTAGACCAATTTGGCGTGGTTTCCCATGTTCCTCAGCATGCTGTATGTGATGAGGTTGGCTCCAGGGGCAATGTTCTTCCTGCCTTTTGCGAAGGCCATGTCAAGTTCCTCCATGGTGTAGGGGTGATCAGTATCATCTACCATGTTGCAGGCGGCTTCAATGATGTTGTTCCTGATTGGGAGCAGTATTCTCTGCCTGTTTATAGTTTGCAGAGGTAGGTTAGTGCTTTTTGCTCTGTCCGCAAAGTTGTTAGCAATCCTCTTGGCTTCAGCTAATGGGTCTGGGTGTGTGACTCTGGGTGTATTATACTTCCCAGAGACTGTTAAACCAGCCCCATATCTTGGCTAGGGATGTGCTGAAGTTGACCTCGTTGCACCATGAGTACCATCTGTCTATTTTTACTTCCAGTGATACTTGCACAGAATGTTTGATGATCTCTACAAGGAAATTGTGTAGCTCATCAGTTATATGTCTTCTGAGAAGTTTTCTGGTCCTGTTTATTCTAGCATTCATTTCTTTGATGCGTCTGTTATAGTACCAGGCATCGGCGTGTTTCTTCTCGGAGTTCTTTTTTTGAGGCATGGAAACACTGGCTGCTACCTCTAGTTGTTTGCAGAAGTCGAGTGATAGGGTGCAGATATCATTGTGAGGGTTTTTGATGTATTCCCGAGCCCACTCTGTCATAGCTGTTTCGAATTTTTCCCAGTTAGCAAACTCTGGGTTCCACCTTTTTGAGGGTGGAGGAGGAGGGGGGTACTTCTCCAATTCGAGTTTAACTTCAATGGCAAAGTGATCACTGGTTAGTACAGGATGTAGTTGCCATTTGGCACCTCTTTGTATGGCACTGGAGAGGAAGGTGAGATCTAGGCGACCTCCTTTTAGATGGGTGGCTTCTGTGACGTTGTTAAGCAGTGCTTCATCAGGATATTCTTGCAATAGGGCATGCAAGTGTCTGCCTGTTTGATTTGTTTCTGATCTTGAGTTCAGGAACTGGTGGTGAGCGTTGAAGTCGCCTGCAATAATTGAGTCATCATCGGAGGCTGCGGCGAAGAGCGCCTCCGCAATGATGCTTTTTGCTGGGGACTTGTAGATGTTGTAGACTGTTAGCGTTGTGGCTAGCAGAGATATCTTGACACTAAGAGTCTCTGCCTCTGTCCCACAGTCTATGCTTGGTAGTAATTTGGAGGGGATGCTGCTTTTGACAAGGGTGGTTACTCTTCTTGTCGTTGGTGATAGATACGTTGTGTACACTTTGTATCCTGAGAACGCAAATGGTATGTTCTCATTAAGCAGAGTTTCTTGGAGTATGATAATGTCAGGGTCTTGCACTGAGGTTTGAGATTGGAGGAATGCAAACTTGTTTCGAAGTCCACAAACGTTCCATTGGAGCACTTTCACTTGGGTGTTTTGGTTGTTGCAGGTGGTTGTATTAGGTTCGTTTGCAGGAGGATCTATGAAGGGAATTGAGATTTTAGTTCCCGGGCGGCTTTGTCAAACATGAAGTCATCCAGAGACTCCTGTGTGAATTTAATTTTGCGGGATTGCAAGAAGTTGCGAAGGATATTGCTGATGGCTGCTAGAAGAGCATCCATAGGGCAAGCAGAGAGGTCGTACTCATTGCTGTCAATGATTGGAGGACGTTTGGAGGGGCGTGAGGCGCTTGGTTTGCTTGTAACGGTGGAGCTAGGTAGGTTGGGGAATTCTTTTAAGGAGTGGGAATTGTTGGGTGTGTGAGTTACAGGTGCGGAGGAGGATGAGGTAGGTTTTTTTGGCTGGGTGGCAGTGGGAGTATTGGTTGGAGAGGTAAATCTTAGAGGTGAGGGAGTGCGAGGAGTATGGGTTGGGGATCGTTTTGCCTTGGGAGGAGGTCTGGGAGGACGTTGAGGTTTAGGTGCTGGAGGGGGAGCTGGCGGAGAGGAAAGTTCAGGAATGGCATGTCTGGAAGGGTTAGGATTTTGTTGGGAGGTGTGGTTGGATGGTGGAGGGTTGTGTTTGATTGGAGGTGGCTGCGTTCAACGTGGCTGACGTGGGTGGAGGTTGTATTGGCAGTCTGCTCCCTGGCGGTCTGCGATACGCTGAAGTCTGTGGGGACATCTATCATGCCAAGCATGATGGGATCCTCCACAGTTTGGACAGCGGGCGATGGTTTTGTGCCCTTCCTTGTGCCTGGCAATGCAGTGGGCTGTAGGATGCTGTCTGCTGCTGCAAACTCCACAGATCTCCGGACCTGTGCAGCGGCTCTTGTGGTGGCCAAACTTCTGACACCGGAAGCATCTTAGTGGCTCTTTAAAGTACTCTTCGGTGTGGAAGGTACCCCAAAGGAGAGTTGAGGAGGACGAGATCCTTTGGAGACAGTCTCCAACTTATGGGATCTCCCTCCGTCCTTCCCTTCACATCTCTTGACAGTGATGATGGAGGGATATTGGAGCACAGGTTCAAATGGCAGGTCGAGGTCATATACTATGATAGTGGTGGGCCTTTCGTTAATGTCAAGCTTGAGCACATTATCCTGCTGCTCAAGGTAGGCCTTGGTGGGCTCATCTTTGACTGTGATGACTAACTGTCCCCTGCGGTTGGGACGTATAGTCATGTTAAGGGGAGGATTGCTGGCTTCCATGGTGACAATGGCAGCATAGGATGTAGTGCTGGGTCCTGGAGTAAGCCTAAACTTGGTGTCTTCAGTTGTTTGCTGTGAAGGTGGCCCTTGAGTGGGGCTATTTTCGGTCTCCACTTCTTCTTGCGCTGCTGATGGGTGAGTTGAGGTTTGTTCAGGATGGTCTTTCTAGGTTCCTGGGGCTGGTTCCGTTGCAGGAGACTTTGGTAGGCGTTTATGGCTTCTCAAAGTGAGACATCTTGGCTTTTTTATCCTGCCTTTCTCCACTCTAGTTCGAGGGGAGGAGGTGGGGATAGGGGAAGAACCCCTTTCTGCCATTGCAGACACACGATGGTAGTCTTCAGCTGTCGAACGGTGTTTGGTTTCGGGTGTTTTCTCAATAAACAAAGAAAAAAAAAAAAAGAAAAAGAAGGTATCAAGCATAGTTCAATTTATGAACTCGCTAAAAATGAAAATAAAATCTACGGACAAAGGACCAAAAATTTCAGTTACTCGCTTGTTAAAGGTGATCCTTTCACTAGCTTGTTAGTGATAAGGATGAAGTGTAACTTAACACTGACCTTTCCCTTGTTGAGACCAGTTATATATTGAAGGAAAAGATTTCTTTCAACAGACTGATGGATGATCAGTTACCATTTACCCACATTATTAAAACCTTGGGAAAGGTCAGTGTTAAGTTACACTTAACACTGACCTTTCCCAAGGTTTTAATAATGTGGGTAAATGGTAACTGATCATCTATCAGTCTGTTGAAAGAAATCTTTTCCTTCAATATATAACTGGTCTCAACAATAGACTGTGCAAGGATACACAGAGTATGTTGGAAAATAACTACTGAATAATATATACTATAGTTTTCTATCTGCAGTATAATATATACTGCAAATATACTTGCTACAGTATAATCATATACTGTAGTTTAGCCAGCATGTTGCTGGCTAGACTACGCTGGCTGGGGTAGTACCCGACGGCACCGGCCCACCCAGCGGTTAGTACCTAGTGGCACTAGCTGAGAGAGAGAGAGAGAAAGCAAGGAGTGAAGGGTTACCTTATTAAATGTTTGTTAACAATAAATAAAGGTGTAAGTACTTAATCTTACTGCCTTCCTCCAGAAAGAGAGTTCAAATGGAAGGGGAGAATGTATCATTAAGGCTTCCATCCATTCACACAAACCGTTGCCGGTCACTGCCGGCCCTGCATATGTGGATGGCAGTCCAAGAGAGGACTAAAGAACATTCTACAGGATAGGGGTCTCCCACCGGCAGCCGCCACAGCTTTTCCTGGAGCCTTGCGTCCATAAGGGAAGACTGAACGACTAAACAGCTACTATGTAGGAGCCCCGGCCGGCCCCACAACCCGCCGGCAAGCAGTGAGATTGCAGGACGACGGCCAAAGGGTTGCGATGGCTAGGCCATCGCTAAAGGACAGAGGGGGTAGGGAAAAGGGTCCTGTATAAAGTGTGGAAGAAGGCGGCAGGGTTGCCGCCCCTACTACACAAAGAAGAAACTCTGTTTCAATATCGGCGCCATCCTAGGCGGCAGAAGAATATCTATTCCTCAGCCTAGGGTCTGCCAAAATGGTGTTAAGAGGAGGTGCCGCCGTCTCTCAACAGGGAAGAAACATCGTTTCCGTGTCGGCGGCCATCCTAGGCAGCAGAAGAATGTCTATTCTTCACCCTAGGGTCTGCCAACACAGGACTAGTCTTCTAGACCGCAGGGGAGAAGGTGGCAGCATCATACACCACTTCAGGTGAGGCCTATGGAGGCATAGCCTCCTATGCCGGCAGCAGAAGCCGGCAGGGGAATGACTACTCACCCTGCTGCTCTGCCGTCAGCAAAGACTGAATACTCTGAAGTTCTGTCAAGGAACCCAAAGCCGGCTACCCGCCGGCAAGGATAAGAGACAGAAAACCCTAGCCTAGTCAAGCCTGAGTGTCTACTCAATGGCAGGACCAAAATAGGGTTGTCGCCAGGGCGGGACTCAGAGGGAGAAGAGATTACCCTTAAATCTCCACTGGAGAAGAGTATCGAGTTATATAATAATTCTAGGAGATATCTATCTCCTTTTGAATTGATAAAACGATACACGAGGGTAAACTTGGATCATGTATGAAAGTATACTAAAGCGCATAGGCTATCTAGCCTAGCGCAGGGCGAATCTTCGGTTACCTATATCACCGAAACTCTAACGTATACAATCGATAGGAAGAGGAAATGTATGCAATGTTATGTATAAATCTTTACAAGTATAATGTGCCTAAATAGCTTATATTTATTAATGCTATTACCACTAGGAAGTAGACTTATATCATGCATGAAAGTAGACTGAAGCGCGTAGGCTAGGAAGCCTAGCGCGGGCGAGGTTCGGTTACCTAAATCGCCGAAACTCTAAAGAATACAATCGACATAATAAAAATCATCCCAGTATTACTTTAATTGAATAGCCTCAAAATGTAAATGCTATAACCACCGGGAATTTCGTTCGACTAACTAAATAACACATGCATTATGAACGACAGCGCCCATGGCGCCTCCGGTGACCGGCTAAGCTCCAAACACTGAAAATTACTCTAATTTCACTGTGAAGCAGAAGCTAAAAATTATACACTGTAAAGAACAAATACTCAACTTTCCAGAGGCAGAAGAGGCTGGAGATGGCATGATAAATCCACGAAACTAGAGTGTATACGAAAGAGCAACAGGGAAAATCACCGTGCAAAACTGCTACAACAATAGGAATAGCACGGTATCTTGCATACAGCGCCATCTAGATACTCAGTAGTATTACGGGAGGAAGGGTACCTTGATAACGGCTCCCCTTCTATTTTTGCCACTTTCCCCCTCGAAGCGAAAACGCTATTCGTGGTGAAGATTGCTATGTGTCTTATCAAGATATACATCCCCTGATTTATGCAATATCCTTAAGAGAAATTTTTAGGATATTCGTGCCAGGAGTTAGAATTCTGGAGACCTAAAGGTAAATTCTCTGGGAATATCATTATAGCAAATATCCCTTAGAAAGCTACTTATAGGAACCTTCCATCAGGACGACATGGCTATCTCACCCAAAAATAGATTTTTCGCTTCGCTCAAAATCCGTTATTTAGTCGGTAGAACGACGTTCCCGGTATTTAGCTTTAATGAATTATAGCTATTTAGGCAAAATTATACTAATGAAGATAAGATCATGCACATATATTTCCTCTTCCTTAAATTTAACGTTTGTATACATTAGAGTCTCGGTGATATAGCGTAGCCGAGATCTTGCCCCACGCTGGGCTAACTTAGCCTATGCACTTTAGTATACTTTTGTACATTATCCCCGTTTACCCTCGCGTATCATTTTCTCGATTCAACAAGAGATAGTATATCTCTTAGAATTATTCATATAATTCGATACTCGTCTCTTTTAGAGATTTAAGGGTAAACTCTCCTTCCCTCTGAGTGCCGCCATCAGGCGACAACCGTATCTTGGTCTTGCCATAGAGTAATATACTCCGGCTTGCCTAGGCTAGTGTTTCCTGTCTTCCCCCTTGCCGGTGAGCATCCCGGCTTGGTTTTACGACAGTAACTCAGAGTATTCCGTCTTTATGCCGTCAACTCGGCTGCCCGGGGGAGTAGTCACTCCCCTGCCGGCTTACAGTTGCAGGCATAGGAAGCCTAGCTTCCCTAGACCACATCCGACGTGGTAGTACAATGCCGCCACCTTCTCCCTTGTGGTATAGAAGACAAGTCTTGTTTTGGCAAGGTCCTGGGCTGAAGAATAGATATTCTTCTGCCACCCAGGACAGCGCTGATATTGAAACGATGTTTCTGATTTGTGACTAGAATGGCCGGTAACCCTGCTGCCTTCTCCCGACACAACACACAAGACCCTTTCCCTACCCCTCTCTGTCCTTTAGCGATAACCTAGCCATCGCATGTCTTTGGCCGGTGTTCTACAATCTACCTGCTCGCCGGGTGGGGCTGTGGTGCCGGTTGGGCTCCTACGTAGGTGGCTTGATAGCCACCATGACCTTCCCCCTCCCTATGGACGCAAGGCTCCGGGAAAGGTTGTGCCGGCCATGACGGCTGCCGGTGGGAGACCCTAATGTCTTTGAGTGTTCTTCAGTCCTCCCTTGGACTGCCACCCACATCCCTGGAACTGGCAGTGGCCGGCAAAAGATCGTGTGGCTGGGCGGAAGCTAGAATGATTCATTCCCCCCTTCCATTTGAACCCTCATTCTGGAAGGAAGCAGTAGGGACAGTAGTACCTACATCCTTATTTATTGTATTAAACTATAATAAAAAGGTAGCCCTTCTCCCCATGCTTTCTCTCTCTGTTGGCTAGTGCCGCCAGGTACTAGCCTAGCCGGCAACATGCCGGCTGAACTACTGTATATGCTTATACAGTAGTCAGTATTTCTGCAGTATAGTACATACTGCACACAGAAAACTATAGCATATATTATACAGTAGTTTATTTTTTTCCAACATACCCTGTGTATCCTTTCACAGTCCATTGTTGAAACCAATCATAATATTGAAGTGAAGTATTCCTTCAATACACTGATGAATCATAGTCATCAAATCATATTTTCACCACAATATTAATACTCTTTTATGAAAGGGTTAGTGCTAGTATGCACTAATTTTAACTCTAGAAGTTAGAACCCTTCTATTCTAGTCTTCCCCTAATAAGGAAACTCTATATTAATATTGAGAGATATCACAGCAATGGGCTGGACAGGAAGCACAAGTATGTGTCTTTCCTATTTCCTTTCTAGCTTACTATCCTAAGCTATAATGGTTAAGATAATATCAAAATTTTCTTGCATGAGAAAACATTTAATTTATCAAGTGTGATAAATTACCACATACTATTTTCAATTTCCTTTCCTTACAGGAGGACCAGAAACTGAAATGTGAGGTGATATACTGTAACCACAAAAGTAGGAACTTTTGTGGTCACACTATGTGCAGGTCTCATGCCGCCTGTGTAGTGACAACCGAAACCTTGAGGTATTGGGACCGCAAGGACTGTAACGTCTGTTCGGCCTTGGTGACCGAGGGTTTCGGCGACCCCAAGTCGACGGAGTTGAGGGATGCAGCACGTGAGAAGCTTCGGAAATGGGTACGAGGGTTCCAAAAGAACTCTCCTGGACTGTACCTCCCCAACGATAGTATGCAAAGCTTGCTGTTCCCAAAGGCAACAGCTGATGCCGTCATACCCCGGGTACGACCCTGGCCTCCCTGCGTCTAGATCACAGTCGAGGCTGATGTCAGTGAAGCCTTATAAGGCATGGACATCCACCAAGAGGAAAGGAGGTCTGAAGTGTCCACAGACACGGAGAAGGATCTTCTTCAAGACGATCCTGAGGAAGAGCCTACTCGACCACCCAGAGGAGATGAGGACTACGACTCGACAGAAGCGGAGGAGCTCCTTCTGCTAATGCCGGCAGTAGAACCGACACCGTCTACGTCTTCGGCTCCTACCCCTCCATTAGACTCGATGGGTCATGCAGTTTTGGCCCACATTACCACTCTAATGGAAAGTCTATGTAAGGAGAACGTAGACTTGAAAGAAAAGATGATGAGAGAGTTCCGCGAAGCGACTCGGATCGTCACTTCCCGAGGGTCTTACAAGGGACCCAAAGTGAAGGACGTACCACCCTTCTCCAAGACCAATCCCTGGAGGTACGCAGAGTTTATGCCAATCACTAACGGCAAACTCTACATCTCAGAGAAGTTGGGAGCCGTCCACCCGGACTACATTGAGTTTTGGCCTAACTTTGCAGCTTATCTGGAGTGCTTCATCTGGCTGAATAATGAGCCAGCATCAAGAGAAGAGACGGAACCAAAGGAGGTCATGGTATTCGACCACGACAAGGCACAGGCTCTCTTGACGAGTAGCCTGAAGAAGGCAGGATACACTGACTCTCGAGTTTCTGCACTGAGCAAGAAACACCCTACCTTTCTTGCTCCTTCTTCGAGAGCCTTTCCCTTCATGTCTAAGGCTTTTCTGAGCGTCCTCAAGGCCGCTGATGCAGGCAAACTATGCCCTACACTAGAGGAGTGTAGGCCTTTGTCACTGGCTTTGCCCACAGATGAGAAGGAATGGAAGGAGGTCCACCTAACCTTCTCAGTAGGAAAACTTGATGCAGATATCGCTGGACAGCAGTTCAGCGAGAACCTACCGAAGCTATCAGACTTTCTCTTGCGAAGGGAGCAAGAGACAAAGGAGAGGATAGTCGCCTCCCTTTCCCTCCAGAACTGCATAGAGATGTGTGCAGGCAATAACAGCACCCCAGATATGTACACAGTCCTGGCCAAGATGTACATGGCCACCCTCGTCAAGGACCTGTATGTCTTCGTGAAGGCCAGGAGTGCCTGCATGGAGTTCGTGTTCGCCAGTGCAACGGTGAAACACGAACCCAGGAAGCTGATTTCTTCCTGTATGTGGGGTAAGGACCTCTTCCCAAAGGAAGTGGTCCAAGAAGTAGTAGAGAAAGCCGCCACGGAGAATAGGAACCTTCTCCAAAAGTGGAGCATCTCCTTAAAGAGGAAGTCTTCCCCGGATGCTGGTCCCCAACCCAAGAGGAAGACAAAGAAGCCTCGTCTACCTTCTCGGCCTGCTCACCAACATCCCACGGTCACCATGACCGCGATGCCCCAAGTGGTCGCCCAACCACAGACCACCTTCCAGATGGTGCCTCAACAGCTGGTAGCCCAGACACCAGCCTTCAACCCAGGGTTTGAGAGGCACACCACTACTTTTCGCCCGAAAGGAAGATGATCTCGACGGGGCTCCTCAAGAAACCCCTCACGAGGAAGGGGAGGACGCTGTCAGGGTGGCAAGCCCTCAGGACCATCTAAGCAATAAGATGCTCCAGGTAGGAGGGGGACTCCAACACTTTCGGGATTGTTGCACCTTCGATCCCTGGGCCCACAGCCTAATCAAAAATGGACTAGGATGGAAATGGAACAGATCTCCACCTTCATTTCCTCAGTTCTTCCAACACTCTACCCCCTTACTGGAAGAATATACCTTAGAACTCTTGAACAAGAAGGTTATAAGGAAAGCAAAGTCCATCAAATTCCAGGGAAGGCTGTTTTGTGTTCCCAAGAAGGACTCGGACAAACTCAGAGTCATTCTAGACTTGTCACCACTCAACAAAGTCATCGAGAACAAGTTCAGGATGTTAACCCTTCAATACTTCAGGACCCTGTTACCGAAAGAGGCGTACAGAGTCTCAATAGACCTGGCAGATGCTTACTGGCACCTTCCAGTCAGCTACCCCCTCTCCTCCTACCTAGGATTTAAGCTACAGAAGACAAAGTATGTCTTCAGAGCCATGCCCTTCGAACTAAACATAGCCCTAAGGATCTTCACGAAACTTGCGGACGCAGTCGTACAACAACTACGCCTAGAAGGCGTTCAGGTAGCAGCTTACCTGGACGACTGGCTGGTGTGGGCAGCATCCAAGACTGCTTGTCTGCAAGCATCCAAGAAAGTGATCCAGTTCCTGGAACATCTGGGATTCAAGATCAACTACAAAATGTCTCGCCTCTCTCCAGCTCAGGAGTTTCAATGGCTGGGAATCCATTGGAACTTGAAGTCACACCGCCTCTCCATTCCACCAAAGAAGAGGAGAGAGATCACAGGTTCTGTCAAGAAACTACTGAAATCCGACAGGATCCCAAGATGCCAACAGGAAAGAGTACTGGGCTCTCTCCAGTTTGCAGCAGTAACAGACCCAGTGCTAAGAGCACAGCTGAAATATGCGTCAGGAGTCTGGAGAAGATACGCATCAAATGCTCGAAGAGATCTACAGAGACCGGTACCGACCTTACTGCGATCACTTCTCAAGCCATGGTCGAAGGTCAAGAGCCTAACAAGAACCGTTCCCTTACAACCACCTCCCCCATCGGTAACCATCCACACGGATGCCTCGACGGAAGGATGGGGAGGTCACTCCCATCAAAGGAAAGCCCAAGGGACCTGGTCATCCCTGTTCAAGACCTTTCACATCAATATTCTGGAGGCCATGGCGGTCCTCTTGACGCTGAAGAAACTATCCCCTCGCAGATCAGCCCACATCAGGCTGGTCTTGGACAGCGAAGTGATAGTGAGATGTCTGAACCGACAAGGTTCGAGATCGCCCCACATCAACCATGTGATGTTAGCCCTCTTTCGTTAAGCGAAAAAGAAGAGATAGCACTTATCAGCAGTTCACCTACAAGGGTTCCGCAATGTGACGGTGGATGCTCTATCCAAGCTAAAGCCAATAGAGTCAGAATGGTCCCTAGACGCAGACTCATTCTCCTTCATCTTGAAAAAAGTCCCAGAACTGCAGAGCGACCTCTTCGCAACAAGCGACAACAAGAAACTACCTCGATACATAGCCCCATACGAGGACCCTCTGGCAGAAGCGACGGATGTCATGTCCCTCGATTGGAACAGATGAACCTGGATCTACCTGTTCCCTCCAACGAATCTCCTGCTAAAGGTCCTCAACAAGCTGGGATCCTTCAAAGGAACTGCAGCAGTAGTGGCCCCCAAGTGGCCCAAGAGCAATTGGTTCCCCCTTGTGATGGAACTGAAGCTGAGGCTGGTCCCTCTACCGAACCCAGCTCTATCCCAATTGGTTCAGAAGTCGACTGTCTTTGCTTCATCACGGAGAACCCAAAACCTTCATCTCATGATTTTCTCGCCTTAGCAGTCAAGAAAAGATTTGGGATCTCGAAAGACAGTATAGACTTCTTAGAAGAATACAAGTCAAAGTCAACCAGAAGACAATACAAATCGTCCTGGAAGAAGTGGGTGGCTTTTTTTAAAGCAAAAAAGCCGAAAGAAATCTCTATAGACTTCTGCCTGTCCTTCTTCATCCACCTCCACGAACAAGGCTTGGCTGCCACAACGATAACTACGCGTAAGTCAGCCTTGACTAGACCTCTTCTATACGCCTTCCAGGTGGACCTGGCGAACGAAGTCTTCAACAAGATTCCGAAGGCATGCGCTAGACTTAAACAAGCAGCCCCTCCGAAGCCCATTTCATGGTCTTTGGACAAAGTCTTACACTATGCTTCAACCCTGAACAATGAAGATTGGTCTCTAAAGGATCTAACACAAAAAGTGATATTCCTGTTCGCTATAGCCTCAGGGGCTAGAGTTAGTGAAATAGTAGCCCTATCAAGAGACGAGGGCCATATTCAGTTCACAGAAGTGGGAGAACTGAATCTCTTTCCTGATCCTACATTTCTCGCCAAAAACGAGCTACCCACCAAAAGGTGGGGTCCCTGGAGAATCTGCCCTATGAAGGAAGATGTCTCTCTCTATGTCCAGTAGAGTGTCTAAAGGTCTATCTTTGAAGAACTTCAGACTTCAGGGGAGGACAGCTCTTCAAAGGTGAAACCTCAGGATCAAACTTATCCCTAAAACAACTGAGGGCGAAGCTCACCTACTTCATTCGCAGAGCGGATCCTGATAGTACACCCGCAGGTCATGATCCGAGAAAGATTGCTTCCTCACTGAATTTTTTTCAGTATATGGACTTTGAGCGACTCTGCTCATACACTGGTTGGAAATCCTCCAAAGTCTTCTATAAACATTATGCGAAGCAAGTGCACGCCTTAAAAAATTTTGTGGTGGTGGCAGGTAATGTTGTGAAACCTGTCGTCTAGTGCTGCGATGAACAGTGAAATGTTTGGGACTGTTTCAATTCGGGTGGAAAGGTGTTGACACCTTGTAGTGCAATATCTTTTCTATTAAGTGTCACCCTGGTGACACTAGGACTGTTCTTTATAGGTGCAGAATTATACCAATGACACCAGTGCCATGTGTACACTTGTACGCAGTGTTGATAATTATCCAACATTTGCAGTGAAATTATCTCAATAATTTTTCAACTGATTTAGAGTGGCTTATAAATTTTCTTCCCTTTCAGGTAGAAAATATATTTATCTTTCATATGTTGTATGTATAATTCTATTGTTACATTTTAATACAACATTTGTTACATTAATTTGTCTATTCAATAAATGTAAATGTGTATTTGCATCTTATTCACCCCAAATGTAGTCAGATAAAATTAGACGGAGTTTTTTTACTTATTTTCCTAAGTAAATTTCATGCTTGAGGGTACTTATATATATGAACAAAGATCTGAATGATATCTAGATTTTTTCATATATGAATACAAACCTTGTTGCTTCTACTGTCGAGTACATTTCCCTGGAGGGAGCAGGAAGCCCTAACATTGCTCCATGCTTAGCGGTGATGACGTATAATAGTATCGTCATATATCTCTGTGGTCTGAACGACCATATAGAAGCTGACCCAAGGTTGAGGCACTTATACAAACCCACAGATACAGTACTTTCAAGTAATTCTCTGGTAAACTTCCATCAGGGCGACATGGCTTGAGCCCAAAAAACGGATTTTGAAGCAAAACGAAAAATCTATTTTTGGGTGAGATGGCCATGTTGTCCGGATGGACCCAGCCTCCTTTTCTAAGAAAAGGATTATATAACAATCCCCACCCGAAACTACTCTATCTGTAGCACCATGCTTAAATTGCTACAAGGAATGGGTAGCCATATTGGAACCCGTAGTAGTACGGGAAGGAGATCCACTGGGTAACCTTGATGACGGCTCCCCCTTCAATTTCGCCACTCTTCCCCCCTCAGAGCGAAAACTCTATTCGGGGTGAAGATTGCCATGTGTTGTATCAAGAAATGCGTCCCCTGATATTATGCGATATCCTTAAGAAAAATTTTAAGGATACTTGTGCCAGGAGTTAGAATTCTGGAGACCTATGGTCAATTCCCTGGGAGTATCACTGTAGCCAAATATCCCTTAGAAAGCTACCAATAGGAAGCTTCCATCAGGACGACATGGCCATCTGACCCAAAAATAGATTTTTCGCTTTACTTGAAAATCTGTTATATATATATATATATATATATATATATATATATATATATATATATATATATATATATATATATATATATTCAACACCAGAATAGGGCATCAACTTAAAACCTCTAGATGTATAATTATTTTTCATATTCTGATTGTAGTTTCTTCTTCATACAATCTGCACACGACAAACCTGACATCACACAGAAATTTCTTTGCAATTTCTGTCTCTCATCTAACTTACGCGGCTGTGCAATGGGCGCCTGAGAGGATGAAGCGATTGTTGATAATAGATCCTCCACAGAAAGAGTTGTTTGTATTCCTGTACACTAGGGATACCTGCCAAGGATATTCATTCACTTCAGTGGCTTGACCCCCTAAGATTCTTGTGACTCGGTTCACACGTCCACATTCTGGGTAGGTAAGATCGAAGAAAGATGGTGCTTTCACTCAAAAACTTTAGAAGTTATTAATGATTACTTGCTGGTTCACCCTATTTGGCAGAAAATATAATTTATAAAGCAGATAATAGCAGCTTATGATAATATCAATTAAATAATATTGTGTTTATAAGGTGTTCATGGATTAGGTAAAGCTAGAAAAGTTAGTACTGTACTCTTTAAACAAATGAAAAATTGATGAATTAAACTGGTACTATAAAAGATGTTGAATGCATGCTTATATTTTACTTATTTACCCAAAGGAGCAGGACTCAATACTAGCACAAGGCCTCATAAAATGAATAACTCTCATTAATTGTAGAGTACTTTGTTTTTCAATGTCATTCAGAATACTTGTATCACTGGTGTTTGTTCCAGAAATACTTTATATAAGTTTTTGTTTAATATTTAATCTTTTTATTAAAGCTTTCATTTATTAAGGAATTTTTAAATGAATTACTGGAGCGATGATGTATTCATGCACATTTGATTGTTCATATAAAGAATGATTATGTTCGAGAATATTTGACAAAATACACTAACTGCATTTAGTTGAGGCTCCAATGCCATATTCAGATGGACCCACTGCCGTGGCTGTGCATATAAAGCCTTTATGATGATTCTTCCTGCTGCTCGAAAACCACATTATCGTTTGGCTACTATGACTTATCCATTCGAGAGGCGCTTTTGACCCACAGTACCTACAGAATAAGCAACAATAACACTAACAAATAATATGCATTGTTTATAATTGATAATTTACAAGTAAGGAGGTTCTTGTTTAGACTTAGCAATGTGCAGTTAGGGGAAAACTTATCTCAATTCTACATAGATAAGCAAAATGAAGGTACAGTGGGCCTAATGTGCTTTGGTCTAAATTTTGGTACAGTAAGGAAAGACAGCTCACCATCAATTATTACATTATGGGTACAACAAGTATATATAAGTATATATATATATATATATATATATATATATATATATATATATATATATATATATATATATATATATATATGTATAGAGAGAGAGAGAGAGAGAGAGAGAGAGAGAGAGAGAGAGAGAGAGAGAGAGAGAGAGAGAGAGAGAGAGAGAGAGAATATACTTCAGTATGTATTAGAATTGTTGTAGAGATCATCCTTTAAATTATCGCAATCTTTTGGTATGAGTACACTACTATAGACTGTGAAACTAGAGTAACCATTAGCTCAGCTTTATTAAACTCTGAAGAACTATCTGCTCATAATGTCTCCCACTAAATTGAAATCTTTGAGGCCATGGCTGTCTACAGAACACAGTCACATAAAGAAGGGCACAAGAAACTATAAATTGAATTTTGGTCCTGATTTGTCTATCTTTTGGTCCTTAGCTGTCCCCACCTTTTGTTAATCTAGAGTAGGCCTACCTCCACTCCAACTTTCTTTCATGTGAGATCTCTTAATTTTTATATCATGTTTATCCAACACGTTCTCCTCCAGTAGCGGTGTCATGAAATGCCTCCTTGACTCCATTGCTTGGCCAATTGGCCCAAATTCATAGACCCAAGCCAATCTCAACAACCAGAAAATGATATCAGATTACCCATCATGATTTAATAACATAAAATTGCAATCGTTCAGTTCCTCCTCTGCTTAAATTACGTTTATTGAGAGAATAATTACATGCTAGTTTCGCTGTCCATGGAATTGATTTGAAAGTTAAATACCTATCTTGGGACAGTGCTAAGTAGTCCAAGCACTGATTTCCGTTGCCCTCTTGGAGGAGGAAATCGTCACAGGTGACTTTCACTCTGACACTCCAGTCTTCTCCCTGGAAAAGAAAATCATTGTATGGTAATGTGAAGGTAGATCACATATCGGAAGGGCACCAATTTTTTTTTATCACCATTGAAAAGTTTATAATACCACACGGCCATAACGACCAGTATCAACTAAAACCTTGGTAATTTAAAACGGAAGTCGTCAGTCTCCAGTATCTTGGCCAGTCCAATTGTGTTAGCTTAAAACTAGAGTAACGTAATTTTTTTCCTTTAGCCTACAGGTACTTCTTTCACAATTTGATTTTTACATTGTAAGGTGTACTTAACTTCAGGGAAAATTAATCTTTATCCCGATTCATGAGAAGCGGAAATAATCGCTATAATGATTATGATTATAAAAAAGGATAATAATAGTAATAATCATATTTTAAATTCAGTATTCAGCATGGTGGGGAGGGAGTGAGGAGGACTTTGGAGGAACCTGCTAGGGGGAATAGACCAAGAGGGAGGCAGATAATTAGATGGTGTTATAATGTGAAAGATGATATAGAGAAAAAAGTTTTTGTCAAAGAAGATGCCTTTGATAGAAGGGTGAGAAGGGAGACTCTGTAGATGAAGGAGGAAATAGTTTTGTAGCCTTAGAATTATAGCAGTTTGTATAAGCACAGGATGAAAATTATAGTTTTTTTTTCATTAGGGTTACAGGTCAAGCTGGCAAATTCTCTTTTAAGTAAACAGCTGAGCAGCATTCCATTTAGTTATGTAGACCCTCACCCACAGTCCAACGTTGATCTGTGATAGACCTATAGGCCTATTTGATATCTTTTTTTTTTGTGAATCTGAATGATTCAAATGTCTTTGAATTTTGTTACAATTGTCCTTCTTCATATTTTCCTCTCATTACTTTCTCAAGCATTCCCTCTTAATAGGCTACAGAGCAAAGAAAAATTAATGTGAAAAGTTAGCAATTTACTACTATAATTTATTTGAAAGCTAAAATATTAAGTTTGATGTGTTGTTCGCTACTATTGTCTGTATGTATAATGTTATTAAGAAATAAATGATTGGTAACATCATGGGACTTTTCATGTGAATTTCTGTTTTTCTGAGCTTGGGAGTTTTGGAAAATTACTAATTGCGTGGAAAACTGCGAGTTTCAGTTAAGCAAAACGGCACACTGTGCCGGTTCGTGGGAACTTCCCATAAATATTTGGAAGAAATAACCTTTCGAGGGATCTTTTGTGGAAGACTTTTAAATTAGTGGAATCTTATTTGGGGTGATTTTTACTTGTTTGTAGGAATTGTTTTTGGGAGATGTCTTCGTATATTGAGTTATAAATATCGTACTATAAACTTGTGTTTACATAAGCAAAGAGCTTCATTAGTTCAGTCTTACCTTTCAAAGTGTTGGTGAGTGTCACGTCTAGTTAAGTCTACTAGTCATCCTTGACGTATGTTATCGAAGCTGTGAGTGGTTTTACTGTTGTGATTTTTCTCGAAAACTACCTCGATGATTTCAAGGAATTCATAATGCTTGTCATTTATTTATTAACAAAGCTTTCCCCGTGATGAATTATAATACTACCTTAATGAAGAGTTCAAAATGGGGTGTTCATTCACTGTAACTAAAAATATCCAATGAAAATAGTTTGTCATCTTTAGAAAGTGGTCGTAGAGTTATAACATCTTGAGAAATTTCAAGCTAATGCCTAAAGAAAATTAGTAAACTTATAATTCCTAAAAAATAATTGTGTTGAAGTGGTAATACTGAAGCAAAATAATTCTTCGGTACTCTAGCATTTGGCACAAGTTTTATATGAAGATTGCAATATCGTGTTCATGAATGCCTTTAGCGTAGGCAAGCTACAGTTAAGGATTATTGATAAAAACCCATGAAATATAGTGTTTGAAGTTTAAAAACTGTCCAAGATAAACCGGAAATAGGAAGAATAGAAACTAGACAAGGCTAGGAGGCTATTTAGGCACTCTAGGTTAGGCTGTGAAATACTATGTACTTGCATAGGCCTATTCTATCGAACACGCAGAGTTTAAGAAGCTTCGCCATGACTGCGTTTCTACATCATTTGCGTATAATTTACCTTTCCTTAAAAAGTTTAATACCGTATGCATATTTTGAAAAGGTAAGAAAAAAAAAGGCCCTCGTCGTCCCCTGCACCAGCTTATATTTAAATGTGTTGTCATTTCTGAGTATCTATACAAAACATGGTAAGTACTTTTCTGATATTTATCATATTTTTTATTCTGAAATATTGTGCATGGCAAGCAGTCTTATTTGTGGGATATATATTTAAAATAACACCGTTGATTTTAAAAGGGTGAAACAGATAAAACCGATGTTTAAAATACAGATATCATCAGACCCAGGCAAGTAACCTAACGTAGGATACTCTGTTTTAACTAAACGGGCACTTGTGAACCTTCCTCCTATTGTAACCTCAGTTGGGTCACTCACCATGTTTATTATTGTTATCTTTTTTAATGGGGTAACAAAGAATTTACAGTGGAAACCGATATCAAGTTTGACTTATGCTACAGTATATCACCTAATTTCTTACCAGACACACAAAACTTGCATTTATTCTAGTGTTTATCGAATGTTCTGTCCATTTCTTATCATTATTGTTTATCTGGAATACAGTACTATTATTTTTGTTTCTATGTCCTTGCGAGCATGTATGTGGGCCCGTTAATCGCACAAATACAGGAATTGTTTAAAATATGTAAGCTACCAAACAACATTTGAATAAATACAGTTAAATATATACTTTAATTTCGGTACTTTCCCATTATTTCCCCACCACTAATTTCCAGTATGACCCTAATACTATGTTTTAGGTTAGGTGAATTATTTAATCTGTAGGGGGATAAAATTCAAACCTAACCTAACCTAACGTAACCTAAAAAACAGTATTGGGGTTATATTGGATAATAGTGGTGGGGCAATAACAGGAAAGTATCTTAATACCTAGCTAAATGCACAAACTATTTTTTCTTACTTGCTATCTTATGTTTAACCATTTTTGACCATGAATAAGTGGGCAAACTCCTCATTCATGAGTTTTTTTAGCCCCCTCTTATGAATACACTTATGTGGGATCTCAGTGGGAATCTAGAGATTGAGTAGGGAAATAACAAATGGTCAGAAATGAATAATAAACACAATATAACCAGTTAGAATATATATGATTCATGTTAGTGGCTGTAAATTGAAGTACAGTATCATAATTACCTATAATTCATATCACATCCCTCAGTAGATTTTTGCTCTGCCATGGCTCGCTTTGCTCGGAAATGAGCATAATCTTACAGTTCCACTGATCTAGCAAGCGGTACATGGATGTGTGTCATGATTAAAGTACCATAATTACTTATAATTTATATAAAGTTCCTTAAATGATTTTTGCTGTGCTGTGGCTCACTTCTCTCAAATAAAGATACAGTACTGTAATCTCACTGCTCCTGTTCTTTGAAGCGGCATATGGATGAGCTGCTCACGCCAATAATTATTTTTCAGGAATATTTTCCACTTTTAGAAGGATAACACTAGCTATTTACATATATGTATATATATATATATATATATATATATATATATATATATATATATATATATATATATATATATATATTGAATGAAGAGTGTTTTCAGCATAAAGAATTACTGAAGTAGATGAAATTACACTAAATTCCAAAATAGATTGTACAGTCAGTGAGTAAAAAATCATGTATTTGCTGTAAGTATTCTTGTATCCTGTAGATTTCAAATTCGCCATTCTCCTTTGCACCCGGCATGTTTCATGCGGTTTCCCTCTCCACACAATACAACACCCCATATCTTGCTGATTCAGCTGCAGCCTCTCATCATCTCCTTGCATGGGCCTCTCGCGCTTCTGTGATATTTGTGTAGAATCACATTGTGATGTAAAAATCCTGTACTTATCCAATGTGTTTAATGTATTTTAGTTTAAAATGTGATATGAACATTAAATTACCTTACATGCCAAACAGTTGATGGCTCAAGAGTTGCATCATGCAACAGACTTACTGCATAGAACTTCGTACATAAAAGGTTAATGGTTTTGTACTGATACCGGTACTTTTTTTGTAAATTTTTATTGTGGTAATGTATTCATTGTATATTAACTACTTCTCGATACGAAAGGATGTGCTTACGAAATTTTCACTCTGCGAAGCGATGCGAAGAGTTTTACGACTCGCATTACGAAAAATGTTTCGGACAATGAAAGGAGGTATGGTACAAGAGCCTGACCGTGTCCTAGATTAATTTTAAAATTCGCACACCGCCAGCCCATAAACTCGCCACCATCCTCCCGCTCTCCTATTTGTTATCTCCTTACTTAGATACTAGTTACCACCATAAGATTCTGCTCTCCTATTGGTCAGCATCTACTGTACTGTATCCCATTATGTATCTATGCATTGGCAGTCCGCTTCCATTTCGTTTTGGCAGCGGTATCACGCCCATTCATTTACTGTTTGTGATTTTGATTTCGCTATCGTAACTGCTGTATTGTACTGTATCATGTGTGATATTATGTTATGTTATTAGCCATGGGGCCCAAGAAAATTGTTGATGTCCAGAGAAAGAAGAGGATGATGCTTTCTATGGAGACAAACATGGAAATATATAATCAAGAAATACGAGGTTGGCATGCGGTTAAGTGTGATCGCGAAGGAATACTGTATGGCTGAAGGAAAGAGAAGTGGCAGTGATGAAGAAAATATGTAGTATAATTAGATTTAGAAAATACAAAACGTAAAGTAAAAAAAAAAAAAATGGAAAAAGGCAAATATAAAAAGAAAAGAAATTTGATTTTAAGTTTATCGTAAAGTCAAGTGTTAATATTTCCTGCCATTTTTTAATGTGTTCTCTAAAATTAAGTGTTAATGTTTTCTGTCATTTATTAATCTGTTTTGTAAAGTTGAGTGTTTACATTTTCTGCCACTTGTTAACGTTTTCTGCTGTTTGCCATCCTCCTCTACCGCTCCGCAACTTCACTCTTGGACATTGCCTCACTCCAAAGGTAAGGTTCGACAATTTTGTTGCTGTATTTTTACTGTTTGCTCTAATTATGCATTTCTTTTACTGGTACCGTAACCAATGATCAAGTTATTATTGAATGATCCAAATAATTGTAGTCATACATTTAGTACTGTATTGTGGAGTGTATCCTTTTTATAATTATTTATTATGGTGTTTTTGTAGGTTTGGGAGTGAATTAGGCTATTTACATGTAAAAAGTGACTCACAAGACGAAGAAAATTTCGTTACGAAAGCCACTACAGAACCAATTAATTTCGTGTTGTGAGGCATTACTGTTGTTCTATACATATATTAGTAATAAACACTACAGTATCTCCGAGTGTTGTTTGATAGGAATAACAGTGTTTTACTTAGGAGTATTATTTCTGTGACAGCTTAAACCAGCTATAAAAGTTTTTGGCAAGGAGTAACTACCCTCTGCTAGTTAGCGGAGTGGGATAGCGGTAGTAGACCAGCACTAGTAAACAACCATCCCTTTTTATTTCGGTTCGGTAGAGTAAAGACGTTGTCTTGCTCTCCCGTCAAAACGTTTTAACCACCTTACGATGAAAAGCAACTGGCCTAAAAGTTTGAAAATTATTTTTTTCTTTCAGATGGTGACCCAGGATTTCTATTTTGTGTGAACTCCGTTGCATCCCTTAGCAAAGTAATGGCTCCCACCTCTGAGGGAAATCTTTTCCGACCTTCCTTTGGGCTTTCAGGTCTCCCGCTAAGGAATGGTTCCTAGAGTGTTACAGTTTATTCCAGCTTACACTGCTTCTGCTCACCTTTGTTCCTGCAGCTTCGGCGTAGGAATGAGAGCAGAGGCAGACTTGTTCCTTCGGGGTTTCCAGTCGGGGTGATTCCTTCAGGGGAAATCCAAAATCCAGCTTTGGCTATGTTTCATAGGCAACACTCGATGCTGACCTTCAATTTGAGCTTAGCTCGGTGACGGGAAACAGAAAGCACTGCTCGGAGGTCAGCCTCCAGGTGTTTGACAGCCATCCCTTACAAGGGAGAGGCATCCTCCACCAGGTGTTGAGCAACTTTATCTTTTTAGGGAGAGTTACCCTCCATCAGCCACTGACCAGCGATCTTCCTGCTTGCCGGGAGAATTGCCGACAAGGGTTAGTTGCCTTTTCTGTCTGTGGGAGAGACTGGCTTTGCCTGAATAGTTTTCCTCCTCGGGGTATTCCTACGCGGGAAGTTGGATTCATCCATGCCCCGCTCTTACTCTTTGGAGCTTGACAATGGACGAGTTAGGTGACTGGTTGCAATTCCTGCTCTCATCATCGCCGTACCCTCAGGGTACAAAACGAGTCTCATATGCAACTTTCCTTTTGGGTCTTTGCCGCAGATGATGATGACTGCCAATCGCTTGTGGTAGCTTCCTCTCTCATCGATGTGTCTGGTAGGCTTTAACTCTTTGTGGTTATTGCGGAGATCATGCCTATTGGGGCACTAGCTTTGTGAAACCAAGTCCTTTGGGACGTACCTGTGCCTCATGGTTTCAACCTCATACGTGGGAGAAACGGCAGTTCTTCAAGTCCCTGTGGGTGGTAGGATGAGCATGAGTACTTTGCTAAGACCTTAGTTTTGCAGAGGAGTCATGCGCACTATTGCTCAACCATCCACGGAGCCCTAGCAAGGTGGGTGGGTGAGCTCTTCTGCCTCACGAAGATCTGTGAGCAACCCAGATTGCTCGCCTTGATACCCATTGGTGATCTGCGATACCCTACTCGCCAGTGTGCAAGTGTGCACTACTTCGGTAGTCCATAGAGCTTCAGTTTACTGTTGCCTCTTGTGTGTGCTACTTCAGTAGCACACAGAGCTTCAGCTTACTGTTGTCTCAAGTGTGTGCTACGTAGAGCTTCAGCTTACTGTTGTCTCAAGTGTGCGCTACGCAGAGCTTCAGCTTACTGTTGTCTCAAGGGTGCCTACACAGAGCTTCAGCTTACTGTTGCCTCCAGTGCGCTTACTTCGTTGCCTACATTACCTGTACCCATCCTTACAGGTAAGAGTTAACTCTCTCCTTGTCAGCGCTCACTGACACTGGCCAGTGCTTGCTAACACCCGGCAGCACTCGCTAATATCTGACAGCGTTCGCCAGTGCTCGCCAGCATTTGCTAATACTGTACTCGCCAGTGTTTGTAGGTGCTCACTGGTGCTTTCCGGCGTTTGCTTTGCAAGCATGGACAATCTGCCTAGTTTTTGTGTTCTTCATGGGAAACCCCTTCCATGAGAAGGTTTACACAACTACAGGCAGTCAGTAACGGATTTATTATAGTTACGGAGGGGGAAAGCTTTCCTACTAATAACAGTTTTTTTCCTACAGAAAAATTACCTTTTCTTTGAAAATGACACTTATTTTCACCACAAATAAATACTCAGGGTTATACATATATATCTATATCCGTCAGTAATGGGGGACCTGAGTGGGAAGATGGGGTTTTAGGTGGGGAAAACTTACTGGGAAAATGGTATATAATGATAAAACAAACCTTTTCTTCTCTATAAATTATTTTCTTGGGGCATAATAAATCTATGGAAAACTGCATAGATTATTTATAATCCTATACTACTGGTATATTTTCCATTTGTTTGTTGACATTTTATGAAGCGGTTGTATTCGCTCCTGTTCGTGCGTATGTACATGCGTGTTAACCAGTTTTAGAACTTCTTTGCATAAACTCCGCCCACCTTTATTTTGACCAATAGGATTACTCATTTTCTTATAAGCCCTCCTCATTTTTACCCTCGATATTCAAGTATTTGACTATTCTAATACCATATATATGTGTTGGTTGTTGCAATTCCCACGTGTACATATTTCTTTTTACTCACGATATTCAAGTATACTATGAGACTTGATGCTTCTAATACCATCTGTATGTATTTGTTGATGCAATACCCAAGTGTATATTTCTCATTTTATCAAGTTTAAGGTCTTTTCCTCCGTTATTACAACATTTTAATGTATTCCCACAAAATAAATATTTTTTCTTTCCTTCACTTTAACTTACTAATTGTTCATCATTTCTGTTTTTTTCTTGTTATTGCCGTACTGTATTACATTCAGTTTTCACATATTTGCTCTGAACAAGTTTACCCTTCAAGTTTACTTTACAGATGCCACACAGTTACACTGATGTTTCCGTTAACCAATCACGTACCCGTGTGTATGGAAACTTATATAGGGGGTTTATATTCCCCCTTCCTATATTATCACTTCAAGTGCTTCGCTTCAGTCCTTTCCAAATCCTTTTTGTGTGTCACCAAGTACAGGGAAGAGAAGCAGGTCGTTAATTTTTTTTATTGAATTTTAGGGTCTGTGATTTTTAGATTTACAAAAATCTATCGAATAATTACCAAGAAATAGGAACCCATTGGGGGAGGAGTGCACAGCTCAGCATGTACCGCTTGCCAGTACATTGGAGCTTAATATTTTTCTTTTTTCGCGTGTGAAGTGATTGCACACGATGCAAGAACCATAAGTTAATCTAAAGAAAAAATATATCTAGAATAATTATCTTAGAAATAATAATCAATCATTGATGTAAGTGTACGCAGCTCAACATTACTACTTGCCTGTACATATGGAGCTTGATATACTGTATTTGTTTTTTTGCAAATGAAGCGAGAGAACGACAAAGCAAAAACCATTAGATTCAGGGTAACACATTATGAACAGGAAATATATGTTTACCTTTTGTAAATATTGTGATTTGACTAAATTTGACTTCATTTCAATTATACCAGTTTTAGTGAGTGTGTAATGGGGAACAAAGTAGTCAAACTGGTTGCTCTGTTTGTTTGCGGCTGAAATGAAGGTGAAATTCAGTTAAATCACATTATTTACTACAGGAAATCATACATTTTCTGTTCGGAATGTTTCCCTGTCTGTAACTATAATTTTACCTCGGTAGCCCTCTCATTAAAGGCTAAAACAAACTCTTACGGTTGCATGTGCTCTCTTGCCAAGACAAAACCTCAGGGTTATGGCTGCAAATACAGTTTACTGCCAATCGCATGCAGCTACCGCATGCCATCATTGTGCTCCTGAGCACGAGGCTAGTGAGAAATACCCTTGCAAGGTTATTTTTTTCAAGTCTTTAGTCCCAAGGGGATAATGTCAACTTCTGCTTACATTTTTTAATGATAGCAAGCAAGTATTGACTTACAAGGATGTTTGTCATGTCCAAAAATCGGGAAGGCAAACATTTAATACTGACGTAGATTTGATCATTCCGCTAACTGCCTTTACTTATCATGGGTGCACACATGCTCACGAACATGTTAACAAAGCTACAGCTAGTCAACGACCAATTTCTTTTGGCAATAATGTTGCGATTTGTTGCACCTACATTATTCCCGCAAGCGGGTTCAGGCTCTTTCGAACACTTACCCGGAATCAAAGAAGGTATGCTTGCACAACCACGTGCTGGAAAGCGATCTTTTCTACGAACAAGGGCTATGTACTATCATGCAATTAGAACTCCGTTCTAATAAATCATTAATTTCAATGGTTATATTCTTTGTGTGAAGTCATGTTATGCATTACCCTCCTGCCTTCCCGTAACCATACTTGGGGTATACTCTTCCTTCATTCAAGGCAGTTTCTTCCTATTCTTTCATTCCAGGCAGTTCTTTCCTAATTTTCATATCAGCCGACTTAGTATTTAGAATATTTAGACTCCGAAATTTTGCATAAGCGAATCTCTTCTCTGGGAGGGAACATTCGAACTTAAGCCAGTTTTGCTGATCGGAAACTAAGAAATACAAACATATTCGTCATTTTTACGGGATCTCGGTCATAGGTAAAAGGAGGTCTCGATTGCGAATGTTGATCAATGTTCTCCAATCGAGTTCCGGAAGCAATGAATTATTCGGGCTGTGCCCATGTGTTCGTCTCGTCTGGCCGGTCTGTGTTACTGGTTTATGGATGGACTTATGCATACATTACCTGTCCAACAATGGATTGAAGATACGTTTCAGTCTTGCCTTTTCGAAGTAGTTGTGTGCGATCGGTCGTTAGTGACTGGTGTATTGCTTGAAAGTGATTGCTATGGAGATTGGCTGTAATCCCATCTTCCTCTAGGGAGCACTGGCTACTCTGGTATGACCGATCTCTAAGCATACTTACACGGCCAACTCCCGTTGGATTGAAGGCAGTTGGTAAACAGAATCTCCCCCCTGACAGAGCAGTTATGCACAACTGATTGTACGTCTTGACATCAATGAACTTGAGATGTTTACTTGATAGGCAATCTCTTGGCCCCTCGTGAGTAACCGGTGAGAATTGACCTTTCGCTTGAAAGTAAAGGTTTCTTGTTCCTCTCAGTGGAATTTGACAACCCTTTGGTGGGGATGGGAAGCAACAGTTACAGTCTCTGGGAAATGTTGGCTACCCTACTTGGTAATTGGTTGACCAGGTAGCCAGAGACCATCCCATCTTCCAATTGATTGAAGGGGAAATTACTTCCTCGCCTATAAGTTGCTGACACAACCCACGTCCCGCAGCCTTGATAGCCTTTAACGATCGAATTCCTCCTGTAGGAGTGCATAATGCTAACTACCTGGCTTTTGCGGGAGCCAGGTCATACGAGAGTACTCTCATTCACTGAGGACTACGAGGTGGGTGGGCGAGCTCCTTCGCCTGAAGGAGGTCTGTGTGCGATCCATTTTTTTAATGGCAGAGGTGGATACTTCGTGGGGCTGAACCTTAATCGGTCTCTGTACTCAAAGGGGGATACTGTACATCTGTTATCTGTCATTCTCCTCTTATGTTCTGCCCATGTCCATTTCTTTTTTTTACATGTTATTAGAATGTCCTCTACTTTAGTTTGCACTCATATCCAGGTTGCTCTTTTTGTGTCTTAGTTTTAATCCCATTATTATTCTTTCCAAAACTCTTTGAGTTGTAACTTGCTTATGTTCCAAGGCTTTAGTAAGGCTCCAAGTTTCTGATTCAGAAGTTAATACTGGTAGGACCATCAGATTAGATACTTTTCTTTTTAGAGAATGTGGCATTTTACTTTTCATAATCTCATTCTATTTACCAAATGCTCTCCATCCCATGCTTATCCTTCTTTTAATTTCGGTCTCGTGTATATTCATTAACAATCTCCAGAGGTTCTTCTACAACTTTTTATTTGTTATCACTCTGCATTTTTGTTTAATATCATCTTAGTTTTGCTCATATTCATTTTCAGTCCTACATTTCTGCTTTCTCTATTCAAATCTTTTATCATCTTTCGTAGTTCCTGCCATGATTTACTAAACACAACTATGTTATTTGCAAATCTTAAGTTTGTAAGGTTTTCCTCATTAATGTTAATTCCTACATTTTTCCATATCTAAATTCTTGAAAACTTCTAGACATGCTGTGAATAATTTAGGAGAGAGAGGGGGGTCTCCTTGTCTAACTCCTTTCTCAATCAGAATTTTCTTACCCTCTTCATGTAGTTTTAGAATTGCTGTAGTTCCTGTATAGATATATTCAAGTGTTCTAACATAAGATTCACTTATTCCTTGTCTTTGAAGGGCCTCCATTACTGCTGATGTTTTGACAGAATCAAAAGCTTTCTCATCTTCTATATATATGAAAGGCAATGTCTGTGTGTATGTATGTGTGCATGTGTTCCTTATAGAAATAGAGATTAGAGAATCTACATGAAAGCTAAAAGTGTATTCCTTAGTAAAATTTTCTGAGGAAGATAATGCAATTATTTGGCCACGAAATGGTACTGTCACTGTCATACAAGTATCCTGGACCAGGGTTCGATTCCCAGCCGGTCAGATGCTATTGTCTTTGAGTCGTTTCGCCTTGGGACTCTGATCTCGAGGTTGGTAAGAAAATCCAGACATTAATGTATTAAGATATATATACTATATATATATATATATATATATATATATATATATATATATATATATATATATGTATATGTATATGTGTGTATATATATATATATATATATATATATATATATATATTTATATATATATATGTATATATATATATATGTATATATATATATATATATATATATATACAGTATATATGTATATATATAATATATATATATATATATATATATATATATATATATATATATAAATATATATATATATATATATATATATATATATGTATATATATATATATATATATATATATATATATATATATATATATATATATATATATATATATATATAAGGCAATGTCTGTGTGTGCTATCTATAGAAAGAGGGGTTAGGAATCTACATAAACACTAAAATTGTATTCCTTTGTAAGATTTCCCAAGGAAGATTATGCAATTGGTCCCAAATCTCTGTTTCCCTGTAAGAGAGCTATGGGGGCAAAAACTCCCACCCTCTTAAAACTTTAGATATATCCAATTCTACTGAAAGTGTATTCTCATATAAAATTTTTCGATGAAGTCAATGGAAGTTGTCCTGAATCTCTAAGTACCCTTTTAAGGGAGCTATGGGGGCCATAACCCCACCCACTTTAAACCTCAAATATATACTATTCTACTCTATGTAAAATTTGAAGTCATATTCTTATGTAAAAATTTTTGAGAAAGACAATGGAGGTGGTCTGAAATCTCTTAAGTGCCCCTTAAGAGAACTATGGGGCCTGCAGGCAGAACCCTCGCCCTCTTAAAAATTCAGATAGAAGGAACATTATGCCCGTCGAATGGCCGCTACCTATGAAGAAGAAGACGAAGACCAAAGAAATTCTTGTCTTGAAAATAATCAACAAAGAATTGCACCACTAAGAAATCAGGAAAAATAAATAAAAGAATAACTTGACTTCAGACTTACAAACAGAATGATTGCTCAGTAAAACCAACAAACGCAGGAAGAAGATGAGAATTAGGGCCATATTGATAGAGTCAGGTGTGCAGAAGTTTGAGCACCCCTGTTTAATGCAGAACAATGGGGCCTTGGTACCTTCACCTATAACCCAAGACATCGGTATGAAACAGAAGAGGTAGTACAAATTGGCTTGACGACTCAAAAATGTAATCACTGTGGTGTTCTGAATGGAAGAATGAACCTCCTGGATTGTGGGGCAGTGGAGGGAAAGTTAGGCTGCCTTTGTTACGTATATCATCTCCACCATAACATAGGAAATGTTTCATCTTCACAATTCGACCAGTTGCATATACTGACATTGCTTTTTAATCCTACACCCGGGCAACGCTGGGTATCTCTGCTAGTAGTCTATAAATGTTATTCATAGGAGTTTGTCATACTCTGTTGATTTATCCATTAGCTGGTTAATTACATGGATATGGTCAATTGCTGAGTACCCACTTCTAAATCCTCTCTGCTCTCTTGGTTGATTAAAGTCTAGCTGTCTTTCTGTTTGGCCTAATATGATCTTTGTAAATATTTTATATATTATCAAGAGTAAACTTATTGGCTAGTAATTTTTCAGGTCTTTTGTGCCTTCCTTTTTGTGAATTAGTATGTTGATAAGGTTTTCCAAGCTGTAAATATAGAGCATCCTTGCAGACATTTGGTGTAAAGTTTAGCCAATTTTACTACTATGAAATCTCCTTTGTCTATCATCAAATCAATTGCTAGGTCGTCATCTTCTGTTGCTTTGCCTCTTTTATACCCTTTAATGCTTTTTTTTACTTCTGCTATTACTTTTTGGTACCAGCTCAGGTCTTTCCTTATTTTTATTGGCAAAGTTTTCTTATATCGCTATTGTATAGCATTGTTTAGAAATCCTCTGCAATTTTTATCACTCCATCTCTTTTGTTGATAATGTTTCCATATTTCCTTTTGTTTTGTGTTTCCTCAATTTTAGTCTGATTGTGTTTACCAATGTCTTGGGCTTAGTTTGTTTATTGTTTTAGATAGTTCTGCTAATTCTATTTCATCTCTTGAATTTTATCCAATTTTTTCTTTTATTATGTTTTCGTTGTTTTCTGAAAATTTTCCTTGATCTTGTTTAGAAACTTTTTCCACCTATCTTTTGTGCTGATTACAATACACATATTGTTATGGCTTCCATTTCATCATGAACTTGAGAGTACCTATTTTGTATTGCTAAACTAAACTCGCTGTGCATGTATCTTGTTGAATCTCACATACTTTCACGTGATATGACAAGCAGATTTCAATACTCTTAACCATATTATCCTTCATATGAACACGTGTTTTTGTCGACATCTTCAACTGTCAAAACAGCTTTGTAACTAGAATTTCCTGTCACGGTTGGGACTTGGTTCTTAGTGTTCCTGCCCACTGAAGTGACTGAGAGAGAGGCTTCAGCGAGATGAAGGCGACCTAAAGTGATTTAAGGAGTGGCATCAAAGCAAATGCTCTTTCAGATTTGATGTTAATTAGAGGCTATTTCACATAGCTTTTCTCTTGGGGGTTAGTGCCATCAGTATATCTCGCATGGTGCACTGTAGGTATTACTACAGTGTCATTGCAGTGTATAATTGTGCCCCAGCTGCACCTACTTTTTGATCTTCTATATTCACCCCTTTTTCCATATTCTGTCTTCCTTTACAGTCACTTTTATATCTTACTATATAATGCAACGTTCAGAGCCTACCTCAGACACATCAATTCATGTCTAGGGATTGGCTAGTTTTCATCACCACGCTGGCCAGTGCGGATTGGTGATGGGAAATTTTCGTCTGGTCACTCACAGCTACCCAACCTAGTATGGGTGACCCTGACTAGTACAGCTTTTCCGATAAGCAAACCCTTTCGTCACGTAAAGGTATTCCCAATCGGAAAGGGTGTGTGTGTGTGTGTGTGTGTGTATATGTATATATATATATATATATATATATATATATATATATATATATATATATATATATATATATATATATATATATACACACATTTTATTTAATTAGTTACTCACCTGGATATACCATCCACATTCGGTGTTTCTTGGATATTTCCTTGGGTATCTAGGGGAAGTCAAAACCATGGAGGTACCCAGTGGCATCGTGTTCACCACAGGGTTTGGTAAGCAGTTCGTTGAATCTGAAGGGGAGGTGTTATATAGTATTAGATATACTTTCAGTATACGTTACACACTTTGTTTCGTAATATGTGGGTAATTTAATTTTTTTTATTGAAGCAAAACGTGTGTTCATTCTGAAAACATACTACCTGTATAACTTTTTATAGTAACCTTCATCAA
>NC_090726.1:58011289-58016289 GCF_036898095.1 Palaemon carinicauda | reverse complement strand
ATTCGTGGTATCTGACAATTACATTTGCTAACTTCAAATACTGTTAGGCACTTCAAAGTTTTTCCTTTGCCATCTGTTCTGGATGGCAATAAGTTTCGGGAAAATTTTTCTTTCAGGCAAAATGAACTATTTGACAGTTTCATTTTCCTAAATCATCTTAGTTAGGGTTGACTTCATCATTGCTGGATTTCCTGTTTACTTTTGTACCAAAGACGTCATTGTATAAAGGACTGAATAATAAGAAAATCGTCCTCCATGCTTATCCTTTTTAGATTTAATGATTGATAATCATTTAGCACATAGACAGCATTCTCATTTTGATGTTGTTCCAGCATGAATTGCTCTCCAGCACCCAAATCCACCATTCCTTTAATTGCAAAATTTTAGAACACATCTGCGATAGTGTTCTTGACAACAATGGTTGCAAAATCAATGGGAAATTTAATGCTGCCTTTTTATGCAGTGATTCTCTGCTTCATTAATTGTTTAAGGAAGTACCAGAGAAAATGCAATTTCAAACAAAGAAAAACGTTCAAAATTATATATAGGAATAGAAGGTGAATATGGATTGATTTAATCTGAAGAGAAATATGTCTACTTTCGATTGGATTGAGTGACAAAGAATACGTGAGATGCAGAACGAGTGCTTGTAAATGTATAAGACTTAGATTACTTTCATGGATGCTTGTAAATGTAATTTTTATGGAATTAAACATGGGAATTAAATGTTTGTAATGAAGGAAAGATTCCTAAGAAGTTAGGAGCAGCAATAACTGTTTCTGTGTCTAATGGTCAAGCTGATAATGGTGACTCAAGATTACAGGAGCATAGCATTTTGTGAGGTACCATATAAGGGAAAGGTTTTCAGTATGGTTGTGATTGAGAAATTAAGATATACAACGGAAGGATGGAGGAAATTTATGAAAAAGAAAAAGGAACAAAGGTTAACAAACTAAGATTCATACCTATTAATATTCATAAAAATCAGATAAAATATTAGAAATGGAGACGAATGAAAACAATACCGTGCATATTAATCAAATAATAATAGTGGGAGTAGATACTACTTACCGAAAAATGCCATCCACATAATTGATTTTTGGGATACGGCTTTGGATAACGTGGAGTTTTGATCTTCATTATCTGTCCCAAAGATAATGTTGTCATAACCGGGGGTATCTGGCATGATGCAGTTACTGCATAGAAAGAAAACATACGATTTAGGATCCAGAAACCAGAATGAAAACGATGCCATTAAATGTGTCTGAATACGATCATTAATAATATTTTATCTCCAGTAAAAGAATGGTGTCATGAATCAGAAATGGAGTTCATCTCTCTACATAGAGTATACGTCGAATTTCTTTAATAGTAGGAATATTTGAAGAAAAAATGCACACAACTTTCCACCAACACCACTTACACGTAGTGAAGCGACGCCATATACAATATGACGTAGCTCTGTACTTTTAATGAACCACGGGTTTTCGGTCATGCCTTCACATGCTTTGACTGTGACAAAATACCATATGCAAACATATTTCACTCTGATGTGATGCTGCCTTGTAGTGTATTGCAAGAAAAAACATTATCATACTGGTCGACCTTCTGCGATTGCCGGTTCTTGTCCTTTGTGTTTCCCATGGGTGCACACTTATCTTTAATTTTTGTATCGCAGTGACAGAACATCAAGCTTTATGACCTTGAATATCATTTTTGGCATTCTGAATTTCTTCTCTTTTATATATTCTAAATCCTAAGACTTGGTATCTTGTATCAGGTGTTGGGTTGGAAACTTCACATTCTTGCCTATGGTAACTTTCACATCACTTTGAGCAGCGATGTTATTACTCTCTTTTCTTTGTTTCCTACTGGACCTAAAAGTCAGGATGTCTTTTGTATTTAAAGGTCGCCCATGAGTATCATAGGCAAGGGACATGACAATGTCCTAGAGATCAACCATATATAAATATGATCAACGCCCAATCCTCCTCTCCATCCAAACTAGGACTAGAGGGGGCCAGGCAATGGCTGCTGATGACTCGGTTGGTAGACCTATAGGCATTCCCAAACCCCCATCCCAAGCTCACAAGTACTGTGAGGTTGCAGACAC
Source organism: Palaemon carinicauda (assembly GCF_036898095.1). Lineage (NCBI taxonomy): Eukaryota > Metazoa > Arthropoda > Malacostraca > Decapoda > Palaemonidae > Palaemon > Palaemon carinicauda. The sequence continues at coordinate 58,014,176 of NC_090726.1, read as the reverse complement.
TATTAGAAAATATCGAGCTGGAGTAGGGCTCAAACTCCTGTCTAACAGATTGCGAGGCAGGAATATTTCCATTGGGCTACCTAAGTAGAAGCTCATCTGCCATTTAAAGTGTGTTTTTTCCCAACCTTGGGTTTACAATCCTTTACTAGATCCTCTCTTGTCTTAAAGTTCATTATATTGGTACCTGCATTCCTTTGTCACTTCCCAGCGCAGGAATTTTGAGCTTATACAGCTTATCACTACCGTGATTGTAATATACTTTCATTCCCAATCAACTTGAATGAAAGTTTATTCAAGAGTCCGTTCATACATATCCACCCTTGATCTTATAGACCTTTCAAGTCTCTTTCCCCATCTTTTTAACACAACATGCTCCTTATTCGAATCTCCTATTCTGCGATTTATTTTTTTCTCATTCATATAACATCTGTATATTTACCCTCAACGATGTATACTATAACGTCCGTACTTTCGCCATGCTTATTAACATGTAGATACAACATCTTCCTGGATCGTATTTATCATCATAACCTCATTTTTGCTCAAATGTACTCTCAGCTTTTCATCTTGTAAATACTTGCAAACTTTAACTAATCTGCATTAATCTCCCCAAATACTGTTGTATCATCTGCAAAATATGAAATCCGTGCTCAGAACATAAGCCATCTTCTTAACTCGTATCTTTGCACCTCCATCAAGTGTTTTGACTATATGCATATCTTCCTCTATATAGATATTGAAAAGTCGTGAAGTCATAACACATGGTGTCTCACACCTACCCAAAGCAGCCACTCTCATGTCTACACATTCTAAAATAGGCTGTTCTGTCATCATAGAAAATTAGAAATTTTGCTTGGTAACTAGACTTATTTACCATACATTCTTTCTCAACATCATCCACATAACCTTTATAATGTTTCCGTCACATTTTTTTATGCACATTCATCGTTTTTTAATTATTCCAAAAGATATCACACGTGTTTCATAACTGACAAATGACCCATACCCCATCTTTATTTTCTGAAACAAACTCGTTCTTGACCTACTTTTAGTTCTGTTACCTGTTTTATTTTCTCAATAAAAATTCTACTATATAAATTATATTTTCTAGTTAACTAAATAATGTAATTATTACGTCAACCCAAATATTTCATCTTTCACTCTTGCATTTGAATACTATCTCTTTTGAGTGTTTCTATAAAAGTAAGTGTGCTGTTTTTGTTTGTTAGCCATGTACATTTTCATAGCCAGGGAATCATTCTCTGTTTATAGTGTTAATGATAAGAAAAGTGTTATTCTTGCTAGCTCAAGTATTTAACAATTAGAATTTACTATAAGATTCATGGCCCCTGTAACACGGTTTTTTCGCAATAACTTTTTTTCTATGAATTTCATAAATATAACGCTTATTCAGAGTGCACATTATATCTACACATAAATTTTGACTATATTCTGCATTACGTAGGTTGAATAAATTTGGTACTTTATTAAGTAAAAGTGACGATTTTTGAAGACGGGCCAACTTACTCAGAGAAAAGGTTTCGAACGCACTCGTTACGTAACTTATGACGGCATTTCTTCTCTCTTTCTCGATCGATGATTGGTTATACGTAACGAAGGCTATACCTCTGCCAACAATAACACAAAAGTGTAAATAAAAGCAAAGCAGTACACCTTTATGAACTCTGAAACCTCTCCACTGAGAATTGTCATAATGAACAAACGAACAAAATGTGTTAATAAATACAAAAACACTTCGATTATTTGTCTAACTCCCAAAATAAGTTTCCTAAAAAATTACAGTCTACTTTATAGGTCACAATCAGATTGACAAAGTGTATGGAATAGTTGGTAATTTTCAAAAACGTAGTAGACCAGCTTGATTTGATAACTGCTATATCCAATGTCAAGCAATTTTTATTCATTGTCTATCTACCTACCTATTTACTGTAAAAAAAAGATAGCCGGTAACGTATTTTCGCTTTAAACCTTCACCAATGATTATCGTCAGAATGATGACTTCATGAGACTCCACCCACTTTGGCCTCGTTATGAATCAGGATAACACTGAAGGCTATCATGGGCATTGTTGGATCAGAAAATTCAAATTCTGGCTATAAAAACTCATTTCTCGAGTAGTTGTAAGAAGTGCTAAATGATCATTACTACGCCAGCACTGATACCCCACCCACATGTATGTATTGTTCCGCCATCCATAAAGTCTTTGTCATGTTTTTTCACTGTGCAATAAGCCATGGCCTCCTCAGAAATTAAGTTTAACATTGGATGATAGGTTATTTCATTAAGCTGACAAATTATGGCAACTGGGTATGTTATTGCCGACGTTGAAGCTAAAGATAAAGTATGGTATCATTCCTTCATTGCATTATCATCTTTACTACTATTTGTTTTTCTACATGTAGTAAATATTTTAAAGGATAAATGAATTATGTTCACTTTACTTCTATAGATTCCCATTAGATGTACAAATAAAACTCCTAAAACTATTCATGATTTATTTACAAAATGCAGTCATGCCCAAAACATAGCCAGCACGTTCGTACGGCCTAAGAAGAAGAAAAAAAATTATATCGGATGATCCGTTGGTCTGATGGAGATTTTAGCACAAAAATCTTATTTTAACAAAAAAAGTTATATAAAGACTGTTTACATACAATCTCTCTCTCTCTCTCTCTCTCTCTCTCTCTCTCTCTCTCTCTCTCTCTCTCTCTCTCTCTCTCTCTCTCTCTCTCTCTCTCTTTCTTGGTGGCATAGTGAATAGTTAATGGAAATGTTCAAAAGCCTGAATGACATTACAATTATTATAATCATGTTACGCTAAATACAAATCAGACCATAAACATTGGATTTAAACTAGAAACTGAAT
>NC_090726.1:58006289-58008789 GCF_036898095.1 Palaemon carinicauda | reverse complement strand
AAATTTCTCTCTGATGTTGCCCAATGTTTGTTTTATGTTTTTTCATAAAAACTAAATTTCTATGTTTGGTGCGAGCTATTTTAGCTCTCAAATTTAACTCGAAGTATTTTCATTAGGACCAGCCGGGAGATGAATGAGCATGCAAATGTTCAATTAAGGCTGCATGTCACTTAGTTAACCTCATGAGTCTTATATAATTTTGTAACTAATATTGGTGGTCGGCCACGTGGGTAACCTCTTTCCCTTTTTTAAATCTCAGTTTTTAAGCGCCAAGCAACATTTTTTTTTTTTTTTCTGTTCTGAGACCTTCATTGTTTGTTTTCAGTTTGATCACCATGCGTTTTGTTATTGAACGTAAGCATCTACAGAATACAGTTCCCCACTCCTAAAATGGTGATGCTAAACATTATAGAGATGTAGAGCTTGGCAGTAAAGAATAAAGTTAGTGAAGCGACTCAACTCTTAGTTTAAAGTTTAGTGGATTTGTTGATTTTACGCCACTTCCCCGCTCCATGATTCAGTGAGGCTAGATAATGCTTTATTAATTGTTATGAATGTTTAACAATATTTGAAGTTATCTTGAACTCTAAATTTGTTTTGTCCATTAAAAATAACTTATCGAATGCAGCGTGAATTTAGTCACTTGTTTGTAGGCTTACATGCCAATTGATAATGACATGAATGCCACAGGATCCAGATCTTGTGTTTCACTATTGATGGTGTATCCTTTCCCAGCAAGATATCAGGATCGTCTAATGGTTTTTATATTTCCGGAAAAAAACTCAATTTGCTGTTTGATTGGTCTTATCAATTGGAAGCTGTATTATTTAGCAAGTTTTAAGCTATAGAGATTGTGGTTCAACAGATAGACTCGTCCACAAGCCGATTGATGCCGGGCGGATTAGAGATCTATGAGGCTGTTCACACGCTGCCCACTCGGATATAGTGTAACGGCCTATAGAAAGTTCATGGCCGCTCGGGGGAAATTTTCTCATGTCGAGCGTAAATATTTTCGTACGGACAAAATCCGCTCGTGTGAAGCGAGGCTTAGTGTGTGCTGCCCCTTTCAAAAGCGTCTGTAACCAAATTGCTGATACGTAAAATGTTTAATTGGTTTATGTGGTCTTGTACCGGAGATCTTTCATGCCCCTTGCTACCAAATACAATTTTTTTTCTTTTTTTTTCTTTCTAGTGGATGGTGATATTCGTAGTTTAGGAGAAGCTGTTATTAACTCAATGGAATATTTTATATTCTTTATACTAGTGTACGTTACTCTTCAAAAATAACGCTGAATATATAGACTTATGCATGCTCACCAGGGTATGACTACTCCCTCTCCCTTTACCCGAGGGATGGGAAGAGCTGAGCATGACCAATATATATATATATATATATATATATATATATATATATATATATATATATATATATATATATATATGCATATATATATTATATATATATACATATATATATATATATATATATATATATATATATATATATATATATATATATATATATATATATATATACTTGCTCCTTATATTATATAGGGGATATATATGGCTTTTTTCAGTTCGATTTACGTGTATAAGAAATATTGATTATATTTTATTAGCGCTCCTGATTTTGTTTCTGTCACAAAAAAAAAAAAGATACTGATACAGATGATACTTTCATTGCACAGTTACTTAATTAGCCACATATATTTGCAAGCATTTAGACCGAGAATATCGCATCATATTCCATCTTTTAAATTGACAAAAAAGCCAGTTATCGATCACATCTATTATTAACTCCAACATAAGGAACTTACTGAGCTAAAGTATGGTTAACACAACAATTCCACCATTGTTCCCAAAGAAATACGTACCTTGATAGCAACAACAATGTTTGCAGACATGAAGAGAATGACTCCACATCTGATGATTGGTGCCTGAAAGAAATACTAGGCTTTACATTATATGGGTGTTTAGATATACTGAATGTATATATATATATATATATATATATATATATATATATATATATATATATATATATATGTTTATATTTATATTTATATGTTTGTATATATACATACTTATATATTATATAGGTTATATATACACAACTTCTTATAATATATATATATATATATATATATATATATATATATAATATATATATATACATTATATATGTATATACAGGCATATAGAAGTATTTATATATACATACATTGTTTGTGTGTGTGTAACTAAGTGACTTCATGTCTTTTTACATGCGTCTGTCATATGTGTTTTCTATGCGTTTTTACGGTACATAATTAAAATTTAAAAGCCCAGTGCAATATATGCACACTTTATGCACATATAATGCTCTAATATACATGTAGATCCTACAAAAATAAATGAAATATGTATTAAGTTATAAGCTATTTGTTATGAAGAAGAAAATTTTAATTTATTCATGAGAAATAATGAGCTGCAAAATGCAGTGAATAAAAAATCTTCC
>NC_090726.1:57973789-58003789 GCF_036898095.1 Palaemon carinicauda | reverse complement strand
TATGTATTTATTATGAATAGACATAATCATGTAGAAAATATTGGAGTGTCGTAGCTAAACGATTCCTTCCGTTAACAGCTATATTTGATTATTTTAACATTAGTCTTGTTCAAGTTACCGATGAACGAAAAAAGTAATTTCAATTATGTTTCTATGTTTAAAGATATTAACAAAAAACACCATGCATGAGTTATACCTACATAAAGGACGTTCAGAGAGAGAGAGAGAGAGAGAGAGAGAGAGAGAGAGAGAGAGAGAGAGAGAGAGAGAGAGAGAGATATAGATAGATAAAATGGTTTGAGCTTACTCTAGTTAATGAAGTAATGTAACATTACATAAACTCCTTTTTAGGCATTTATGCATATCAAAATATTGTTTGTCATTATTATGCAATGTTTCCAATAGAAATGATTGCATTATGCTCCCAAAAGCTTATCGGTATTTTTCAGATGATAGATTGACTGCTAAAAACTACTTACAGTTTATAGATATTCATTGAATGTAACATTTCGTAATATGTGAGGATACTTTATTGTAAAATATTTCTCAAATAATTCAGATTCAGGGGTATGCGCCGTCTCAGTCTTTAGACTCTAAGCCACTTTCCCTTTATTCATCATTTATTTTACATTCCCATTGTTGAGCTTTGTCATCTCACCGTCTGCTATCTTGGCCTTGAAGGATTGGCATTACCATTTGAACTAAAATCTTAAACATATATAGTAAAATCTTTACTACATTGCTAATTCAATCTTTATCGTAAGTGCTTTATTTCCATTTAGTTATCGAAACTAAATGGAAAAATTAGAGATAGTTATTACGGGATATAAATAACGGGATTATTTTGTTAGAATCAAATGCTTTTCCAAATATTGGGTGATTTGGGGGGAAAATAACTATAATTGCTTTTGGGCGTTTGGAGGATTTGCTTCCTTAAGGATCCGTATACCAACATTTGTCCGGCTGCATGTAGTTTGATCATTATATTTTATACTCCTCTATATACCTTAAATGCGCTGTAGGAAAATTTAACCAGTTGCTTTAAATTCGACTAAGATATTTTCGTTAACTGGAATAATGATAGAGAAATGAGATATATATTGTAAAAAAAATCTGAGGGGCACCACTTATTCATGGAAGCAAGCTTCACAAAGCATTTTTTTTTTTACTTCGATGGAGATTGTAAAAACTAAGATAGAGGAAAATGAAATACAGATCTCCAAATGCCTTATTCCGGAACCCAGCTAATGAATATCTTGTCTTGGTGTCACACAAATATCAAATAATTCCAAGTTGGAATGGTCAAGTGGTGTTTCTGCTGCTGCTTGGGAGATATTTCTTTTATGGAGGCACAGTGAGAAGCTAAAGCCTGCCTGACACTTGCACGCATTCGTGGCACGCACTGGCACGCATTGATGCGCGAACTCGTGTGAGCGAGCCGTGAAAATGTCGTGAACAGTGCGGGAACTCGCGTGCCAGAGCGTACCAATGCGTGCCATGCGGGCCCAAAACTTTGAAATGTTTAAAGTTTGTGGCACGCATTGGCACGCACTAAATGGCCGTGAAATAGTCGTGACCTGGAGTGAACAGTGCGGGAACTGGCGTGCCAGAGCGTACCAATGCGTGCCATGCTTCCCCTTCCACGCATCGTGCACGCCAGTTCACGCATCGTTCACTCCAGTTCCCGCACTGTTCACTCCAGTTCACGCCAGTTCCCGCCAGTTCCCGCATCGTAGCCTTCCCACTGACATTGTCACGCATTGTACTCCCGCATTGTCTCGCACTGTTCACGCTAGTTCGCGCATCGTTCACTCCAGTTCCCGCATCGTTCACTCCAGTTCCCGCATCGTTCACTCCAGTTCACGCCAGTTCCCGCATCGTTCACTCCAGTTCCCGCCGGTTCACGCTAGTGCCCGCCTACTCACGCTAGTGCCCTCCTACTCCGCCAGTGGAGCTCTCGTGGGATTATCAGGGGGTGGAGCTCTCGTGTGATTAAGGGGATTAGGGGGTATATAAATTGAGGTCCGAGGACACTCCTAGCCATTCCAGAGTTCGCCAGCGAGGAGACAACATGCCTAAACTGAAGCAGCCAAAGGGAAGGTGGAGGAAAATGGACGTGATAGAGGAGACTGCAGATCGAGATTCTCCTCATTCATCATTTTCAAGTCTCGATATGGTCATCCCGGAGACACAGCAGGATACAAGCCAGAGCCAGGTATCCAGTGATGACGATTTAAAGAAGAAGCGGGTTCGGGTGTCTAAGAAGGACATCCCTGACTACCAGTGGACGGAAGAGACGGAGACTACGTTGGCCGACCTTGTCAAGGAGAACCCCATGCTCTTTGACAAGAAACACAAGGAGTGGATAAACAAGGTGTTGAAGGACAGCAGGTGGGCATATATAGGAAGCCAGCTGGAACCTCCTGCCACTGCTGCCCAGTGCAAAAAACGCTACGAAAACTTGAGGACGAGGGTTGGCAAAATTATGAAGAAGGAGAAGAAGGGTGGAGCTGGCCAGGCCCAAAGGAGTGGCCGTGATGACTTCCTCATGGACACTTGGTCGTTCCTCATACAGCACATCGTCCGGGGAGAGACAGTCGCCAGTGAGGAGTTTCGTGGCTCCGAAGGAGGTGCCACGACAGCCAGCGACGTCGACGATGACGTGAGGTCGACGGGGTCTCGCAGCCAGGCATCTACCACCACCAGGAAGGACAAGGGGAAGGGGTCCTGCCGAACACTTGACACCTCTCACAGCGACACCTATGTGTCGGAGAAGGATTTCAGCAATATGTTGAGGAAAGTGAGTATTAATTTTTTTTGACATATGCTCTCTGTTTCATTAAAATGCTGTACTAAATTGTTACAATGTTTGTTATATATATACATATATATAATATATAATATATTTTTAGAATATTTTTTATGTTTCAGCTTGTGTCGAAAGCTGAATCGTCAACCCCAACGTTTATGGGCCAGCACAAGATTGTGCACGATTTTGCGTGCCTGCTGGAAGGCTACATGCGTGCCATCCCAGTACACCGATGGCACGAATTCCAAATAGAGTGCCTCAATCTCACACAACGTTACAGGGACGAGACTCAGGTCTTCCAGCAGGCACAGCAACAATCCTCAGTGACCTTGGGCAGGCCCACAGCAACAGCAACCTTTACAGCCCCCTGTGCATCAGCAACCCCCTCAGCAACAGTCACCTTGGCAGCCCCCTCAGCAGCAGTCAACTTGGCAGCCCCCTCACCAGCAGTCACCTTGGCAACCCCCTCACCAGCAGTCACCTTGGCAACCCCCTCACCAGCAGTCACCTTGGCAACCCCCTCACCAGCAGTCACCTTGGCAACCCCCTCACTAGCAGCAACCTTGGCAGTCCCCTCAACCAGGACCCTCGCATGCACAGCCAGAGCAGCAGCAGCAGCATCGTCCAGCCAGTCATAACTGGGTGCCGCAGTCAAGCCCTTCTTCCTTGCCCCGTACCACGGAGTGGCACCCAGGGATGCCAACTCCACTGTCATCCACCCCTGTCCAGGTGACCTCGCCATCAGTGCCAGTGTTGTCACCCTCCCTTGTCCAGGCTCCTTCACCAGCACCTTCATTAACGTCGCTGTCGGCGGCATTCAAAAGTCCATTGACCTTCCCTGTCCTGACCCCGGGGACCATCGACAGCAACCTTGATGAAGCCATGACACCCTCACCCCTCTACTCGTCCAAGGAGCTTGATACCCCACCAGTCAAGGACAAGGAAATTTAAATAGTGTAAAATATTTGTACATAATTGAAGTGTGATACTTGTATATATATGTTGTTTTAATGTAAATAAAATATTTATATATTTCCAAACACTTTTCGTCTATTTCCTTAAAATACAAAGAAAGAAACAGTAAAGTAAAAAATAATAAAAGGGAAGAAAAATAAACCCCCCCAAAAATTTATATTTGCTGTCTTAATGTGGAAAAAAAAATTATATCTTATTTCAAACTATTTTTATCTTTATAATGAAGAGAAACAAAAAGGAAACGAAAAAAATTAATGAAAATGAAAGAAAAATAAACCTAATATGTTTTTATATTTGCTGTCTTAATGTGAAAAAAAATTGGAAAGTTGAGTATTATCTTTACTATGTATAAATGTAAGCTCTTGTCATTTTGAATGAAATCAAAAGTGATATTAACGTAAACAAGAGCTGTTGCCTACCGGAGGCATCGAGGATGCTATCGCTCGCTCTTATGGGTCATTTAGTTTGCTAGAGCGACGTTCCCAATTTGTTTTGCTTTAATAATTTAGCTATTTAGCTCCGCATAAAATGCTTATATTGTTAGCTCGGGGATTTCGACACGATCGAGGTAACGATCCTGCCTTTGTCGACGTATTGTCACTATAGGCAAATTTTTTTAAGTGTGCTGTTTTCATGTAAAAATGAAATGATGTCTTATTTCATGCACACACTTATTTTCATCTATTACCAATCAAAATGCACATTTTTGTTTTAAATAAAAATGAAATGAAAAATAAACCCTAGAAATTTTTAAGTTTGTTGTTTTCAGGTAAAAATGAAATGATGTCTTATTTCATGCACACACTTATTTTCATCTATTGCCACTCAAGATGCACATTTTTTGTTTTAAATAAAAATGAAATGAAAAATAAACCCTAGAAATTTTTAAGTTTGCTGTTTTCATGCAAAAATGAAATGATGTCTTAATTCATGCACACACTTATTTTCATCTATTACCAATCAAGATGCACATTTTTTGTTTTAAATAAAAATGAAATGAAAAATAAACCCAAGAAATTTTTAAGTTTGCTGTTTGAATGTAAAAATAAAATGCTTTCTTAATAGTTGTACATATTTTATGTCTGCTATTTATATGTAAATCAAATGCTTTCTTATTGAAACTAAAATAAAGGGCCACAAAAAATACAAACGAAAAATATACGTTTCTTTTATTTACAAAATGGAACAACTATACAGCTCATGGAGGTACTACAATTTTTTCTTGCCAAGGGACAGCACCAGCAGGGGACATGTAGTAATGTGAAAGGTAGTCTCGCTGATCCTTTGCATCCTTCTGGATATGATGGCTGGGTAGAGTCATCAGCCCCTGCAGGTTTTGCTCATTCCTCCATGCACCAGGGATCAGAGCATGTGTGTCTGGATCTTCGTAGTCCACTTCTGACAAAGCACCTGGGTATTTGATGAGGACGAGGTTGTGCAGGACACAGGCACACATGGTGATCAGGTTGATGGTGCTGGGCTTCTGCTGCATCGTCGTCAAGAAGCAACGGAACCTTTGACTTAAAATTCCAAAGGCATTCTCAACGACACGTCGGGCACAAGACAACCTGTAGCTATATATGCGTTCTCGTAGGACTTGTGACCGATGGGAGAATGGTTTCATCATCCAGGTTCGTAGAGCAAAGGCGTCATCCCCAACGAAGTGATAGGGCACTGGGTGGTCATCATTAGGGAGTGGTTCTGGTTGAGGCACTCCAGCTCTGTTGTCTTCTACAGCATCATGCAGAGAACAGTTGCTCCATGTTCCTCCATCCGACGCACCACCCTCTGCCCCAACATCCACATAGAGGAACCTGTAGGAAGCATCTGCGACTGCCATCAGTACAAGGCTGTGGAAGCCCTTGTAGTTGTAGTAGTAAGAGCCAGCATTGGGTGGCTTCTTTATGGCAATGTGCTTTCCGTCCACAGCCCCCAGACAGTTGTGGTAATTCCATCTGGAGCTGAATCTGGCAGCAACTTCCTTCCAGGCCTCTTCAGTTTTGGGGCAACGCAGCACTTCGTCCTTGTAGGCAGCGATGATGGCTTTACACACCTCTGGTATTAACTTGCTGATGGTACTTGCTTCAACCCTGAAGCTGTACTGTAGACTTTGATAGGAATTTCCAGTGGCTAAAAAGCGGAGGGCGACAGCAAGCTTGAGTCCAACTTGAAGCGGTTCCCTCATGAAGGTGGACTGCTTCAGGAGGTGCGGGGTTAACTTCTCAACCATCTCTTGAAACAGGTCAGGTGTGATTCTGAGGTAATTTTTGTAGCCCTTTGGATCTTCCTTGTGGAGTTCAGTCAATAGACTGTCATAGTGTCCAAACGAGTGCCTTCTGGTTAACCATTCCCTGACCCACACTTTCCTTTGTATCTTTCTTCGAGGTAGGGTTGGCTTTTGTTTCTCTTTTTCCTTTGCCAGCCTTTTCTGATGCACTCCAACAAATGCTACAGCAGCTGCCAGGTATAGGTATCTTCTCCTCAATGCAATGGTGTCTCTGACAGTAAGCATGTTGTCTCGTCTGAAGCCAATCCAAGAATGTCCTCGGGTTGGAGAAGCCCCGTTTTTATATGGAGTGGCCAATTCGTGAACTGGCGTGAACTGGCGTGAACGATGCGGAAACGATGCGGAATGATGAGTGAACTCGCGTGAACGTGTCGTGAACGATGCGCGAACTACGCGTGCCAATTCGTGCCATCGCGTGAACGTCGCGTGAACGATGCGCGAACTGGAGTGAACTGGTCGTGAACAGTGCGCGAAAAACACCAGTTGTGGTACGCACTGGCGCGCATCAATGCGTGCCAGTGCGTGGCAAAAATGCGCGCAAGTGTCAGGCAGGCTTAAGAACCAAAGTTGACGTCCTAAGACGAGCACCGAGGCAGAAGGGCATTCATTTTAAAGATAATATTTAATAAGTAAATGAATAAATAATGATAGAAAGAAACACAAATATTAAATAATAAATCAGGGGATAGAGGAAGAAGCTCAGGAAATAAAATCTAAAGAATGAGAGAAAATATTTAGGAATCCATGAGTATCGCTCCTCAGCTGTATAAGTTAGTGATTAAAAGGACAATCAAACTTTTACTTCCGAGATATTTTAATATTTGGTTTTTCCTTTCCCCTACTCACGGCACCAGCTGTAGAAATTGTGGTTTAACTAATACCCTGATAGGCTAAGGAGTTGGTGTGGATAGCTTTTGCTCAAACAACCCGAACTAGAGCTTCACGGATTGTAATGCATTTTTCACTTGTTAAGCGCCCATCTACCTTGGGGAATTTACCCGGTCAAGAGACCTACATCTAGTACCCCATAGCTGGGCTAATTCGGGCACTTGATCACTGTAAATAAGGACTTTATCATACAAAACTAAGCCTATTTGAATCAAGATTATAAGACCTTTGTGCATGAAATTGATAAGAAGTTGGTTTGATCTCAAAGCTGTTTAATTTCTCAAGATAAAGCTACTAGCAATTATATAATCATTGATAACTTACAACCAGGGTTTTAGAATGGGGAATCATTTCGTGCTTATGCCATCTATTCGTGTATATTTTCAGGAAAAATCATAGAAGTAATTTTGGGAAAATAGGTATATCATAGTTTCATGACGAAATTTCTGAAAATTATGTCGTTCTGAGACTATGATTTGTCAATAAAACAAATTTTTTAAACCCTTTGCCAGAATGTGATAGCGTCCTCATCTACCTCAATATAAGTATATTTTCGATACGAAATAATAAATTCTGATTGTATTCAAGGTGCTTTGCAGTCATCAGTATCTATTATATCCATCATCGATTATCTATTATGCAAAATTAATATTTAAATTTCGTTACTTATCGACCTTCCATCAACAGCAGCTATTTTATTCTACTGCTGCTATCTTTTACAAATCAACTAATAATGAATTAGGTTAGCCAAATTTACTAGAACATTGACGGTTATCAAATAAATCTCAGGCAATGATACAATATCTTACAGACTGTATCATGAGTCTACAAGCAGCCTGTCTCCACAACCTCTAAAACAGAAATGACTTTCCTATTTGCTCAGTGTCGGAATGGCCGGGGCAGGGGGTTGAAGGAGAACACCCCCTCCCCCTTCCTTGGAAAGTGTCTACTTGGTCCCTCTTACGAAAAAAGTAGCAATTGAAAAATAATAGTATATATATATATATATATATATATATATATGTGTGTGTGTGTATGTGTGTGTGTGTGTGTGTGTGTGTGTGTGTGTGTTTTGTATTTGTATTGAAAAGTTGAGACGTCAAATGATTATACAGAATTGAAATATGGCAACTCGATTTGTAACATTTGTATACTTTTGCTAACAAAGACGGACCTATACTATCTGATTCTCTAAGGTTGGAGAATGCTCCGCCCATTTCATAGAAGTTGTAAGAAGAGCAACTCCTTGTCCGTTTTGTCATAGGAACACTAGAGACATCTGACGAAAGATTTCCCCTGAGTGTCGGCGTTCTTTTGATTCTAACTGTACATCTGCTTCCACTCCACCATTTGCTGTAACAACAGACCCCAAGTACTTACACTGATCTACTTTCTCAAGAAGGCTAACTCTCCATTCAACATGACATTCAACATAGCAACACCCTCCTTTCTAGTGCATCTCACAATCTTGCTCTTACCCACATTAAGTATGGAAATTAAATGATTATGATATGTATAATCATTCCTCTTGATTAAAGGAGCTCGAGACGGTCGATAGTTGACATTTGTTCAATAATTATGTCGATTAAGTCAATGGGGGGATATCAATTTACTTCCCTAATGAGTAAATATCCAGATGTTTCGTTAATTACGCAGTGTAAGTAGTCTGGCGGGTATTTAATTTTTATTGTTTTCAACCAGGTTCAAGTACTATATTTCACTTGATTTTATAACTCTTGGATTTTTAAGAGAAATTTGTAAGCCATGATTTAGCATTCAGTCATGCGTTTTATTGCATAACAGTTCAATATTACGTATTATGATAGTAGGTGATATATTCTAGATATTTTTATGTATCTCACACTGGGATGAATAAAGCAGTCCGATTTAGCCCGACCAAAGTTAAATGGTGAAATTTGATATCTTGCTCATAATTAAATCCCTTTTAATGATAACGAATCGGCTTCTTGAACAAAAAAAAGGAACATTACCTTTTTCAAAATTAAGTTAATGAAAGGATTGTCAATTTCAGTTAGCCATAACAAAAGTCTCCACACAGTATCATGAGACAGCAAGTAATTTAAAGGCAGGTCAAACAACACTTTTAAAGTGATTAGTAGTACAATGCTAATACTTATAATCTGTAGGAATGACGAAGATGCCCTTCCTTTTTTAGGAAGCCTATTTAGATAGCAATAGAATGGTTTGATTAGGGTACCGATGAGCTGCTAAAAGTAGAAACTCACGTCAAGTCAAATTAACATGGAGTTACTTCTTACTGTGTTAGTTTAGATAGCCTCAAATAAGTTTAAGAGAAATGGAAGAGAAAGTTAAGAGATTTGGGAAACAAGAAATCTCCACTACGTAATAAAGAACAAGACTAATGTCTGGGCGCGTGCTCGCGCGCGCGCACACACACACACACACACACACACACGCACGCACACACACACACACACATACACACACACACACATATATATATATATATATATAAAACGGATTTTGAGCGAAGCGAAAAATCTATTTTTGGGTGAGATGGCCATGTCGTCCTGATGGAAGTTCCTATAGGGTAGCTTCCTAGGGTATATTACAACTACGGCGATATTCCCAGAGAATTTACCTTAAGGTACCAGAATTCTAACTCCTGGAGCGAGTATCACTCGTGAAAGGGATATCGCGACATATCAGAGGACGTATTCTAGACACGTCACATGGCAATCTACATCCTGGACAGAGATTTCGTCTCGTAGGAGGTGATTGGCGAGATACGAATTCGGGAAAGAAAAATGGGAGCCACTCCCAAGGCTTCCCTATCCCCCGCTTCGTATGCGTGCCTGGCGCCAATCCTGGCGCCATCTGTATTCCTTGTAGCGTACACGAGGTGCTACAGATACTGTATGTAGGGAGGGGTCCTACAGCCCTTTCTTAGAAAGGCAAAGGCGGGGTCCATCAGGACGACATGGCCATCTCACCCAAAAATAGATTTTTCGCTTCGCTCAAAATCCGTTTTTTGGGCTCAAGCCATGTCGTCCTGATGGAAGTGTACCAGAGCATTACTGTATCTGTGGATTCTCAGAACGTGCCGTACTCCCCGGAGGTAAGTTTTTCCCCGGTCGACTAGACCTAGAGACCTAAGATGTTACCGTTATACATCTTTTCAACTAACTATAAACTATGTTAGAGCTTCCTGCCCCCTACAGGGAAGAGTCCTACTAGACTCTGGAAAAGTCTCGAAGAGTACATATATCTATGTATGAATACCAGGCAAGCTAATATAGTGGTCTCGCCCTATATTAAGTAAAGCATAGTTTGTAAAGAACCACTGCATCAATATGAAATATCGACCAGTTCTCCGCACAATACTTGTATTGGACAAAGGTTTTATATCCGCATAGGAGGAAAACCAATGCAACATAGCTTGCATAAAGGAACAATTCTATTAGAATTATCCCAGATAAGGTACATAGAATGAATGCTCAATTATACCAATAAATTGACACAGGTGAAGGAGATGCAAGGTTCTCAAGAACCAGATTATTGACAGGCAATAAATAGACAGGTTAACCACAATTATATATATATATACATAAGAAGAGGATAACCCAAAACTTTAAGCATAAGTATGATAGTAAACAGAGCTTGTTTGTCTGAAAGAAAAAACATTAGATGCCACTTTTAAGATACCGAGGTATCAAAGTCATAAAAGCCTGTATTACAAATCAATGACATTAGCGTTAGAAACGCTCAGCACACATGTCTGCACTTATGCTAGGTTCACCTTCGGAAATGGAACAGTCTGGATGGGCAACATAGTGCCCTTACTTAGTTTGTAGTACAGTATGTAACTACACACTCACCCTGGAATTAATCGTCCCAATTAAGACCACTGTTCCTCGCAGAGTTAAACAGTAGGGTTAACACCGCGACCCACTGCTACCACAGATCTCTTTTTGTTCCTCTACTTGCTTCGCATAGTGGCGAAAGAACACTCTGGAAGACTTCCAGCCAGTGTATGAACGGAGATGTTCAAAATCCATACAATTAAAGAAATTTAAGAATGAGGCAACTTTCCTCGGATCGTGACCTGTGGGTGTATTGTCAGGATCCGCTCTGCGAATAAAATATGTGATTTTCGCTCTGAGTTGATTCAGAGATAAATTTGAGCCTGATGTTTCTCCCCTGAATAGTTGACCACCCTTGAAGTCTGAAGTTCTATGAAGATAGACCTTTAGGCATTCTACTGGACATAGAGATGCATCTTCTTTCAGAGGGCAGATTCTCCAGGGACCCCACCTGTTGGTGGGTAACTCATTCTTGGCGAGAAACGTAGGATCCGGAAACATGTTCAGTTCTCCCCCATCCAGGAACTGAACACGACCTGCCTCTCTCGAGAGGCTACAATCTCACTAACCCTGGCCCCGGACGCGAGTGCAAAATAGGAAAATAACTTTTTGTGTCAAATCCTTTAACGCACACTCTTCATTGCTCAACAGAGAAGCGAAATGAAGAACTTGTCTAAAGACCATGAAATGAGCTTTGGAGGTGCTGAAGGTCTGAGCCTAGCACAGGCTTTCGGGACTTTATTAAAGATCTCGTTACCTAGGTCGACCTGGAAGGCATATAGAATGGGTCTTGTCAAAGCAGACTTACACGCTGAAATCGTGTTCGCTGCCAACCCTTGACCATGGAGGTGGAGAAGAAAGATAAGCAGAAGTCTGTCAAGATCTCCTGCGGAATCTTCGCCTTGACAAAAGGCCACCCATTTTCTCCAAGATGACTCATATTGCCTTCTAGTAGATTTGCACTTATATTCCTCAAGGAAGTCTATACTGGCTTTCGAAATCCCGAAATGCTTTCTCACCGCTAGGGAGAGAAAATCATGAGCTGCAGGGTCCGGGTTTTCTGTAATGAAGCGCAGACAGTTGACTTCTGGACTCGCTGGGTCAGAACTGGATCTGGTAGTGGTACAAACTTCAGCTACAGTTCCAATGCCAGGAGGAACCACACGCTGTTCGGCCACTTGTGGGCCACTATTGC
This sequence comes from Palaemon carinicauda, assembly GCF_036898095.1. NCBI lineage: Eukaryota > Metazoa > Arthropoda > Malacostraca > Decapoda > Palaemonidae > Palaemon > Palaemon carinicauda. Next base: position 57,991,790 of record NC_090726.1, on the reverse strand, counting down.
CGCTACCCTTTGAAGGATCTCAGTTTGTTGAGGACCCTCAACAGAAGGTTGTGAGGAGGGAACAGATAAATCTTGGACCATCTGTTCCAGTCGAGGGACATCGCGTCCACTGCTTCCGCTAAGGGGTCCTCGTACGGGGCACGTACAGGGGCAACTTCTTGTTGTCTTTCGTCGCAAAGAGGTCTATCTGCAGTTCTGGGACTGATTCAGAATGAAGGAGAATGATCCTGCGTCTAAGGACCATTCCGACTCTATCGGTGTGAACCTGGATAGAGCGTCCGCTGTCACATTGCGGACTCCTTGAAGGTGAACTGCCGACAGGTACCACTTCTTCTTTTCCGCCAATCGGAAGACGGCCAACATCACCTGGTTGAGAGGTGGTGACCTCGATCCTTGTCGATTCAAGTATCTCACAACTACCTCGCTGTCTATCACCACCTTATGTGGATCGAGTGACGCGGGGAGACTTTCTTTAAGGTAAGGAGCACTGCCCTAGCTTCTAGAAAGTTTTATGTGAAAGGTCTTGAATAGCCTGGACCAAGTCCCCTGGACTTTTTTCCGATGAGAGTGACCTCCCCATCCCTCCTTCGAGGCGTCTGAGTGAATCGTCACCGACGGGGGAGGTGGCTGAAGAAGAACCAACTTCTTTAGATGTCTGGCTTGGGACCAAGGCTTGAGAAGAGTACTTAGCCGAAGCGGCTGGTCTTCTCAGATCTCTTCACGCGTTTGATGCATAACTTCTTCAAACTCCGATTGCATCCTTTAGCTGTGCTCTTAGCACTGGGTCTGTCACCGAAGCAAACTGGAGAGAGCGCAGTACTCTCTCCTGCTCGTGTCTTGATATCCTTTCGGAATCTTGAAGTCTCTTGACAGAACCCGCTATCTCCTTCCTTTTCTTCGCCGGGGTGGAGAAACGGTGTGACAAAAGGTCCCAGTGGATTCCCAGCCACTGGAACTTTTGAGATGGAGAAAGTCGAGACTTTTTCTGTTGATCTTGAAGCCTAGGTACTCTAGGAACTGGATCACTTGACTGGAAGCTTGCAAGCATTCTGTCTCGGATGCTGCCCACACCAACCAGTCGTCCAGGTAGGCTACTACCTGAATTCCCTTTAGGTGTAATTGTTTGAGAGCTACGCTCGCAAGCTTCGTAAAAATCCTTGGGGCTATGTTTAGCCCGAATGGCATGGCTCCGAAGGCGTATAGTCTTCGTTGTAGCCTGAACCTAGGTAGGGGGAAGAGTCGATGGCTAATTGGAATGTGCCAATAGGCGTCTAACAAGTCTATAGAGACGGAATATGCCCTCTTGGGCAGTAAGGTCCTTATGTGTTGCAGTGTTAGCATTTTGAATTTGCAATTCACTATGAACTTGTTGAGTGGCGACAAGTCCAGAATGACTCTGAGCTTTTCCGAGTCTTTCTTGGGAACACAAAACAGCCTCCCTTAGAAATTGATGGGCTTGACCCTTCGGATCACCTTTTTTCTCCAACAGTTCTTGAACGTACTCCTCCATAACGGGGGTGGAGTGTTGGAAAAACCGAAGGCACGGGGGTGGAGTGCTGTACCAGCTCCTGCCCAGTCCATTCTTGAGTAGGCTGTGGGCCCAGGGATTGAAGGTCCACCGATCCCGAAATTTCAGAAGTCTCCCTCCTACCGGTATCACCTCACTTGGACTGCCGTCCTGAGGTCTTGCCTTCCTGACCACGACCACCCCTGAATCCCCTTCCCCTTGAGGGGCGTCTAGATGAGCCTCTGGCTGCTCCTCTAGGCTTTGCTCGAAAGGAAGTAGACTGCCCTTCGAACGCTGGGGTGAATGCCGTGGACTGTGTCGACACGGCCTGGGGTACCCACTGAAAGGTGGTCGGGGTTTGTGCCACGATCTGGGGCACTGGGGGCAATGGCAATTGCAGTTGCTGTTGCTGTCTAAGAGGCTTGGCTGGCCGAGACGGTAGCCTAGTCCTCATAGTCTTCCTCTTTGGTTGAGGACCCTCATCCGGGGAAGACTTTCTTTTGATAGCCAGGCCCCACTTCTGGAGAAGGTTTCTATTCTCCAAGGCGGCCTTATCAACAACTTCTTTGACCAAGTCGGTAGGGAAAAGGTCTTTTCCCCAAATGTTGGAGGAGATTAGTTTCTTTGGCTCGTGCCTCACCGTAGCCGAGGTAAACACGAACTCCCTACAAGCTCTCCTTGCCTTGACGAAGCCATAAAGGTCCTTCGTCACTGTGGCCAGATGAGGCTTGGCCACTACCATGAACATTTCATGGACCTTGGGGTCACTTGCCATCGTCTCGAGAGTAGTCTGAAGAGACATTGAGGCAGACAGTCTTTCTTTTGTATCGAACTCACTTCGCAAAAGAAAGTCAGACAGCTTAGGGAGGTCCTTGCCGAACTGACGTCCGGCAATATCAGCCTCCAACTTTCCCACTGAGAACGTAAGATGGACGTCCTTCCAGTCTTTGTGGTCCATAGGCAGGGCCAGCGACAAGGGTTTACACTCCTCTAGGGAGGGGCAAGACTTGCTGGCCTCGATTGCTTTTAGTACAGCCAGAAACCCTTTCTGTAAAAAGGGGAAGGCTCTAGTAGGCGAGGACACAAAGGAAGGGAGCTTCCTATTCAATGCGGCTACCTTTGAGTTAGAGAAGCCCCTTTTTTTCATCGAGGATGAAAGTAGAGCTTGAGCCTTAGCATGGTCCATCACTATGACCTCCTTCGGCTCTGTCTCCTCCTTTGAAGCTGGTTCCTTCCTCAGCCGGACACAACAGTCCGGATATGATGCCTTGCTGGGCCAGAATTCCACCCTCCAGGGGAACTGAGCCCAGCTTATCCGAGATGACGATCTTTCCAGTCGTCATCGGCATGTGCTCAGCATACCTCCATGGGTTAGCATCTGAGCACAAGGGAAGGTCTTTCACATTGAGCTTTTTCTGGGGCCCATGTGATTCTGCAAGGAACTGCATTCGCAGTTCCATTGCAGCCGCCTTCTCCTGATTCTCCTTCTGCATTTGTTGGATCATTCCAACAATAGAAGAGAGGGCCTGTCCCAGCTCTACTGGGAGACCGGCCGATATAGAGGGGCTTGAACTTCATCCTGGGCTTCTGCCAGGAGGTCTTCCTCCTGACACCCGTCCACATCAGACATCCTGTCATCTAGCTGGATGTCTTGCATCGCGACCGCGACTTCAGCATCCACCTGGATCTGAACTTAGGGGATCTCCTCTTGAGGCTGGGGAATCACTGCATCAGCTGATGCCTTAGGGAAAGGATACGCCCTCATCTTCTCACTTGGAAGATAAGGGTCAGAAGTGTTCTTTTGGAAGCCCCTTACCCAGGAACGAAGCTTCTTCCTAGCTATTTAAATGTCTCAGTAATCAGGTTAGTGCACACAGTACATACCTGAGGGTCCCAATACCGGAGATCATCCTTGGAGACAGCGTATGCTGCGTGTCTCCTACAAAACTCATGTCCGCAGAGGTTCTTGCTGCTGACATTGCAGAAAGCACTTCCCCACTTCGGAGTGTCCTTCTGTAAAGAGAAGAAATTTCCATGAGTATCAAGTGAACTATGTATCACTGGATATGCATAGTATAGCATAACAATTCAGAAAGGAAAGACACACACTTGTGTTTCCCTCACAACCCATTGTTGCAGCCTTCCAGATAATAAAATCAAAATGGTTTATCTCTTCTAGAGTAACCAATGCAAGGTTTCCAGAGGAAACAGGTGGAGCTCACACCTAAGCAATGATTTTAAAATCCTGGATAATAGACAGGGAAGAACTCAGCTTCCTATCTGTAGGGCAACAGCAAAGGGATGTGCAAGAAAAAACAATAGTGTTAGAAGACACAGTGCTGTACCAAAACCCTTACTATAGTTTTCCTCTTACTGTATATGCTATACAGAAGAATACTAGTACAGTATAGGGGGATGTGTGCCGGCCTGCCTTTGCCGGCCGGCACACACCACAACTAGCTTTAAAGTATACTACTTAACAGCTATAGAGCGGCAGCACTCTGGTTCAAATGCCTGTGCCGGTCGGCAGCAACTGCCGGCCGGTAACAGCCAGTGTTGGCCGGCAATGGCTGCCGGCCAGCAACTACACAAGGTAGTACCCAGCTGCCGGCCACACTCTTGGTGACCGGCAGACAAGGGCTGACATAAGCCGGCCGGCAAAGGTACGAGACCGATGCCAGCCGGCAGCAAAAGAACCAGAGGACTACACCTGCCCGGCTGCCGGCCTCATAGGCCGGCAGCCGGGACAGGTACAGCACTTAGAAGAAAAATAGAATGGATGCCGGGATAAGAGTGTACACAACCTCCAAGCCCGGCAACCGAAAGAGTGCATATAAGGAAGGGGAGAAACTAATTCAGGCTTCCTTGACCAATGCCGTCCGGCTCTGCCGGCAGGCATGGATGAGGGACCAAGAGAGGTCCGGGCAGCACTCGAAAACATAAGACCCTTGCCGGCCAGCAGCTCTGCCGGCCGGCAAGGGGCTGAGTCAATTCCACATCCTAACCTATACTAGGTCCAGAAGTAGAACGACGTACAGTACAGTAAGACCCCTGCCGGCCAGCTCTGCCGGCCGGCAAGGGGCTGAGTCAATTCCACATCCTAACCTATACTAGGTCCAGATGTAGAACGACGTACAGTACAGTATGAAGAAAGAGGGGGAAGGGACAAGAGGGTCCTGCCAACCTTGCTTTAGTGACAGATCACCCGCAGCCAAGAAACTTATCTTAGCCTAAGGGAGATCTAAGGGGAAAGGCCAGCAATACTTGCCAGCTTCCAGAGCACCAAAGCAAGGAAGGCGTTGCTACTCCCAAGGGAAGAACTTATCCTCCCGCGAGAACAGCAACAGGACTAGTCTGGTAGATCACAAAAGAAGGAATCATATCCACAGAAACCTTCGGTAGTGACCTAAGGGAGCTAAGCTCCCTTTGTATGTGTTAGGTCAGCGAGGGGGACTCAGCCCCAAGCCAGACAACACAGACTCAGACTAAAAACTCTGTTGTTCTGTCCCTCTTGAACCATAACTACAGGAACAGGAAGGTACAGTAACACCCTAGTATAGTTTTATCGAAAATAAATTTGGAAAAAACCACTTAGGGATAAGCCCAAGGCTTAAACAGAGGGAAAGGGATTGCATACCTTCTCCGAAGAAAAGAAAGCAACCGGGGAGTATGATAAAGTATACTAAGGCTCCATAAGCAACTAGCTTAGGCACCAAGAGAATCGATTACCTAATTCACCGAAACTCACTCGTATACTATCTTGGAAATATTCCACACAGTCTAAAATGTATAAAATATAGCTTAAAGCTTCAATAAAATTTTAATTACACTCGGAAAAACCATAATCATGCATGAAGTACTAGGACCAAACGACTAGGCTACATGGCCTAGCGTAGGTCAGAATGGCGAATACTTCGCCAAATAATACTAAGCACGAAAGGAAATCCTATGTAATGCTAAATAGCTAAAATTTATTAAAGCAAAACAACCAGGAATGTCGCTCTGACTAACTAACTTATACCTAGCGAGCGACAGCGTCCAAGACGCCTCTGGTAGGCTACGGCTCTTGTATCAAAGATTAATCCTATTAATCACTCAAAATTTTACCAAGAGCCTACATTTATACATAACAGACACTATACTCAACTTATCAGAGGCCGACGAAGACGGAGAAGCCATGAAAAGTCGAATAAATCCAAGATTTGCGAGAAAAACAGGAAAAAACACCGAGTTGTTAAGCTACGCAAAAAGGAATACAGATGGCGCCAGGATTGGCGCCAGGCACGCATACGAAGCGGGGGATAGGGAAGCCTTGGGAGCGGCTCCCCTTTTTCTTTCCCGAATTCGTATCTCGCCAATCACCTCCTACGAGACGAAATCTCTGTCCAGGATGTAGATTGCCATGTGACGTGTCTAGAATACGTCCTCTGATATGTCGCGATATCCCTTTCACGAGGGATACTCGCTCCAGGAGTTAGAATTCTGGTACCTTAAGGTAAATTCTCTGGGAATATCGCCGTAGTTGTAATATACCCTAGGAAGCTACCCTATAGGAACTTCCATCAGGACGACATGGCTTGAGCCCAAAAATATATATATATATATATATATATATGTATATATATATATATATATATGTATGTATGTATGTATGTATGCATGTATATATATATATATATATATATATATATATATATATATATATAATACTGTATATATTTCCTGTCACGCTGACGGGCAACAACTCAAAAAACAAGTCTCCCACAAACCTGCGTGTTGTAGTTAAGAAAGGGGGAAGGGGTAGAAGGGTTGTATCTGTTCGTGTGTGCATATCTATCTAAATATTTAGCCGTCCTTTTTGATGGGCTGTGTACACTATAAAATATTGGGCCGGTAGGGTTTATGGTTGTTTGTACCTTTGATGAAAGCATAAAACATTAAGTGAACGGTATATTATACCAAGGTTAGTTGGTAAATAAAAGCAGGGTATAGTCATGAAAGGATTTCCAAGTTTCCAAAGGCAAGAAGACCAAATAAAGGCTACTGGAAATTGTTCAAATTACAGATTAAGTATGTATTGGCGAACCTTATCGGATAGTTTGCGAAAGATTCGCTAAGTTGATTATGAAGCACAACATCAGTGTAAGGTTAAACTTTTTTTATATATTGAATTTCATGATTCTGTACATCCTGCCATAGATTATGGTGATAGTCCTGAAAACTTTTTAAATTATCTATCATAAAATAATTTTAAGTGGATATATAATTCCAAGATTGATTTCGATGTTAAATCGCATTTGGTCAATGTTCCTGTGAGTTGCTAGCTGGCATCGTTTTCTCTAGGTCCCCAGGACATATACGATTGGATACAAGAGTTTCCATCTGATATATATATATATATATATATATATATATATATATATTTCATCATCATCATCATCATCAGTCATTACTAGTCCACTGCCAAACAAAGGCCTCAGACATGTCCTTCCACTTGATTCTGTTTATTGTCTTTCTGTGTCAGTCCGCGCCCGCTAACTTCCTTAGTTCGTTCATCCATTGTCTTCTATTCCTTCCTCTGCTTCTTTTACAATCTCTAGGGACCATTCTGTTATTATTAATGTCCATCTATTGTCTGTCATTCTCATTTGTCATGCCCCTGTCCATGTGTTTTCTTACAATCTGTTAGAATATCCCCTACTTTAGTTTGCTCTGGTATCAGAGTTGCTCTTTTTCTGTCTCTTAGTGTTATTCCCATCATTATTCTTTCCATAGCTCTTTGAGTTGCAACTAGCTTATGTTCTAAGCCTTTAGTAAGGCTCCAAGTTTCTAATGCATAAGTTAATACTGGTAGGACCATCTCATTAAATACTTTTCTTTTTAGAGAAAGTAGCATTTTACTTTTTATAATCTCATTTTGTTTATCAAAGCTGTCCATCCCATGCTTAGCCTTCTTTTAATTTCGGTAATGACTGTCCTGGGGAAACACTTACTGTCTGTCCTAAGTACGTATATTCATTAACAATCTCCAGATGGGTCGTCAATAGCTCTTATTTGTTGTTTCTCTGCATTTTCATTGAACATTATCTTAGTTTTACTCATAATCATTTTCAGTCCTACATTTCTGCTTTCTCTATTCAAATCTTCTTGCATCTTTTGTAATTCCTCCTATGATTCACTAAACACAACTTAGTGCTTTCTTTACTTCTACTGTTACGTTTGGTACTGGCTCAGGTGAATCATTATTTCTATTGGTGAAGTTATTTCTTATATCACTATTATACAGAATTGTATAGAAATCCTCTTCAATTTTTATCACTTCGTCTTTGTTGTGATAATATTTCATTATTTCTGTTGGTGAAGTTATTTCTTATATCACTATTGTACTGCAATGTATAGAAATCCTTTTCAATTCTCATCACTTCATCTTTGTTGTGATAATATTTCCATTTTCATCCTTTAAAGCAAAAATCTGATGGTGCCTGGTTCCAAGTCTTCTTTTCATCATTTTTATGCTTCTTTTCTATAGTGTTTCCTTAATTTTGGTCTGATTCAGTTTACAAGTATCATGGATTTTTAGTTTGTTTATTGTTTTGGATAGTTCTGCTAATTCTATTTCATCTCTCTTGGATTTCATACTTATTTCCAATCTTTTCTTTACTAGGTTTTTAGGTCTTTTCTGATAATTTTCCTTGACCTTGTTTAGGAACTCTTCCAACTATCATATCTTGTGCTGATTCCAATACAAATTTTGTTAAATTACTGTTCATTTCTTCTTTATTTGCTTCCATTTCATCATGTAGCTGGGAGTATCTATTTTCTATTCCTAAACTAAACTTATCAGATTTTCTCTTAATACAGGAGCGTTTATTTTCTTTCCTGAAATTAATTTTTTTCTTTCTTTCCTTAGTTCTAAGAAAATTTTGCTTTTCACCATTCTATTATCGCTTGACTTTAACCTGTTTAACCCTGTTACATCTTTAACAAAATTGACCTTTTCACTGAGAATAAAATCATTTAATTTTCGTTTCTCCATTTGGGCTTTTCCATGTCCATTTTTCATGTTCCTTTATGTAAAAGAAGCTGTTTATGAGTTTAAGATTGTTTCTCTCAGCAAATTCTACAGGCATGTCTCCTCCGTTATTTCTTGTGCTTACTCCAAATATACCTACTGCTGGTTTCCTCTCTTCTTTTGACCTACTTTAGCCTTGAAATCACCCCCCAAAAATGTAAATTGGGTCTTATGTTTTTTTTCATAGATATCTCTAGATCATAAAAAGTTTTAATTTCCTGCTCTGTACGGGATGTTGTTGGTGCAAGCGTTTGAATGATCTTCATTTCATACTTTTTATTTACTTATATATATATATATATATATATATATATATATATATATATATATATATATATATATATATGCTCATACATACATATATATTGTATGTGTTTATAATGTGTATGTAGGAATATTAACTCACATTTTTCTTGTTTAATTCGCATTAACTTGGAGTCTTTTTATATGTCAACTGCAATTGCTGTTAGCTAAAAATGTCTGTCCATCCAGTTCCACTATGTCATACTTCTGCCTATAGTCAATTTCTTTTAGCGATGCATTTTTGCACCGACTTGCAGCGGTGCCCTTTTATCTCGGAAAAGTTCCCTGATCGCTGATTGGGTGACGAGATAATTCTAACCAATCAGCGATCAGGAAACTTTTCCGAGCTAAAAGGGCACCGCTGCGAGTCGGTGCAAATCTGCCTCGATAAAAGAAATGGACTATAGTAATGTTGGTGCAAACGTTTGAATGATCTTCATTTCATACTTCTTATTTACTTTGATATATATATATATATACATATATATATATATATATATATATATATACTATATATATATATATATATATATATATATATATATATATATATATATATATATATATATATATATATATATATATATATATCGCATGTGTTTATAATGGGAATGTAGGAATATCAACTCACATTTTTCTTGTTTGAATTGAATTAACTTGCAGCCTTTTTATATGTCAACTGCAATTGCTGTTAGCTAAAAATGTCTGTCTATCCAGTTCCACTTTATCGTACTGCTGCCTAGTAATTAGAACATTAATATCTTTAGGTTAGTGTAATCAACATCAATATAAACATCGCCAGTAAACATCACTCGCAATGTTCCTTGACTATCACATTAAGAGTTAATAGCTCTTATGACGGCTAATCTCCGGCTTGGAAGGTAAAATATGACCTCAGATTTAGGGCAAATGGTTGATTACTGTCCATATCCATCTGGAGAGGCGTAATTACTGAAGTCATTGCTATGACTGATGTCCTCTCTCTCTCTCTCTCTCTCTCTCTCTCTCTCTCTCTCTCTCTCTCTCTCTCTCTCTCTCTCTCTCCACATACTGTATTTGGATTAACTGCTCTTCCAGTGCAAAGAGGTCTTTTATTCTCTATATATACACAAATTGAAATATTTTGTTATAGTTCTTTAACAAGTTTATAACATCAATAACAAGACATTTCAAAATTGTTGATATATTCTGATGACTCCACGAACTTATCTGCATCGCCTTATTAGAGTGAGAAAAGAAAGAAGATTTTACAATCTATAGAGATTTCGAAAGTTTTTTCTCTTTTCATTATGAATAATTTGCGAAACGTAGGTCTGGCAGGAACCTCTGACCCAGGTTCATTAAAAATTAACTAGAAGAATATTAAGAAATTACATAATCAATTTTTTTCTTTTTCTTTGAAAAAAAAACGGAGGTTTTTTAATTTTTCATTTCTGAAAACGAAGGTTTTCATTTTTTGTCCCCTTGCGACCTTTCGTGCCTCTTCATGCCCCTACTGCTTCAGATTTCGATGGTCAACCTTCGATGGTCTTAATGTTATTCAAAGTCGAAGTCCAGGTAAAAATTAGAGATGTAGAACATTTCAGAGTCTATAAAGCTATATGCTGGTAATTCAACTTCTATCAACACATTGCTATCTTCTTAGAATTAGAGAAATGGAAAAATATTTTGAAAGAATACCTTCCATTTTCAGCATCAGCTTTTATTCTCCTTTGTATAGTTAATATGATTAAAGTTTTGGGCTGATGAAGACCTCCTAACCTCTTTATATTACTATACTGCGGGTGAAAATAGAATTGATAATATCAGTGAAATTGGTTGGGCTGTAACGTAGTGGTTGGTTACTGTTTTTATTTTTGCAAGTGTAGTGATCTGATATGAACTGTAGTTTGGAAGTTTCGTTTTATAGAGTATTAAATTATTTTCCGTAGTATTGAAGTTAATCAAGTTCCACCTAAAGCCAAAATTAAGAATATATATAGTATGAATACGTTGATGATCATGAAATTCTTAGTTCAATACCTCCTTTGGAATGGGGTTGACTACGGATTGCATTAAAAGATTTCATGAAAACCTAGATGGCCAGAAATTCATTGAATTAAGCAATATTCTTCGAAGATGAGAATAAAAATCCCGGATGCATTTATTTTAATGGGAACATAATGGTATAGCTATGACTTGGGGATTAAGGAAAAAAAAAAAAAAGCATTTTCCTGTGTATGGTGTAACGAATTAAGGATAACTGTTAAATCGATGCTTTATTTGATATGTGGACGTAGAAGCCAATTCTACCAACATCAAAATGTATCTATGGAACAACTTAAGATTGATTGAACTTTAAATCAATCAATCAATCTTAAGTTGTTCCATAGATACATTTTGATGTTGGTACATTTGCGTTTGGAAAGGGACATTCCTTTAACGGACATTAAAAAAAAAGAGAAAAGTTCCTTAAGATATTTAATTTCAGAAATTTCAACTTTTTTTTTTTTTTTTTTTTTTTTTTTTTGATGACACTTTTGAAGAATAGTTGTATTTTCAAAATAAATTGACTTCTGTGTTAGTTTTTTTTTTTTTTTTGTTAGTGCCACTACAATTAACATCAGGAAATGTTAACACTTGAAAAATAATTACCTGTTATAACTCTTTACAGTTACTTGATTTTCTTATTAAACTTAGGTTCTAAATTGGTTGTAGCCAAGATTTCACGGCACTAGAAGATATTCTTTAAAGCTGTGGGGAGAAAAATATTAACAAAAATGGTGGTTATTACCTCCAACTACTCATAGAAACAAGAGAAAACTCTCTCTCTCTCTCTCTCTCTCTCTCTCTCTCTCTCTCAAATGCTTCTTGAAATTATATTGGAGAGAAATTGGATTATCTGATTCCTTTTTGAGCATGTCTCTCTCTCTCTCTCTCTCTCTCTCTCTCTCTCAAATGCTTCATGAAATTATATTGGAGAGAAATTGGATTATCTGATTCCTTCTTGAGCAGGTGTCTCTCTCTCTCTCTCTCTCTCTCTCTCTCTCTCTCTCTCTCTCTCTCTCTCTCTCTCTCTCTCTGAAATGCTTCATGAAATTATATTGGAGAGAAATTGGATTATCTGATTCTTTCTTGAGCATGTGTCCCGGTCGTCTGGCCCACCTGTGCAAACCAGAATTAGAGCAATTATCGTTTCACCCCTGATATCCTCTCGTCTCTTAAGAAGAGATGTTTTCCTTTACTCCTTTTCAGCAGTTTTATTCATGATTCAATGTATTTTGCACTTTAGTTTTTGTGTCGTTCTAATTGATTGATTGATTTAATCTCTGGCATCCTGACATCGGTCATTGATGCCGATTGTGCCATTCTGACTGAATTATATTTCCTGTCCCGCTGGCGGGCACCCACTTGGAAACAACAATCTCCCACAAATTGCCTATATTAGCGTGTTGTAGTTGGGAAAGGGAAGAGTAGAATCTGTGTGTGTGCATATTTATCTAGATGTTTAGCCGCCATTTTGACGGGTTGCGTACACAAGTATATGAATAATTTTCGTTTATTGTTTTTGAAGGTATACTTATACGTAGGGATTTATGACCCCTATAGATGTTTAGCCGCCATTTTGACGGGTTGCGTACACAAGTATATAAATAATTTTCGTTTATTGTTTTTGAAGGTATACTTATACGTAGGGATTTATGACCCCTATATTGCATAGTACTTTTTTCACCGGTTGCAGTGCCTGGCCTATGGCTTAAATTGTACATCCCAATCAAATAAAATTCTTCTATTCTTTCAGATTAAAAGAATCTGTTGTTTATTTTTGTACAGTTTGAAATTTCAGCTGCCAGGGTACTTGCAGTTGAAATTTTATACTGTTCAGTACTAACCAAACTCGGCTGAGTCCCTCTTCGGGCAAGTAGGAACTAGGAGGAAAAATTCCTTTTTATTTTTTCTTAGATGTTGGTTACCTCCCAAAATTGAGGGAAATGCCATGGTACAGAGATATAGATAAAATGTCAAGTTTAACCCTTTCAGAAAATAAAATTTAAAAGCTACCTTTTAAATAAGTATAAAAAGAGAAGGGAACCTTTTTATTATTGTTAGGGGGCGTTGAATGGCCTCCCAGGCCTGAGTTCTGCGACTAGTAGCCCAAATCAATAGTTCCAAAAATCAAATTTCTGCAGTAAGAAATAATGTTCCAATTGAAGATTTTTTATTGAGGTGCTATCAAATTTGTATTCATTCTTTATCTCTTACGAGACATACAATAATTTGGTATCTAAGAAATAGGAAGAGTTAAATCTACTGACATTTTGATGTGATTATCCTGTATGTTGTGTATCTGACATGGAACCGTACATGAGTTTTGTTTCATCCACTGTTAGTTCTATTTTCCTTTTCTTGGTTCTAAAACTTTTCTTATTTTTTCGTTATAAAAGTTTACCAAACCAGCATTGCACAAAGAAAAATTGTTGTTGAAATTTCTCTTTAATATAGAGTTGTTTATCAAAATTGATTTTATTAAAAAACAATTTCTCAAGTATATCGACTTACAGATTTGAACTTATTAAAGTGAGTTATTTTCTAATTATCGAAGAGTGTCAGTAGGGGTAGACGAAGTAGTCATACCCCTCTGTTAAAAAATTGCCGTAGAAAACGGTAAAAATATTGTCATAAATGTTGCCAGACATTTGCCGTTTGACGTAACGAAGTGATATCATGGTTGCCAATTCGTAAAAGATAACAAAGCAGGTTAAAATTACGGTCGCCTGTACTTTACTGAAATACGGCTGAGACAGTATATTTTTACGGAGAATTTCCGATGAAAATTACGATATTTTTTAACAGTATCTTTTAAGAGGAGGTGCGTGTGCGCATGTTTGCATATCTGTGTAAATATCTAGCTGTCATTTTTGACGGTTCACGTGCACCAGTGTAATTATATTTCGAATGGAATTCTAAAATACCCCGTAGTGGCAAAAACTGTCAAGATATGAGACCCTCTCCTATTAGGACGAATGTACCTTCTAGTTCCCGTAGATGGGCAGTATAGTAGTTCTTCAGTGTATCTCTCACGGTTTTACTACTATAGTAATTAATTAAGAGCCTTTGCAACATCCCTGCGCCCCTTTGCTGCAACGACTTTATAGCCTTGTAATATACCGGTACCTCAGTTCATGCTTGCTTTCTTCCATCTTGGTGTCCAATTTCTCCTAACTTTTACTTGGTGCAAATAATATATCGGCTCTGAATGGCCTTCCCCGCTCTATTTCCAGGCTTACTGACGCAAATTCATAAATCTAGATATATGTATGTATGTATTCCATTTCTGAGTGGGGATACCTTAACATGGTGATAGGGATTGTGTATCGACATGATCAGCAAAGCTGTACTTGTCGGGGCCATCCATACTAGGTTGATTTGCTGTGAGCGATTAGACTATTCCCCCACCATCAGCAATCCGCAGTAGTCAGCGTGGTGATGAAAATGGCCAAACCCCAGACATGAGTAAGGACATGTCTGAGGACTATGTCCTGCATTGGACTAAAAATGGCTGCATTTGTCGTTGTTTTATGTATATTTATATGTGTATGCATATATCTCTATAATTAAAAGTATGGAGTTGAACACATTTATGTTCTGCTGACAGTAGATATTCATTCTTTTTGTAGATCTCTCTCTTAGTAATTAGGCTAGTGTAATTCGTTAGAAATACCTTTGGGTGAACTTATAATTTTTGGATTTCATGGTCTCTATTATCTATGAATGCTTTAGTTTAGAGGTTTTTAGGGGTGAAAGGTAATGTTGTGATGTCTGGAAAATTTCCCGTGATATCTACTTACATCAATTGATATGTTCATATATATTTTCTTTTTATTTGCAAGCTAGTACATGAGGAATTCTACCATACTTGCGGAAGGGTTTGAAAGTATAATAAGATATAAGTATGATATATCTTGGTCGTTATAGTTTTCGTCCTTTTTTCAAGAAAAGTTTGAGAAAAGTTTTTTCCAATATTTACCTTCAACGTCTTTCTCATAGTTGTGTTGGTAAGGAATTCAGTATTCGTACCTGGTGAAGATAAGGATTATTTATTTTGGAAAAGTAAACTATACTTATTTTTTTATTAGTAGTGTACGCGACCCATTAAAAATGACAGCTGAATATTTAGATAGATATGCAAACACGCACGCACCCCCTCACACTAGGGTATGACAACTCTCTCACCCCCTTACCCGAAGAACGGGGATAGCTGAGCGTGGCCGGAAATATATATATATATATATATATATATATATATATATATATATATATATATATATACATATATATATATATATATATATATATATATATATATAATGTGTGTGTGTGTGTGTGTGTGTGTGTTTGTGAGTGAGTGTGTGTGCGCGCGTGTGTGTGTGTAGCTAGACACTTGATCTTTATTACTGTATATAGTGAAGATGAAAGTTTCATTGTTGATATAAAAATGACTCGGTCCTCCCATATCATATCTTAATTTGACTCGATTACTTCGTCTTTTTTCTCTTTATTGTAATTAAAAGCTAAGCAATAACCATAGTTGGAAAAGCAAAATGTTATAAGCCCTATAAGGAATCTATTATTAATATTTTTATTGTTATCATTATTACTTGCTAAGCTACAACAGTAGTTGGAAAATGAGGATGCTATAAGCCCAGGGGCTCCAACTGGGAAAATAGCCCAAAGAGAAAAGGAAACAAGGAAAAATGAAATATTTTAAGAACAGTAACAACATTGAAATAAATATTTCCTTCATAAACTATAAGAATTTTAACAAAACAAGAGGAAGAGAAATAAGATAGAATAGTGTGCCCGAGTGTACCCTCAAGCAAGAGAACACTAACACAAGACAGTGGAAGGCCATGGTACAGAGGCTATGGCACTTCCCAAGACTAGAGAACAATGGTTTGATTTTGGAGTGTCCTTCTCTTAGAAGAGCTACTTACCATAGCTAAAGAGTCGCTTCTACCCTTACCAAGAGGAAAGTGCCCATTGAACAATTACAGTGCAGTAGTTAACCCCTTGTATGAAGAAGAATTGTTTGGTAATCTCAGTGTTGTCAAGTGTGTGAGGACAGAGGAGAATCTGTAAAGAATAGGCCAGACTATTCGGTGTATGTGTAGGCAAAGGGAAATTTAACCGTTACCAGAGAGAAGGATCCAATGTAGTACTGTCTGGCCAGTCAAAGGACTCCATACCTCTCTAGCGGTAGTATCTCAACGGGTGGCTGGTGCCCTGGCCAACCTCCAGTGAGGAAAAGAAATAAGGAAAGGGGTAGAATAGTGGGCCTGAGTGTACCCTCAAGCAAAAGAACTCTAAACCAAGTCAGTGTAAGAGCATGGTACAGAGACTATGGCACTACCCAAGACTAGAGAACAGTGCTTTGATTGTGGAGTGTCCTTATCCTAGAAGAGTTGCTTACCATTGTTAAAGTCTCTTTTACCCATACCAAGTGGAAAGTAGCAACTGAACAATTACAGTGCAGCTCTTCTAGGATAAAGATACTCCAAAATCAAACCATAGTTCTCTAGTCTTTGGTAGTGCCACAGCCTTCGTACCATGGTCTTCCACTGTCTCTTGGGTTAGATTTCTCTTGATTGAGAGTACACTCGGGCACACTATTCTATCTAATTTCTCTTCCTCTTGTTTTGTAAAAGTTTTTTTAGTTTATATAGGAAATATTTATATTAATGTTGTTACTGTTCTTAAAATGTTTTATTTTTCCTTGTTTCCTTTCCTCACTAGGCTATTTTCCTTGTTGGGGCCCTTGGGCTTATAGCATCCTGCTTTTCCAGCCATGATTGTAGCTTAGCAAGTAATAATAATAATAATAATAATAATAATAATAATAATAATAATAATAATAATAATAATAATAGTTAATCTCTTGAGTGAAAAAGATGAATTCTTTTATCTTGTCATCTGATCTTACTGCAAAATCTCCCTTTCACTGGTTAAGTCTTTTTTGAAAGAAGAGCGGAGACCCCTGTCCTTCCTTCCCCTCTCATTGACCTCCTCCGGCCACCTTCCCTTTTATGGGGATTATCATTGTCCCCTCTAATGGTTTATGACAGTTTTGATGTCGACTCCAGTTGGTACACTCTGGTAGTTTCGGCAGTTTTATCGCCTTCTACGCGGTCTTTTGCTTTTCATGTTATTCGCCGTGGCTTAACTTTAGGACAAACTATTACCTTTTTTAAAGGGAAAGTTGCTTGCTATTGAGAGAGAGAGAGAGAGAGAGAGAGAGAGAGAGAGAGAGAGAGAGAGAGAGAGAGAGAGAGAGAGAGAGAGAGAATATGTTGTTTTGGTTGTAGACAGGTAATGTGTTTGTTGCTTTATATTTTCTTTGATTAATCATATTAAATTTATATAATTGTTACATTTTATATTATATTGCTGCGCTATTGTTTTGCTGTTACCTTATTTAAATTGATAAATTATGTATATACATACATACATACATACATACATTTATATATATATATATATATATATATATATATATATATATATATATATATATATATATATATATATTATGTGTGTGTACACAAACAACACACTAATGCAGCCATTTTGAGTCGTCTGCAGGACAATGGCCTCAGCCGTATACAGTATATATATATATATATATATATATATATATATATCACGTATTTACGTGCTATGCTTATTGCTGTGTTTGGCATTAGTAGTTACTGGACTGGACAATTTTTGGCCTTTTCAAGTTTTTAAACATAGCAACATATCCCGTAGAATTGTATTCAAATGTTATTCGTCGTAATTGCAACCAATCGAAAGCTATTGTAATGGAGGTTAAATAAAACCAGAACCTTTCAACTATCACAGTTTATTTTGAATTATGTTACAGTTCTCTCACCTCACGAGAGAGAGGAGAGATACCCTTTTTTTGTTTTTTGTTTTTCTTATGTTTCTTTTTATCATTTTATTTTTATTTCCCCTTTGCTTGTGTTACCTTTCCCTCCCATTGTAGCTCATAGCTACGATCCATGAAGAACCCTGGATATATAAGCTAAAAAAGAAAGATATAAAAAATCGATACACTGAGAATATTTTCACCGTTGATTTGA
>NC_090726.1:57956289-57966289 GCF_036898095.1 Palaemon carinicauda | reverse complement strand
ATTATTCCTTATTCTTAGTTTAGCATTCAAGTTGTGCATTTAGAATTAAAAATATTTAGTTAATTGGCATTTCAAGAGAGCTAAAGTTAGATCAGGTTAAAAATTTATCCTCTGTTGATCGTTTGATTTGATTTTGATTAATTATTTATATTTCTCTAACATGGTATATCAAAGAAGTCAAGATTAATGTTTGTTTACTGTAATCATCCCCCCCAAAAGATATTATTATTATTATTATTATTATTATTATTATTATTATTATTATTATTATTATTATTATTATTATTATTATTATTATTATTATTAAGGAGGAAATTGACGAGTAATTTTGATTTTGATTATATGTTGACATTCTTCCACGTATCAAAATAGTTTTACTTTGTAATTCTGTTTCGATAAAGTCAGTCTCAGTCTTCCCAAGTATATGATTTGCTTGTGACCACACATTGATAATGCTAATTTGTTAATTTAACCTATATATGTATATATATATATATATATATACTATATATATATATATATGTGTGTGTGTGTGTGTGCGCGCGCGCGCGTGTGTGACTTGTTTTCCTTCAGATCTTTTTAAATAATCTTATTCAAGATGTTTTGATTTGGGTTTTTGTAGAACATTTGGCTGAAATTTAAAGAAATTTAAATGGCTATTTGATTTTTTGGGAAGTGAAAACTTTTGTTTTGCTCTGAAATCAGCTCCTCTGAGAAGAATTTTCTTATTGTGAAATGATTTTTGATTAATTTATAAAGAAGAGAAAGCTTTCTTTGATTTGCTTTGAGTATAAAATGAGAATTTAACATAGAACTTTTGGGATTATAAGGTTTAGTTTATCAGAAATTCAGTAATGTACTGCAGAGTACATCCATTTGATCATCTCATCATTGTGAATCTATTTCAGGTATCACTAAGGAACATATGACTTTCATTGTATATATTGTAAACTTTGATTTTACTAATAATTAAATTCTGGTTAGTGTAAATGGGAGGGAGGATAGTGTCAAGGGAGGCAAATCAATGAAAATTAGCACCATTATTAGCATTAAAAACGCACAGATACAGAGGTAACATTGGACACCTGCGGTGAGAAATCTCCCGATTAACCCCTTCATATAGTGCATGGTCTCAATATGTTATCAGTTCTAACCTTGAAGCAACTGCGTAAGCATTCAGTCACGTGCATTGAGTGAATAATGGAAGCATTTTTTAGAGTGAACTTCCCGTGAACAGATTTGTTTGTTGAAGTTGCCATGTGAACTTCACTGACGTATTATTTCTTGAAAAATTGCTAAAGGTTTGAGGAATGTAAACTTTATCATAGATATATTGGGATAATTTTAAGAAATGCTCAAAGGGTTACCTGGTTGACCTGTCAATAAATCTACACCTCGGGTAGAGAGAAGTTTCTGGTAAGCTGAATAGGTATTCTGGAGGAGTTTCTGATAAATCGTCAGGTTTTCTAGCTTGGAGATGATTTTTCTATGCTAAGATTAAAGTGACCTCTGTAAAAGTAATTCCCAGAACACCCATATTTTAATCTGTTGTTAGCTTATATTACATTAAAGTTGCCGGTAACATTCAATAAACAATGTCTGTTCATTGGATAACACTCCTTTCTATGTCATTCCAACCTATAACAACAACGTTGCATTCTGTAAATATTTGAAATAACCTGCTGAACAAAACAAAGAAAGAAAGGAAATATTAAAAAATTTGTCGGTACTTGTACAAAGTGCGAAGCATTAAAAAATCAGTAGATGTAAAAGCTTCACGAATTTTGCTGACTAAATCTAACTTGGCACTAATATGTAACCTCTTCTTCTTGTTTTCCAAATACGTTTTGCTTTAATTTGATTGGTTGTTTTGCAGTCTGATTAATTTAGGGTAGCCTTACAAAGAAATAATGCGATTTTCATACAACGTAAGAAAGTACAATTTTGGTCATCTAATTTGAAATAATTCTTAGCAAATGATTCATATTTCAAGATTACAGTGATAAATTCATAAAGTTTACAGACTTGATAATTTATTTTTATTGCCAAGAATTATTTCCTTAGAGAAAGAAAAGTTTACAATCTGGTTCAGTAAATGGGTTTTTGTAACTGTTGTCATCACGTGGTACCATATTATCCACTGGCTTCCATGTTTCTCTGTCATTGTTGCACGTCCCTCCTTATCAAACAAGGAGCTCTTCACTTCTTAAAGAAACACTCCTATTAGTGGGTTTCACATTTTGTCGTTCCCACAAATGCTTATCTACCTATTGACCAGCTCTTTGAATTAGAAGTGTAAGGTGCCTCCTCATGAAATAAGAAAGACCTTACAGTTAGTGAGCAATCCACCTGAGCAACTTCCTTCTTTGTTTGATTTCCTTATTGCAGACCTTAAAACTTCAGAAGAAGGCTTTACATTCTAGCAATGCATGAAAATATGCATTAATATTTATAGTAAAAGTAAAAAAGGAGGTATATATAATGCACTTTATTCTAATCATATCAAAATAATGTCAGAGGCTTTTTTGAAGCGATCATTCCTGAAACTTCAGGAATTTGGAGAAAATCGTATTGGAATTTGCCAGAAATCCTGCAAATTCTGATTTTCTTTTAACATAATCAACCACTTGTTTTGAGTAACTGCTTATGTTTTATATTAGTTCAACTGTATCTTTATCAGAATTCATAAGCTTTTATGTCTCACATAATTGTCTGCAGCCACATGCCATGCACTATATCCACTGGAGACCACTTCAATGTTTAGTAAGAGGACAGTATTTTCCCTGGCAACCAGATACTCACACTTTTAACTTGCAGCCATCACACTGTTTAAACTCTACCTGATAAATCTTTTTTCTTTTATTAGGAATTAGGAACAACAACAATAACAAGCCACTAGTCCTGCATAGTTGGGATTATGGGCGCTACAGCGTTGCTATGACAACGCCATGTTCACCCGATCCTGACAGAGCTTTTAGTCGTGAGGTTGCCCCAAGTCTGGGAGAAGAACCCGGCTTTGGGGAAGCACCATGACGGGGAGAGAGAGTTAACTTCGGCCCCGAGGATAATTTAGAAAACTCGCCCAACCTAGGAGATGGTGCTAATCTAGGAGAACTTCTAGGTGAGGTTCGCAATATGGATTTCTTGTTTGGAGAGAAGTCCTCACTGTGATGAGGAGAGTAACTTATGGTTTCAATTTGGTCCTCCTTTAATATAGGGATGGCCCCTCTCCCGCTCCTTCTTATAGTACCCACGTCAAGCTCTTCAGGTTCGAGTCGAGATGCTTGTTGTTGCTGCTGTAAGTGTCGGTAGCTACGAGCACTGGGCTGGGCCCATCGCTCTTCAGTCTTTGCAGGGGTCACACAACAGATGGGAAATAACTTTGAGGTCCGAGCAGCCCCATTCCTGACAGGCGTGGTTGGTATGAGGCTGTCAATTGTGGCAGCGTTTGGCAAAAGCGTTTCACTGGACAAACTCTCCTCTGGCACTTTTTTTCTAGGAAATCTAAAACCACTTAGGAATTTTTCTCTTTCACATTTTTTCACCTTCCCCGGAGGTTCCAAGGCAATGCTAACGTAGAAATGAGCTTCCTGGCGGGTGCGGGACATCATAGGACCTCTGTTCTTGTCTGGTTCCTTTTCATTGACACTTGGCTTTACATTCATGCTGAACTGGCCTCCTATATTGCCAGGAGGCCAGTACCTCGCCACCACAACGGTACGACCATCTGTCCCTCGGGCAAAACCAATACCGACTGCTCGTGTTGATTCCCACACCACTTGAGAAAAAGGACCTGTTTTGGGGGTAAATGATAATTTTAAGAATCATAGCTTTTGATTAGTGATTATGACTTAAACGATTATCCTAACAGACAATATTTATGTAAACAGTAGCTTTACCATTGCAAATATAATGATAGAAATAAAATTTTTCAAGTGCAAAATTGACATTCTACCCACAGATCCCTGTGGTCTCATAATGCCTGAATAATTTCATACTCTTCTTGCGTGATAGTTGTTTTTGGGCAAACATGATAATGTGATATATTTATTAACCCAAGACGTGGTAATTCAGTGAAATAGAACATGAAAGTAATCATACGGTGTTACCCCAAGTTTTTTTTAGAATAGCATAAAATTCATTACTTGAAAATGTAATCCATTTATTATTACAAGTCATTTTTTTAGTGGTCTTTTTACATTCTGACCCCCAATTTTTACTCTAAAAGACAAAGAAATTAAATCAACATCTTATGTGAATGTTTTAGTGTCTTACCAGCTTGTGCAAGATCGGCGGATCCATTCACATCATATTTAAAACTTCGACCTGTTTCATACCAAGCTTTGGCCACAGCGCTACCTGAAAAAGCAAAAGAAATGTTGAAAAATACTTGAAGCCTCTAGACTTTAGAGTATACATCTTTAATGGATGGGTAGAAATTAGAAATGGCTCTAGTATGAAAAAGGAGAGTTAAAAATTGCCCGAGGAGTCTTGAAAATGGTCTTAGAGTCTTTCCAATACTTATCAAAGAGCAAATGAAGATAATGCTTTCATATTAAAGAGTTTTGTAGATGGTAAGGTGAATATTGTTACTTGTGGCATGGATATTGGCAATTAGGTAAGGCAAACACCAAGACAAAATTAAGAAATTAACTAAAGTATTGAAATGATAATTAGGTGACGATTATTCATAGAGTGAAGCAAGTAAACTCCTGGATCTCCTTTTTGGTGGAATAACCATAATGAGGTTCTGTATGCCAAAAAAAGTTGAAGTTTTTGTACTTTGTAAATATGCAAAGTAAAAGAGTGACGTGGTTTTATTGATATGATTTAGCCTTATTTTTCATTTATATAATTTAATGAAGAAAACATTATTAATGGGTTGGCTCTTGTATTATTTTCCACCTTTGTTAGAATAATTTTTAAGATCTATGTTGTGGGATGCACCTGGAAACGAATTTTTTATTTGCTAGGAATTAGTCAAGGTTTGATTGAAGTCTTACCGGTTTAGGTAATCAAGGTAGAGGTTAAATTATATTGAAACTCAAGTTTTGCTGTGCACGTCACTATGGATATATTAGATCAAATAGAATAATCTTAAAATTCATAGTCTAGTTGAGTTGAAAGGAAAGGGATGAAGTAGGCAGATTTCTGTAGTTCATGGTATTGTATAAGGGTCTTTACAGCGTTACTTCGGCCCCTAGCTGCATTTGCTTTATATTCTTTTACTTTACTTCTGTTGCATCTTTTATTCCATCTTACCGTCCGACCTCCTCTAACTTTTATCCCAATAGTTTAACTAGGATTTTATCCAAAATATACTTGGGTGCCGAGTGGTCCACAGGCCTTATCATTAGGCTATATGTCCCAAATCCATCCATCTATCCAACCTGATTATCTAAGGGTTAAGTTAAGGGTACACTTACAGTCTCCTCCAAAGTTATATGATTTGTATTTAAGTAGTGCATTAGCCCATTACAGGCAAAAATACGCAGATGAGTTACACCCAGAACCACTATTGAAAATTTAATTTGGTTGAAGCGATAGGGGTACAGGATTTCGGGAAACTCAGATATCTAAAGCAATTAAGATAATTATTTTCTCATCCATTTAATTGATGTTATAACTTTGCTTTATGAATTTTGCTTATTCATGAACATTGTTGAAAAACAGCCTCTGAAAGAGTCATGTCAACAGTACTGTGTAGTTTAACACTGTTTAAATTTATTTTTGTTTTATTTTACAAGCTTTCATCTTAGAGTTCTATTTTTAATTAGGTATTGATAAATAATGAAACTGGCAGATACGTGGCTCAAAGTTTACTACAACTGAAATAGTAGCTGTGTATTTTTGTTGTTTATGGGATGCAAATTAAATCCATAGTTGTGAGTAACTTGAGAGCTTTATTTCCAGAATCCCTATTCGAAAGTTACCGAAGGTTCAGAGGAATCCAAAGCTACCTAGTCTCTCATGGAGTCTCTCTAAGTATCGGATACTCTTGTCAGATGCCTTGTGCTGTGTAGTATTTTCAGAACAAATTGGCTGTTCTGCCGTATTTCCTAACACTCCTTAAAGTTTTCACTGACCATGTCTTCAGTTGTGTACAGGACTTATGTTGTATAAAACAATATCTTCTGACTTTTGGGATATTTTTCATAAACTAGTTTTCTCATTGGAATTAGGTAATGGTGATATGGTTGATCTGTAAGGAGTTCTAAATTCCATCTTGGGTTTACATTAAACATGTCGTAAGGTTGTGTCATCAATTCATTGCACAGTCTCTATTTTGGGTGCTGTACTGAGAACTTCTTAACTGTATTTACAGTATATCAACTTCTTGGCTGTATTGCACACATCGAGCTTTTTATTCTCTTTGGTGCTCTCTAGACTTCGTTTTTTTTTTTTTCAAGTATATTAATCTGACTTATACATTTGCCTTTTGAAATATGGAACTCCTGCCTTCTATTGTTTGTTTGTATGAGTTATCAAGGCTACCTTGGTTTGTGAGACTGTTTAGTCGACAGTTGAAGTCAACTTGATTATCTACACTAACTGTGTTTTCTTTCTTAATATCTCCTTTCATTGTGTGAGAATGTTGATAATGTCGTCGGTTCCAATATCTGTCCTTGTAATATGTTGCTCACTGTAAGTTACTAGATTTGTTTCTTATTTTGGTTATACTGTAATTATTTGAGAAGAATCATTTGTGTCACATTCTTAGTAACATACAGCACAACCTTTATGATAGAGAGATTTCCAAGTATGATTGATGATATTTAGTATGAAAGTATTTCCCCTTATATTGAATACATAGGCATTGACAAAAAAGTGCTTCTGTGTTTACTGTTTAGTTTCATGTCTAATACTGACAATACAGAAGGTTTAATGTACTGAAAACCCATCCCTGATGTTGCATAGGTTTTATAGTATATGAATTTACATTCCTTACCATAACTATATGTAAAATGTTTTCTTTCTTTTATCTCATGTACAGTTGGATGCAGGAGTCCCTGGCATACTTCGCTCTGAAGAATTGCCGGGTTAAACAGAGTAATTCGCAATGCAGTTAGGGTCTGAGTGGGTGCACTTCTTCAGAGCGAGGTGTACCGGGAATTCTGTGTCCATTGTACATTATTGCAGTAAGGCAATGGAAAGAGATTTGTCGAGTCTTTCTTTTTAAATAAAAGAATTCGTTTATATGCATTTATGAATTGTACGTTTATAGATATCGGTAGTGTGACATTTTGATTAGGGAAATCTCCCTTTTTTCATTTATATCCTCCTTGATTGGAGGATAGATGTGAGAGAGGCAAGAGAGCGTGCTAGAAATAGGAATGAATGGCGAGCGATTGTGACGCAGTTCCGGTAGGCCCTGCTGCTTCCTCCGATGCCTTAGATGACCGCGGAGGTAGCAGCAGTAGGGGATTCAGCATTATGAAGCTTCATCTGTGGTGGAAATGTGGGAGGGTGGGTTGTGGCACCCTAGCAGTACCAGCTGAACTCGGTTGAGTCCCTGTTTAGGCTGGAGGAACGTAGAGAGTAGAGGTCCCCTTTTTTGTTTTGTTTCTTTTGTTGATGTCGGCTACCCCCCAAAATTGGGGGAAGTGCCTTGGTATATGTATGTATGTATGTATTTATATACTTTCGATGCCATTCTTTCCAAAGTGAGCCAAAATATTCCAAGATTCAGTGTCTAGACTGTTGGAGTTCCAGACATCATTTATGGAAACAAATTATGGTTTCTTCACGTGTTTTTCATTAGTCTTTGGTTCTTTTTTGTTCTTGTTCTCCAGTGATGATCCTAAACTATAACTAAGGAGTAGGTTGCCTTAATATATCTTCTTCAGCTATTCCTTTTAAAAGTGTTTTTGTTATCTTTCATATTTTCCAATATAACTGTTCAATACTGGCTGGGTGTATTTCAGTGAATGTTATTTGAAAATGTGGATATTAGAAATAGGTTTTAGAGTATTCTTCTTATGTATGTCTGCATATTTAGAATTATACAATTCTTACATGGCTATTTTGCTCTCTTCCTATCAAACCCACTTGTATACATTACCTGATAACTACATTTTCATCCTTTGCTCTCTGACTTGAACTTCACCCCTCTTACATTTTACTCCAATCAAGCAATTAATTGATGAACCTACTGCCACGTTTGACACCATACCCTTCATGAATTTGTACTTCCAGCTACCCTAAATTAATTGTAGTCTTTTTTTTCTATGAAAACAAAGTATTTCCCATATGACCCCTTTCCAACCATAATTCCATAAGGCAATTCAGTCCCGCGTACTACAGGAACTCTTCATTTGTTCACTATGCCATCTTTTTCTTTGCCACTTACCTTTGCATTTAAGTTACTTAGTACAACCACCATTTAAAGGCCACTCATGAATGGCAGAGACAAGGGATAGTGACATTGCCCTAACAAGCAGGACAGTGCCTTAGAGACTGACCATATATCATATGATCAGAGCCTAAGCCCACAAATTCTTCAAACCTAGAAAGACCCAGAATCAAACTAGTCCAGTAACTTTCGATTCTACTTTAATTCTTTTTTCAGTCGTGGCACTCATTGTCCCAACTATTTCTCCTGGTGTACTAAATCTTATCCCTCTTCTTTCCCACCGTTATCCATACATTAAGGGGTTGTTTGTCTGATATGCCCTCTCCACTTCCACCAAATCTCTTCTCTCCATATTCTTTATCTTCTTATCAATATCCTCAAATTGAGACATTTTCACTCTCCAAACTCATAAGTACTATGTCTTCCTAGCTTTACACCCCTCAAGTACCTTATTCAGAGCTATATTTTGATGCATATCCCTTTATCGTTCTCATGCTTGCACACCTTTCCCTTTCACCTTTGTTTATCATCGCCAAAACATACAGCGTTCTCTCCGTAAACAAAGCAGCGATTAGGGTATTATCATTCTCATGCTTGCACACCTTTCCCTTTCACCTTTGTTTATCATCGCCAAAACATGCAGCGTTCTGTCCGTAAACAAAGCAGCGATTAGGGTATTATTCTCACCAGCACCACATCCATGCACATTAAAAATTCGCAGATTCATTATATTTTCACATTCGTGCTATTTACATGAGAATACGGAACTGTAAACCACGTGCTACTTTTCGTTTTGTAGCTCTGACCAAACAAACAACAGGGCAATAATTATATATTTTCTCTGTATTCTAAAATAATAAGAATGTTAGTAGATTGACCTTATGTGAAGATGTTCATCTGCCAATTAAGGACTTTTCCTGCGACCAATTGTATGCATATACATACAGTATATAATATATATATATATATATATATATATATATATATATATATATATATATATATATGTATATATATATATATATATATATATATATATATATATATATATATATATATATATTTTCTCTAGAGAAAAGAAGAACGTATGGTTAATGTATTTACATTTTACTGATTTGGAACATTTCCAACCTCGCCTAAATCACTTTTAAGGGAATAATTACGATAAGACCAAAGAACTGACAAATGGGTCAAAACATTGGATTGTAGTGCAGATTCAGAAGGAGTTTTAATATTAGATTTGTCAGATGTCTTACCTGATAATTCCTTTTTAGATACTGAGGTAAGTATATTTTCGCCACGTCCGTACTCTGAACTGTATTCTAGTAGACTGTAGTGCGCTAGTCTGTTGGCCCAGGTCTGAGCCTCTGTGCAAAGCTGAAAGAACAGATTCCAGTTAGTATTCATTACTACTATAACTCTCTTTATATGTATTTTACTATTGTCTTTTTAAGAATTGCTGTGATTATTAAGAACAGAGCTAAATGTCAGTACATTATCATCAAGCAAAATACGTTAAAGAGAAATTTTAATGAATTTGAAATTGGGTTTGAAATCAACTTAAGATGAATTATGATAGTTTATAGTTCTTCAGAAAAATATTAGAAATATAGCTTATGAATTTTTATTTTTAGAAATAGTATGTAC
>NC_090726.1:57946289-57953789 GCF_036898095.1 Palaemon carinicauda | reverse complement strand
GTCTCAAGAAGCACTCACTTTTTAGCCTTCCTGTTTTTATTGTCAGGACATATCTTTTCAACCCCTTTGCAACTCTACTCTGAAGGGCCTACTCGACTGAAACTGTTACAATGGAACAAATAACAATAAATTTCCAGAAGAGTCTTTCATTTCCGGAAACTAGTACCAAAATTGGCACACACTTATGTCTGAGAAAATGATTTTATCAAAGAATAGGAAGGATTTTAGTTACTTCCTATATTATGAAAACGTAAAATTCTATGAGACATATCCTTAACGAGAAATATTTTGGGACAAGGTTTTGTGAATATCACGTGACACAGATATATAACTCGAACCAAAGCGTGGGTATGAATATGATAGGGCTAAGAAATCTTAGAAAAAGAACGCTTCTGACTGGATCAGCCTTCAATGAAGACACGTCAAGGAAATATAAGCTAAGCTCCAGTTAGTTTTCTAGTATGTCTCTGATTTTGATAATTGACTATTGTGTTTAAATATAGAATTGCTGATGGTTATTAAACTGATTAATAGTAAATTTATTGTTAAAATTATTTTGTAAGTATTAAGAAGCCTATAAGGGGTGCTTTTGTCACTGTCTATTACTATAGGTGTTTAAGTCTAGTTCCTTTTTATTTATTTATTTTTTTTTTTTTGAATTGCTGGTGGTTACTAAAGTGATTAAAAGTACCATGAATTGTGAGAATGATTTTCGAAGTGTGAAGTCTCTATAATCGATGTTTTGTCACTCAGTCTATTACGAAGCTTAGTAGAAATAATCTAACGTCTTCCGAATTACATACATAGTTCACCTGTAGGCCAAGCACCAGAAACAGCTGGTACTGATGTACATATTGTCAACTCCCCAAGAAGGGAAAACTACTGTCAGAAATACTTGAGCTGGAAGATCACAACCAGGTTATGAATGTTATTTTGGCTTTCCAGGAAGGCGGGGCTTTGCCTTGTCAGAAGCGTCCGACAATTATAGAGAACCTATTACCCTTGGCAAAGCAACTAACATCTTGCAAGGACATATGCTGGATTACAACTTTACATTTGATGGAACCTTCTATGAGGGCCGCATTGAGGAGGCCATTCCATCCACTCTTCTCCAGTTTGTGACCATGCTTTAAAACAAAGTGGACATGAAATCTCAACTGAGGTTTGGTGCATCAAAGACAGATCTAGCAATTGCTCAACTGTTTCTGTACAAATGCTATGCAAGGTCCCAAGACGGAGCAGCAAATCACAGACATTTCAAAGACAAATACCCCATTCCCATTTTACTTGGGAATAATGCCCATCTACTCAAAGACCAGAAAGGGGACGTTGGTGGAAATATTTAACAAGCATGGCATTAGCATTTTATATGATAGGGTACTCGAGATAGCTGCACACCTGGGAGATACAACAGTTAGCAAGTACATGAGGGATCTGGTAATCTGTCCACAAGTTGTGCAAATAGGGCTGTTCACCACATCAGCTATGGACAAAATAGACCACAATAATGCTGTAATGATAGTGATAACTTCTTTCCATGGAACCAGCGTCTCTCTACCAGTAGCCAACCAAGGAAGAAAATGAAGACAGTTCCAGAACTTCCAGACTGCTGCCAACTGGGGCTGGACCAAGAAAGGAGTTCTATGGCACATTTTTTGGACAGAGCTCCTACCCAGCTGACTAAGAGTGGATATAAGTCAGAATGATGCATTCAATGCAAATGCTAATGCTTTGGTATGAGACATGCACAGCACTATCCAGTTGCAGATGCAAAGATTAGTAACAATGTAGTATACTCATCCAGGCAGCAAGCAAATATGTGGCAAACAAATATATGTCTTCTGTCTAGATGCACATCCAATAATATATTGGACTGATGGTGCTTATGATATGAGCACCTTTTACCCTTATGATTGATGGACTGATATTATTGTGCAAGGAACCTAGTGAGTAGGTTCCAAATTTAGATACTACATAATGAGAACCACGATCATTCAAATAGGATGATTTTATCATAAAATGCAATATTTCTGTATACTGTATATTCAGAGGTGTCCATCTTGAAAAATGACTACCTTCTTGAATTTATAGGTGGCTAACGGATTTCATTAAAAGAGCAACCGAGGAGTATGAGTGTCAATTTTGAGACTTGTTAACATTGTTATTTATCTGCTCCACGCCTTGTTCTTACTTGGTCGGAGAGGCTGAGAGGTGGGGCACCGTGGAGAGCACGGAGCTTGTTGTGCTCCCGGACGCAATCTTGCACGAACTGACTCCTCGTCCAGTCGACCTCGCCTGTCCCACGGCACTGCACGCCCACGCCTTTACCAGACCACACCTGTAATGGAATTGTGAATTCAGTGCGTTTGTCCTAGAACATATGTTTTGAAAGTAAAATGTGTACATGAAAACTGCAGGATTTTGCATATTTTGGAGTGATTTTCTCTCTCTCTCTCTCTCTCTCTCTCTCTCTCTCTCTCTCTCTCTCTCTCTCTCTCTCTCTCTCTCTCTCTCTCTCTCTCTCTCTCTATATATATATATATATATATATATATATATATATATATATATATATATATATATATATATATATATATATATATCATATGTAGTTAAAATTAGACTTTTTCATTATATTTACGGTAATTTAGATCTATACATCCAAACCTTTTTTTCTATGCCAAGTGCACTTTATTCACTAAATATGGAACAGAGATTCAATTTACTTGATATAATGTATACTCTGTAATATCTATCCAAACGTTTCTCTTGATAATTTATATTTATATTCTATAAATGTTAACAGATAATGCTGTCAAATTATGAAAATTAATTAGAATTTTTTTTATTTATTTTTTTTATTAGGCAACGAACGTCTCTGCTTTTATGGACTTTATGGTCATAGCAGGTAATAATAAATCCAATTTATTTCTAGCATTTTAAACTGTTTGGAAATAGTGGATTTTTGTTTAATTGTGGTAATAAAGAATGGTCAATTGACCGTGAGATTCTTATGTGAAAAAAGTAATTTTAATGCTACTGAAAATGAAAGTAATGTTGAAGTTTAGTGCTTATTTCTTTAGGATTAAAGTATCCATTTAAATTGGTATGCATTTTTACGGTTTTGTTCTTAACAATGAAAAGTAACTTGGATCGTAGATTTTAAACAGATGTATGAATTTCATAGCAACATTTAGAACTAGAAAATTTAAAATGCTTTTGTAAATTTTGCTAAAAAATTTAAACGGCTATCGTGAACTTTACTCATACTCATATATATAGTAACAAATTATTATTATTATTATTATTATTATTATTATTATTATTATTATTATTTTTTTATTATTATTATTATTATTATTATTATTTTTATTATTATTATTATTATTATTATTCAAAGTGCACATTTTTTATGGAACTAACTTGAAAGTTAGTTTCCCCAAAATGAAAATGGCCTTACCTGTAAGAAGTGAAAAATAGTGATAATAGAATATAACTTTAACAATAATTAGTGCAAATACAGTCTGTCAACATATTAACATATAGGTAAAAATCACAGGAATAAAAGAAAGATAGAAGGCTATGTCAATAGAATTTTTAATATAACTGTAATGAAGATTAAGAGACCCCTGTTTTGAGTACAATAATAACGTGACCCCAAGGAGGAGTGGGAACCCTGGGCTCTTTATATAGTGAGTAGTAAAGTAACTAAAGATAGTAGGTGAAGTTCCCCGTCGTAACGAAATTCATGGTAGATGGCTGATTAAGCTATTTCTTTATGATGATTTAAATCGTAATTTAATTTGTTGGGGTGAAAAGTTATGGTGACCTATCGGAAACGACCATGCCTGACGATCTGCAGGACTGGGGTTCGAGTCTCGTTCAAGCTTGATCGGTTCTTGTAGTGTCTGCAACCGCACCATCCTTGTGAGGCGGCAAATAGGTTTACCTGCTGAGTCATAAGCAGCCATTGCCTGGCCCTCCTTGGTCCTAGCTAGGGTGGAGATGGGCCTTGGGCGCTGATCATCTGTATATATAGCGTCAGTCTCTAGGGCATTGCCTTGCTAGCTAGGTCATTGTCTCTGCCCCTTCCCTCTGCCATTTATGATCTGCCTTTAAACCTTTAAACTTGGAGTAATTTTGAAAAGGAAGTAAAAATCTCTAGAAGCTCATGGCATCCACATTGTAAGGTAAGATCTAAGATCTACCGATAATAGCGAAAAGAGAACTGGAAGATGCGAGTAATACCAACATATTTACTGTACTTAATTACTAGCATCAATGAAAATTTATGTTGTGCTAAAAAGAAAGCTTGAAGTTGAGAATCACAGATACTAGGTATCCTCAAATGATTTGATTTGTTGCATATGCGAAGTGAATGAGTAATAGGTAGTGTAACTAATCAGTAAAGGCTTAGCATGTTTGAGTTGTCTTTTAACAAAATTGACGCCAGCAAGCATTGACAATGGCCAATAATTTTGTAAGACACTTGGACAGGTTTTGCGTAGACAGTATAAAATGACATTTTTTGTCTGTTAAAAACACCGATCTAACTCTTTGGTCCCCCTGTTATTTTACAATCAAAACTTGCACAACTGCCTTGATTGACATTCACGGTTGCAGTGCCAAGCCATATTTCTCAAAATTAAAAGTTCCGCCAATTCTTCCAATTATTAAAATTAGTTTTTTTATAATACGATCTAGTTTCAGAATTTACTAATTGACTGCAGATACTTGAGTGTTGACTTAGACTTGTGACTGATCGTATAAATTCGCAATTAGGTCTTTTGTTGCGATGAAGAGGAAGACAAATTTGAATCTTGTTTAATGTCTTCTTATTAGGAAGCCAAAATGGTTTTATCGTTGACATATTCGGTCTTCAATGCCAAGGGAGATTTATTAATTATAAAATAGAAAAATGTTTGTGATTAAATTATTTGATACTAATGAATCTAAGTATTAAAGTTTGACGGGATAATGCAGCTTTTTTTTTTTTTTTTTACTAAGTTACGAGGGAAGAAGTTCTCAAGTTTGTCTAAGAACTCAGGACGTTCCCGGAAGCGTTCAGTTTTGTCTGGGATGTTTTATTTCGTATTAGAAAAAAATAAAGGTATCAGGATTATCCAAACGAATTTTGAAAAAGATAAAAAACACATTTTCAAAAACTCTTGTCAATTTGTTCTCTAGAAGAAAAACTTATGAAGCTCTTTTGATGATTACTTTTTCGGTGAATTTCAAGACAAGAAGCTTTTCTGATGTATAAACTTTAGAAGAAAAAAAAAAAAACTGCAAAAGTTTAGAAGGGATTTTTAATATTTTTTTTTCTCATGGCTGGAAATTTTTGTAATATCGATTTTGATTTTAATATTTTTTTCGTTCAGTAATCGTTGATAGAAATTTAATGGGCCCTACTCTGAATCCTGTTAAGTAATTGCTGAATTCTTTCATTGTATTTAAAGTAATGTGAAAAGTTCTTGAATATTCTGCTATTGTGTGCCGGGAAAGTTAGAGGTATTTCTTTTTCTTTTGTCCTGTGTAGTAATTTAATCAGGTTGATGAGTTTCTCAATTTCTCAAACTTTAATTATTGATGTTTGAACCTTACGTGTATATATATATATATATATATATATAGATATATATATATATATATATATATATTTATACGTATATATATATATATATATATATATACGTATGTATGTATGTATGTATGTGTCTTTACTAATGGCTATTGGACTCTGGCATGCACTTATTTGTTCCGGTTTTCTTTACTTACAGTATATGGGTTTGTGCATATGGCCTTTGAGAGCTTCGTAGAGGATGTTCCCTGAATAGTAAGTAAAGTTCAGCTGTTTATGTTAACCCTGGTGAGAGAGAGAGAGAGAGAGAGAGAGAGAGAGAGAGAGAGAGAGAGAGAGAGAGAGAGAGAGAGAGTAGAATCCACACCTCCATACATATGTATTCATATGCGCACACATTCATTGTTTAAATATATGTACCGATGTTCACTGATTTGTAAATACGGCAACTGCGCATGTCAATGATGAAAATGTTTGTACGTACGTATCCCACAAATACGCACAAAAATAAACAATTTCTTACGTAATATCTCGGCTAATGGTTGCATCTTGGCAACAGAAAACCCTCACATTTCCAGTCTCCTGGAAACAATGAATGACCTTTATAACATCTTTCATGTGAATGAGATCATAGAAACGCCGGAACCAGCCATCACCCGTGTGCTTTATTGACCCTTGCTGAGGGTTATGGGTAAACAGAGCTTATGAAATGCAATAATCTGCTTGATGTGTAAATGGTGTTATAAATTCGGCTTTTTTCTGAATGTACAAACACGTGTCCTCCGATTGCTCATGTAGTGTATTTTTTCCTATGAAATAGCTGGATGTGTGTGTGTGTGTGGTTGTAAACTTAGTAAGTATGTACACACACTTCTATATATATATATATATATATATGTGTGTGTGTGTATGTGTAGATATATATATATATATATACATATATATAATGTATGTATATATATGTGTGTGTATATATATATATATATATATATATATGTATATATATATAATGTGTGTGTGTGTATATATGTATAATGTATATATATATATATATATATATATTTATATGTATAATGTATGTATATATATATATATATATATATACATCCGCATTTAAGTTACTCAATAGTGGTCTTGATTGAGATAGTTAACAAAGTTTGAAAATAATTTTGATTCAGCAAATGACCAAGTTAATCATCAATGAAAAAATACCACCTGTTATGGTTTTATAGCTGAGAAAGTTACATTTCAAAGGACTAAAATAGAGAGAGAGAGAGAGAGAGAGAGAGAGAGAGAGAGAGAGAGAGAGAGAGAGAGAGAGAGAGAGAGAGAGCTGAAGGGTTTCTTCCCAGTTAAGGAAACTACCTCTGATCTGTAGGATATCACCTATTTTTACCTCTGTCAAAGAGGTTGTAAAATCGAATCTGTTTATTTAATTATTTGTTTGTGTCTGTCTGTGGACAGGATTACGTCAAAACTACTCGGCATAATTTTCACCACAGGTCGATTTTAGGTTATGGATGATCCCATTAAAATTTGGAGGTGATACGGATCAAGATCATGAATCTGGATCAACATTGATCTTTTCACCATCCACACAGTCACCATATGACTGTCCGTAGACTTTACTTAAATGTTTCTATAGATTCCTCCACTATCAGCATATGAAAAAATGCGGTTTCGGCTGTAGACTTGATTAAAATTTTGGCAATATTCAGTGATGGATGTCTGAAATCTCTTGATTGCTCTCGTTTCTATTTATCCAGTAGTTGGTATCTGTCCCGCTCTCTCTCTCTCCCTAAGCCTACTTTGCCCTTATCAGTAACAATCAGAGATATTAAATGCTTTGTAAGAAAATAAACACGAAAGTAACTTAATGCAAAGGACATTTGAGACTCGAATGTAGGTGGTATTATGGA
>NC_090726.1:57938789-57941289 GCF_036898095.1 Palaemon carinicauda | reverse complement strand
CAATAACGAGGTGAAAATAAATTTGGAGCGTGAGCCACCTAATGAAATGAAATTGTTTATGAAACTGCGGTTCCCCTTAGTTCCCCTCAGGTTATTTTTGGCTCTGTTCTATCTCGGTTTTAGTCCCTTTTTTCCCCCCAAGAGTTTTTCCCAATACACTTCTCTGTCCCCTCGTCATTAAGTAGCTCATCAACTTCTTAATTGCAACATTAATTATTAAACTAAAGCGAATATTCCCCTGTAGTATCTCCCTAGTACACGCTCTTTTCAACTTCTCTAACCTCGCCAGTCGACACCAACCCCTTGAAACACATTATGCTCTTCTATAACCTCTGGGCAAAAAAGGAAAAAAAAAAAAAAAAAAATCTACGTATATAATGAATTTTCTAAAATACCAAAACCTTTAGATTTTACGTATATTTTGAGTTTCATAAAATACTATAACGTTTAGATTTTACGTATATGAGTTTCCTAAAATACCAAAACGTTTAGATTTTACGTATATATTGACTTTCCTAAAATACCAAACGGTGAAATTCTATGAATATATTGATTTATCTAATATAACCAAACGTTGAAATTTTTTCGAATATATTGAAGTTTCGTAAGATACCGAGCGTGGAAATTTTACGAATATGTTGAGTTTCCTGAAATACCGAACGTTGAAATTTTTAAGTAGTCCTATATATTTAAGTTTCCTAAAATACTAAATGTTAAAATTTTACGTATATATTGAAGTTTCCTAAAATACTAAACGTTGAAATTTTACGAATAAATTGAGTTTCCTGAAATAGCAAACATTGAAATTTTACGAATATATTCCTTCCTAAGATACCGAGTGTTGAAATTTTACGAATATATTGTGTTTCCTAATATACCAAATGGTGATATTTTACGTATATATTGAAGTTTCCTAAAAACCAAACGTTTAAATTTTATGAATATATTGAGTTTCCTAAAATACCCAACGTTGAAATTTTACGTAGTCCAATATATTAGTTTCCTAAAACACCAGACGTAGGTATTTTACGATTAAATTGAGCTTTCTAAAATAGAAAACATTGAAGTTTTACGAATATATTGTTTCCAAAGATACCAAATGTTGAAATTTTACGAATATATTGAGTTTCCTAAAATACCAAACGTTGAAATTTTATGAATATATTGTTTCCTAAAATACCGAACGTTGAAATTTTACTAATATATTGAATTACCAAAAATGATAAACATTAAAATTTTAGGAATATATTGATTTTCATAAAATACCAAACGTGGATATATTATTAATATATTGTTTCCCAAAATACTGAACTTTGAAATGTTACGAATATATTCAGTTTCCTAAAATTCCAAAGGTTAGAATTTTACGAATATATTGAGTTTCCTAAAATCCCAAACCTTAAAATTTTACGAATATATTGAGTTTCCTAAAATCCCAAACGTTGACATTTTTCAAATATATCGAGTTCCCTAAAATACCAAACGTTTAGATTTTCAGCAAAAGCTGACTCCGTCGAATCCTCGTTCCACTGTATGCTTCGAACGATATGGGCCAAGTGATCGCACATAGACTGGCCGTGTTCATGCAGATGGATACAAGGTTTTACGTGATTGCCAAGGGATCGTTGCATGATGCCAGATACCCGTTGCAGAACTCGTCAGCTTTTATCACTTGATCATGGGAGTGGGGAGAGACAGTCGATGTAGTTTGACTAATCAATGTTAACTTTCTCTCACTCTCTCTCTCTCTCTCTCTCTCTCTCTCTCTCTCTCTCTCTCTCTCTCTCTCTCTCTCTCAAATGAATTTCGTCTGTCAATCTGTGCGCCTTTTGCTGCCAATTACCGTTTATAACCAAATTTCTCTCTCTCTCTCTCTCTCTCTCTCTCTCTCTCTCTCTCTCTCTCTCTCTCTCTCTCTCTCCCGAGGACGTGGCCAGTAGACCACCATTTACCCTAAAAAACTTTTCTCTCTACTTTCATCCTTTCCTGCTTGGGACTATATATTACTATAAAGTACTCCTTTCTCTGAATTTTGTTTTTGATCAAGTCTAAAGATTGAATATGCATTAGGCTATCAAAGGCCAAAGAGACCAAGCGCTGATTTGAGTAGGGAAAACATCAGCAATTTCAGTTCAGAAACTGCATTCATGCAGATTAATACGGCTGATCATCCCGAACAAAACTGTTTATAGTTGAAAAGCTCGGATGGACCACTCCCCCCCCCCCCCGTAGTGGGGTACTGCCATCAGTGCACCTCACGCAGTGCTCTGTAAGTACTGCTTTAAGGGTCTTTGCAACTTCCCGGCGGCTTCTAGCTGCACCCACTTTTTAGAATTCTCCAGAGATTTTTCCCAGTTGCCTTACGGTAATGACTGGCCTTACAGGCCCCAGTGATGGACTGCATGGCCCAAAATCCATGAATCAAACTTCTACAACAAGGAGACCAAATTCGGCGAGTGGTTGAACTTTCACCTTTTGCAAATAAGCTTTCATTTTGCGA
>NC_090726.1:57888789-57933789 GCF_036898095.1 Palaemon carinicauda | reverse complement strand
AATAACATTCCCATTTTTGCTTTACATTTAGCCAGCAGTGTTGCTATTTGGTCGTTGCATAACATATTCCTATTTAACATGACACCAAGGTCTTTTATTGCTTCCTTGTTTGTGATTGTCTCGTTATTAGGTCTCTTGTATGCATATACCATTCCTTCTCTGTTTCCATAATTTATTGATTTGAATTTATCGAAATACCATCCTATTTATCTCCGCCCATTCATATATTTTGTTTAGATCTTTTTGTAGTGAGTTCCTATCTTCATCACAAGTAATTTCTCTACTTATTCTTGTGTCATCAGCGAAACTTCTCACTACAGAGTTTTTAACATCACAGTCTATATCTGAGATCATAATAACAAACAGCAGTGCAGCTAATACCGTACCCTGTGGCACGCCAGATATTACCTGATCTTCATCGAATTTCTCGTCATTTGCAACCACTATCTGTTTTCTGTTTTGCAGGAATTCTTTTACCCATTTTCCTATCTTTTCCACAATGTTATGCTTTCTCATTTTTTTCTCTAATATATTATGGTCTACCTTGTCAAAGGCTTTTGCAAAATCTAGATAGATCACATCTGTGTCTTTTTCATTTATCATATTTTTGTATATGTTTTCATAGTGTGCTATCAGTTGGGTTTGTGTACTTTTTCCGGGCACAAAACCGTGTTGACCTATATTAAACAAATAATTTTTAACCAAATGACTCATTATTTTCTTTTTTATTACCCTCTCATACACTTTCATTATATGTGATGTTAGACTAACAGGTCTATAATTGCTTGCCTCTAGTCTTGATCCACTTTTGAAAATAGTGGTTATATAAGCTAATTTATGTTTAACATATATCGAGCTCATATCTACACTTTGTCTTAGCAGTATTGCAAGCGGCTTCGCGATAGTGTTTGCAGTTTTTTTTAACAAAATCGCTGGAAGTCCATGTGGTCTGGCTGCCGATCCATTTTTAATTTCGCAGATAGCCTTGACAATATCTGCTTCATTAATATCTATATCTGTTAGATAATCAACATTTCTTCTCTCATTTCTGTTTCATTATTCTCATTTGCAATTCTTGGTGTGAACTCACTCATAATTTTCTGCTGATATGTTGCATATTTCCTTTTTTTTATTTGTTAACCGTCCTTTAATTCTTAGAGGGCCTATTTCTAACCTCCCTTTATTCATCTTTTTTGCATAGGAGTAAAGTACTTTGGTTTATTTTTTTTTTTTGATATTTTGAAGTGTCCTTTCTTCTAAGTCCCTTTTTTCATTTTCTTTCGATTGTGTAATCTTTTGTTCTGCATTTTCTATCTTACTTTTTATTTCCATCATTTTCCATACATTTTTTTCTTTTGCAAGATTTTTCTTCCACTTTCTAATCTTCTGAAATAAGACCCTTCTGTCTCTTGGTATGCATGTCTGTTGTTTATTGTTTTTTTTTTTTTTTCGGTACATATTTTTCAACAATTTTCTCCAGTATTTTGTACAGTATGTCCGTATTTACCTGTATATTATCACTTACGAATAGATTTTTCCATTCTTTGTTCAGTTCTTCATTTATTTCTGACCATTTTATATTCTTACTATAAAAATTATATTTCCCATATCCTTCCCAACGTTTTGTGCTTTGATTATCTCCGCAATCACTTGCTTTGGAATGGACTATTAATTCTATGACGTTGTGATCTGAAATTCCCGTGTTATACACTATTATTTCTATAACATAATACACCTCATTCACAAATACTAAATCTAGGACATTTTCCTTTTTTGTTGGAATGTGGTTTATTTGTTGCATATTATGTTCTAATAGCATATCTTGAAGCTTTTCAAATTGCCTCTTTATCTTCTGCGCTACTATTACTCTCTTTTTTATATGTATATATGCAACCACTTTCTTCTATCCGTTCTTTCTAATCCATGAAAGGATAGTTAAAATCTCCTTATAGGAGTATATTCCAGTCTTTATGGTTTCTACATATATCATCTATTTTTCTATTATTATGTCAAACTCCTTAGTATTTTGGGGTCTGTAAACTACAATATTCACTAGTTTTTCAAATTCAAATTCTACCGCAATCAATTCACATTCTGTGTTGCTGTATTTTTCACAGACTTTTCCTTGATTTATGTCTCTTCCATGTATTGCGGTTCCCTCTTGATTCCTATTTGTTCTGTCTGATGTATATGTTTGGAAACCCTTTATCTGGTCATCACTGCCAGTCTCTTGGGAATACCATGTTTCACTTATATTTAATATATCTATTTTTTCAGTTTGGGTTAGTTCTTCTAAGAACTCCATTTTCCTTTTAGAGTTTCATGTGACTAAACCCTGTGCATTCATCACTATATGGTTTGTGTTTCATCCCCATTATTTAATATTGGTAATATGGATTTTCCCATGCTTCCTTCCTGTTCTGATATGATGTTCTTTTCTTCATTTCTAGGAATTCTGCCATTAGAAAATACAACTTTCCTATTATATTTGCTCTTTCGCCTTCATATTTATTTTTGTGTGTATACCTGCAATTATCCCCATATCTGCACCAACCCCTGGCATTATAGATACATTCTTTGTAGTTGGGCTCTAATTGTGCATATTTGGGTTGAAAGGCGTCATATCTTGGGGCCTTTTGTGCATAGCGCGGTATATACTCGGTTTGTTTTTTGTTTCTTTTTTTTGTTTCATTTTTGCTTTAAGTTTTCTTTTCTGTTTGCTGAGTTTTCTTACTTTCATTCATGGATGCAGGATGCATATATCGACATTTTTTGTTGAATTTGCATCCTTTTCCTTCTTTTAGGTTTTTGCATATTTTTGGATGGATATCTCTGCATTCGTCTCCATATCCGTCTAAATACGCACATTTACCATATATTTCCTAATCATGGCATATCTTTGGATGCTTGTAGTAGCATCTTTCGCTAAATATGCAATTCCCTCTTTTCAGCAAATTGCAGACTATATCTTTCTTTTCTTTTTTTTCTTGTTCTTGCTCTTCCCTAAAAGTATGTAGGTCCGGGTAGAGTCTCTTGGGTCTATTATTTGTTTCCATCTGATAATTTATTTCTTCGTAAGTATGTTGTTGGATGGCATCATAAGTTATATCAATGATTTCCTCTGCATCCTTACACATATCCTGTTCATTTTTCTCTTCTTCTTCGTCTTCTTCTTCAACTATTTGCAGATTCAGTCTCGACTTAATTATATTTTCTATCCAGACTAAGCATGTTGAGCAGAATACCGTTGTGTCTCTATTTTTTTATTTTTTGCTGTATTTCAGCACATGTAGGGTGTGTTGGAACATGACAGGCATCACATTTTCTGATCAGATGTTGAGGATTAATAATGGAATACCATATCTTACATGTATTGCACCATTTTGGCATTCTTTTTCCCAATGCATCAGTCAGCATATTCACCATATTGGACTTCTTATTGTTCTTTGATGGAATGTGTTGATTGATGTAAACTTTCTTTATAAGTCTTTATCACTTGGATTTTCTTTGGAATTTCTTCTATTATTTTGCTGATGTTTTCCGCAGATTTGTTCCAGTTTGTTGGATCAAATTGTTTCAATATGTCTGTGAATATTTTTCCGTCACACTGGTTGGAGTTACTAGCGACCTCAGTTATCAGATGGTCGAGTTCTTGTTTCGCCAACTCATGGAATTTGCTTTTGCTGATTGCAGCAATGTCCCTCCAAGCTTTGCCTGTATTATAGAGCGCCATCTTGATCAGATTTTTAGTAATTCACAAGATAACTATCCTATGCCGACGTTTTATCCCACTTTTCTGACCTCAAACTAATCACCGACTATTCACGAAAACTTAGCTATATTGCACTCGATAGCCTTTTGTTATCCGCGTTAAATCAGGATATTTATCGGGTTACACAAGTGTACTCACTCACCGACATACAGAAACACTCAGAGAGAGAGAGAGAGAGAGAGAGAGAGAGAGAGAGAGAGAGAGAGATTACAATGAATGCGTGCATTTATTCTTATACTTTTTAGCTTGAAATGGTTTTGAAGTTAATTTATGCTGTTAAAGGAAATTTAATGAGAATTGTAGAGATTGATAATTATGTAAATAAAGACTTATAACTTTGAAATATCAAAACAAATTAGGACATAGATACTTGTGGAGAGTTACAGGTACAACAACAACAACAACAAAAATTTCTAGTCCACTGTAGGACAAAGGCCTCAGACATACCTCTATTCATGTCTGGGGTTTGGCCAGTTTTCAACATCACGCTGACCAGCGCTGATTAATGATGGTGGGAGACTTTTGTCTGATCGACCACAGCAAACCAACCTAGTATGGGTGTCCCTGACTAGTACAGCATTGCTGATCATGTCAATACACAAACCCTTTCACCAAGTTTAGGTATCCCCAATCAGAAAAGGATACAGGTACTATGTTTAAAGGTCGTTCATGAATGGCAGAGTCAAGATACAGTGACATTGCCCTAGCAAGTAGGACAATGCCCTAGAGACTGACCATATATACATATATCAACACCCAAGCCCCCTCTCCACCCAAGCTATGACCAAAGAAGACCAGACAATGGCTGCTGATGAATCAGCAGATAGACCTATAGGCTCCCACCAAACCTCCCATCCTTAGTTCACAAGGATGGTAGATTGTAGCGACCAAAGGAGCTAATGAGTTTGAGCGGGAATCGAACCCCAGTCTGACGTTCATCAGTCAGGTACGTTACCACATCGGCCACCACAACCGAATATTGAGCATATGTAAAGCTAAATATCCTGGCAGGGAACCCAAAGTGAATTATAGCACTCTACTAAACAAATAACTAGGTCAAAACTTCGTTCATTCTATCGTTTGTCTCCCGGGATGGGATAAAAATAGACGTAGGCAGCCGCGCCCAGTAACTAAAGTGCATCGAAGGGAACAACAATTTCTGTGATTGGATTTAGTGGCGTAATTCCTTATTTCAGTTGATCTGTTCTACCTCACCTTTTCAGTTTTAAAACCAATAACATTCTTGTGAGTTATTCTTAATGTATTTCCCGTATTCATCTCCTATATCTAAATTATTTTTCCCTTATATTTTGCTTCCGGATAGATATATTTTATTATTATTACTATTATTATTATTATTATTATTATTAATAATAATAATAATAATAAAAATAATAATAATAATAATAATACCTAAGCTAGATGGAAAAGCAGGATACTATAGGTACAAAGGCTTCATAAGGATAAAATAGCAGAGTGAGGAAAGAAAATAAGGAAATAATTAAACTACAAGAAAAGTAATGGACAATTAAAGGTTTAAAAGATTACAGGCCACTCATGAATGTCAGAGGCAAGCGACAGTGACATTGCTTTATCAAGCAGGACAATGCCCTAGAGACACCATATTACATACAGAATATCAGCGCCCAAGCCCCCTCTGCACCCAAGCCCCCCTCTGCACCCAAGCTGGGACCAATAGGGCCAGGCAATGGCGCCGGATGACTCGACAGATAGACCTATAGGCTCCCACAACCCATATCCTTAGCTCACAAAGAAGGTGAGGTTGCAGCGATCAAAGGAAATAACAAGTTTGAGCTGGACTCAAACCCCAGTCGGGCAATCACCAGGCAAGGACGCTACCACCAGGCCACCACAACCCTGGATAGTTTAAGATCAATAACAGCATTGAAATATATCGTTCATAGATTAACTGTAAAAAGAGACTTGTGTTTTGTGTTCGTGCCACTATTGTGGGCATTACTCCTAGTTGCACCAAATTCTTAACTTTCGGCTGTACCGCCTTTCCAGATTTCTTTCTTCCCTCTTGTTGTCCAATCGCTTTATTTTTTGCTTCATGGTACAATAATAGTGTTTCTTCCAGTTGTTACGTGGTGATGAATGGCCTCCCAAAGCCCTAGTGTTAGTCCATAATTCCCAATTTGATATATTCCAACCTATACCTGGCCTATTGTCACTTATAATCAGTTGGTGCGTTTCCTTCGTAAACCAAACGATTTTCTGGGGCCTATTTTAAGTGAAGCTTTGTTGATTTCATTGGTTTTCGTGGTTTTAAGGAAAGAGTAAACTGAGAATATTGAATTTAGAGTGAAAACCTTCAACTGAATGTCCTTTGGCTGCCTAAACAGTACTACATTGTATCCTTGTCTGGTTACTGCCTATTTTCCTTTATCTACATACACGGAAAAATCTAGCCTATTCTTTCCACATTCTCATCTGTCCTAATGTACCTGACAACAATGAGATTACCAAACAATTCTTCTTCACTCAAGGGGTTAACTCCTGTATTGTATTTGATTAGTGGCTACTTTATTCTTGGTAAGGGTAGAAGAGAGACTTTATTATTATTATTATTATTATTATTATTATTTGCTAAGCTACAACCCTAGTTGGAAAAGCAGGATGCTATAAGCCCAAGGGCTCCGACAGGGAAAATAGCTCAGTGAGGAAAGGAAATAAGCAAAAGTACAAGAAGTTTAAGAACAATGACAACATTAAAATGAATATTTCATATATAAACTTTAAAAACTTGAAAATAACAAAAGGAATAGAAACAAGACAGAATTGTGTGCTCGAGTGTACCTTCAAGCAAGAGAACTCTACCCCAAGACAGTGGAAGACCATGGCACTACCTAAGACTAGAGAACAATGGTTTAATTTTGGAGTGTCGTTCTCCTAGAAGAGCTGCTTACCGTAGCTAAAGAGTCTCTGCTACCCTTACCAAGAGGAAAGAAGCTACTGAACAATTGCAGTAGTTAACCTCTTGAGAGAAGAAGAATTGCTTGAAAATTTCAGTGTTGTCAGGTGTATGAGGAAAGAATAGGCCAGACTATTCTGTGTATGTGTAGGCAAAGATGAAAATAGCCGCAACCAAAGAGAGGGATCCAATATAATACTTTCTGGCTAGTCAAAGGACTCAATAACTCTCAAGAGGTAATATTTCAACGGGTGGCTGGTG
Organism: Palaemon carinicauda; assembly: GCF_036898095.1. Lineage (NCBI taxonomy): Eukaryota > Metazoa > Arthropoda > Malacostraca > Decapoda > Palaemonidae > Palaemon > Palaemon carinicauda. The sequence goes on along the minus strand of NC_090726.1, from coordinate 57,926,821 downwards.
CCTTGGCCAGCCTACTACTCTTAGCTATGGTAAGCAGGTCTTTAGGAAAATGCTCCAGAATCAAACCATTGTTCGCTAGTCTTGGGTAGTGCCATAGCCTATGTACCATGGTATTCATTGTCTTGGGGTAGAGTTCTCTTGCTTGAGGGTACACTTGGGCACACTATTCTATCTTATTTCTCTTCCTCTTGTTTTTTTTATGGTTATATATGAAAGATCTATTTTGATGTTACTGTTCTTAAAATATAGTTTTAATTGTTCATTACTTTTGTTGTAGTTATGTATTTCCATGTATCCTTTCCTCTCTGGGCTTTATTTCCATGTTTGAGCCCTTGAGGTTGAGCTTACAGCATTTTGCTTTTTCAACTAGGGTTACAGCTTAGCTAGTAATCAAAATGATGATAGTAATAATAATTAAAATCTAAGTTCAATAATAAAGATGTTTCATGATATTTTAAACTGTAATGATTTGCTTTTCATGAACACTTAAGGAATAAGTAAGGTTTGTGGTTATGGCAATTTACCCTGATGGAAGCGTGAATAGTAACCATTACAATTATCTTTCAAGTATTTATGATAATTGAGTCTTATTTACTAATATTAGAAACTATTATTGCTCTGGTATTTTTAAATGAGTCGAAATGACGCTGTAGGTAAAGTCTATTATCAGGTCTATGAAAGTAATTTTGTTATTTATAGCTAGTGACCACCATGAATTTGACAGTAATGGCAATCTAAAGCATTCAGTGGCATTTGGAATAACTGATGTGTTGTTGATATTATTAGGAACTCCTTTATATAATATGTAAGCATTTATAAATAGTTTAAAATGAACTAAGGCGATATTTATTACTGAATGCAATGTTTGTAATTCTTGTGACAAATTTCCTTTAGATATAGAGTCGAATTGATAACATGAAACGTATTTGGGAACAATACAAGTGAATGGGTTTTAGGTATTTACTTACCAGCGCAGTTGTTAGTAAGAGAAATGACAATGTGTTGAAAGGGTTCGCTTTGTTTACCTTAGCCAAAAGGTAACAAAATAATAGCATATTCTGATACGCATAGCAGGTTACTATTTATAAGTATCTATTTACTTATCTAATGGATGTATTGCACGAGGGCTAAAAATAGCATAATGGCACCACCTTTGATATGAGAAAAATGAGTTATTCGTCAAAAATGTCAAAACTGGAAATATTTATCAAATACTAATTTACTCGATTTCATTATGAAAGATAAGTTTCATCCTAGAATTACGTTCTTTTGCTCAGTCGAAAGCCAAACATTAGTACCTATGGATAGATACGTTTGTATATTGATATCAATAGCATTTAACACACACACACATTCATATATATATATATATATATATATATTAAAGCACCAGCGGTGATTGGATTCATGAAGATATATATATGGTTTCATTGCAAACGCTACCTGAGAAGAGAGAGAGAGAGAGAGAGAGAGAGAGAGTTGGGGTAATCGTGGTCAATACGCAGCTGTGCACATGACAACTCTCTTCTCCAGTCTCTCTCTCTCTCTCTCTCCTCTCTCTCTCTCTCTATATATATATAATATATATATGTATGTATGTATGTATACATATACATATACATATATATGTATATATATAAATATATATATATATATATATATATATATAATGATTATTCACTCCAGCCTAAAACACAGTAACTGTTTAGCACTAAATAAACAAACACTTCTCAGTTTTTTCGGGGGGAACAGGCTGTTAATGTTGTTATGTTAAAAATGAAAAAATTCAACAGTATTTAGCGATCATTAAGATTTTTAAGAACGCATTCGAATGAGTCGACAACTTCCTTTCATTGGGAAATGAGTTAGACTTTTTTTTTCATCCTTTGAAAGAGTGATTACCGTTCTCTCTCTCTCTCTCTCTCTCTCTCTCTCTCTCTCTCTCTCTCTCACGGTGGTTTCGTCTTTATTGGTGTTTTATATATATATATATATATATATATATATATTTTTATATATATGTATATATATAAGTATATATTTTTGATAAATGGATGTAGATGAGTGGGAATACCTTAACATGGTGAAAGAGTTTGCGTATCGCCAAGATCAGCAAAGTTTTACTAATCAGGGCCATCCATACTAGGTTGGTTTTCTGTGAGCAATCAGACGAAAATCTCCCACCATCAATCCGTATTGATCATGTTGATGAATACTGACCAAATCCTAGACACGAATTGACTTATATGAGACCTTTGTTCTGCAGTGGACTAGAAACGGCTACTTTTTTTTTTCTTTTTTTTTCTGTCATATATGGCTGTTTTTGTTTGAAGGTGGCTACGTGCTAAATACATCCTTTTGGATTTAGCCATTTATGACTAACTGCCAATCCTTAACTTCTTCATGTAAATATAGGCCCGAATTAATTTTCCATCCTATGAAAGCAAAACTTTTTTTTTTTTTTTTTTTTTTTTTTTAAGCTTGCATAGTATTGATGCTTAACAATGGGGCTTCATTGTTACACTGTATACATACCAAACATTAATGTATTTACGTAAACCCTTCATGGGTCAATAAGTAAAAGAGTCATGCCTGACCTCTGACCAAACTCTTATAGTTCTATCAAATCTATTTTAAAGAATCTCACATCCGTTTTAGCAAACGTGAAATGTTGAGCCGCTCTATGTCATTGGAAGTAAGGAATTTCTGGTGAAATGGGTGAAGATGATTTTATAGATTTAGACAGCTTGACCTGGCCGTGGTGAGTGGAAAATAATTTCAGCAGATGTTGAAAGGATTTTTTTTTGTTTGTAAGCTGAAGGTGTTTTTAGCGTAGCTTTTCTTAGTCCTATTTGGATTGAGGTGTTTTGCCGTAAAATTTACTGAAAACGCAGTATGGCAGGACCTTGTGACATATACGGGAGACTTGAATGCTAAACTCATGTGATAGTAATAGAGGAATTACAGAAGGCAGAGATCCTCATGATACGGCGTGGAGTTTGAAGGATATATAACAATTTTTTGCGCTTTCTTGTAAGAATTCTTTTTTTTTTTTTTTTTTGGCTGAAATTTTATTGTTAAAGCTAAAATAGAATGAAAATAAGTTATTTCCAAACTAATTCGGGACCATTCGGAAAGGGGATTTTGTTTTGATATTAGTCGATGATAATGAGACTGAGATTGATACTAGGAATCAATAGAAGTTAATAAAAGGGAGTCGATGGCGGAAGGAAAAGCAGTTATAGAAAGATAATAGATAATTAGTGAAACGTACATATAGGTGACGAGAAACCATCAGATTTGAGACCTAATTGAAATATTCAGTAAATGATAGACTTGAAGACCCAAAAAAGCATCAAGATATGATAAAGATAGAGAAGAGTCCTGTAAATCTATGAAATGAGTACGAGTCATTTTTCAATCACTCGAATAAGCAAAATACAAGCAGGTAGCGATATCCTAGATAGTTGCCTATTGGAAACGCCCCTTCCTGACTATTTGATGGACTGGGGTTCGAGACCCGCTCATCCTCAATAGTTTTCTGTAGTGTCTGCGACCTCATCATCCTTGTGAGCTAAGGAGAGATAGTTTGGGGGAGCATGTAGGTCTACTTGGCGAGTCATCAGCAGTCATTGCCTGGCCCTCCCTGGTCCTAGCGTAGGTGGAGAGGGTCTTAGGAACTGATCATATGTATATATAATCAGTCTATAGGTCATTGTCACTGTCCCCTGCCTCTGCCATTCATGAGTGACCTTTTAGACCTTTAATAGAGAGTTGAGATCATTAAAGCAGTTAGTGTGATAAAAATGTAAATAATTTCAAGGCACAAGAATACGAAAAAATTGTTCCGTGGTAGCATGGGTGTGTTTCAAGAACAGTTAATAATAATAATGGCACGCTTCCTTACGTGACTTGTGGAAGAGTTAAGATTTTAGAATAGCCTTTAATGACAACATTGTTAAAATTAAAGCTCTTATTGTAAGGTCAAGAATGACCTATGATTAATTTCTTCCACTGTGGAAGAAATAATGTGGCTATTGGAAGCAAAACTACAAGAGGCATTGGTGCTCTTGAAGTGTAAAAACTCATTGTTAAAAAATCTTTTGACCAAAGTTTATCATTTTTGGCTTTCCGGATTCTAAAGGCGTAGTATCCAAAAGTGCATTGAATATGTAGGGTATTGAGGTAAACTGATTACCGCATACTACTGATGATGACCATTGAGACCTAATAAGAAGAGATTAGAGGAAAGGGTTTAAAGGCCGTTCATGAATGGCAGAGGCAAGGGACAGTGACAGTGTCCTAGAGACTAACATCATATAGACATGTGATCGGCGCCCAAGTCCCCTTTCCTTCAAACCATGACCAGGAAGGGCCAGGCAATGGCTGCTGATGACTCAGCACGTAGAACTATAGGGTCCACAACCCCACATCATTAGCTCACAAGGATGGTGAAGTCTCAGACACTAAAAGAGACTATCGAGCTTAAGCAGGACTCTAACCCCAGTCCGGCAGATCACTAGTCAGGGACGTTTCCAATATGTCACCGCTTAACGCGTCCTTTAGGTGTAGAGGATAGAAAGTTGTTGCCGATGCATTTTGCACCTCTGCCCATACTCAAGAATTTCTTCCCAACGTATTTGTTCCCTTGAATTATATATATATATATATATATATATATTAAGGTGTCAATTCAATTTAGGGGTTCTTTCATACTAGTTTTTATTTGGGGAAAAATGCTAGATTTCATATGCATGTTCCCTTGGCTCTCATGCTTTGTTTCAGTGGTTATATAAAAGCAAGAACACACACACAATTGCCTCCCTTTCTTTGTCCGTATGTTAGTTGATGTATTATGTGTGTGTTTACGTTTCCCGTTCTTTGTCCACCTTCGGTTCCTTTAAACCGGTTCGTCTATTTGTTAGCGTCTCTGTCGCTACCCCGTCCCTCTTCATTCCAACCGGGGAACTAAAGTTTGACTCTCTGTCCGTGTTTGCTGACTTTGTGTGGGTGCGCTCTCTCTCTCTCTCTCTCTCTCTCTCTCTCTCTCTCTCTCTCCCCGACAATAGAACTTGAAAAGCTTCGTCAGACAATCGGCAGCCATTGCAATATGCAAAGCCCGTTCAACTGCGTAAAATTTCCATCCATTGTAAATGAGAACATGCCTGTTATAGACGGCCTACACGCGTCAAAATGAACTTTCTTTTTATTTCTCCCGAAAATTTATACCTCCCTCCTATTGGCTCTGTTTTATTTCGATTTATTTGTTATTTTCGGCTCCATTTATTAAGGGTTGTATTCAAAACAAGGTTAGTTAGTTAGTACACACACATATAAACACACACAACCTCACACGCATAATGATACCGAGTTGTTGAAGATTTTGTTTTTAAGACAAAATCATTACACTATTTTTTATCTTTAATTGGAAAGTTGTAATTGAGTGGTGCAGCACTCGGTCCGTATTTTTTAGGTTTGATGATCGCTCCCGGTCAACCTCCCAGTAGACTAGACAATCCAGCTGGTGATTAACAAAGAACGTGGGGCTAGCAACATCATTGCTAAAGACTTGCACAGATGCCTCCCCAGTAGACCATCAACTCCTTTATGTGCATCTTGTCATTCCTTTCACCTCTTACTCCTTTTCTTGTTTACTGGACTTAACTTCCAGATGTCGAAAGGAGTTGACTCTCTATTTTAAGGTAAAAAAAAACAACTTGGAATTTTTTTATTATTGCATTTTTGTTATTCTTTGTTTTGTTTGATAACTTTTAGTATCCTGATTTGTACAGTTATGTTCATGAAAGTACTGGAGAAATGTTTTGATTTTCTCGTGTATTCAGATTATAAACAAACTTAACTCTGTCATTTCTTAGTTTCGGGCTTGAAGATTTTTTATTCACGTTCATTGTTCGTGGGAATTCACCAAAAAAAAAAAAAAATAGAAAAAACTTGCACAACGGATTTGATGACTTCTAAAGATTCTGGCATAGGAGATTAAGGGGTATATCATTCTAACAATTCGTTGGAATATTAAAGTTTCTTCCATTCAAACAATTCTTTTTTAAATTAAAGGATCTTTTATACTAATACGTCTTTAGGAGGTTAAAGGGTCATTCATTCCAATATTTATTATTATTATTATTATTATTATTATTATTATTATTATTACTCGCTAAGCTACAAACCTAGTTGGAAAAGCAGGATGGTATAAGCCCAGGGGCTCCAACAGGGAAAATGGCCCAGTAAGGAAAGGAAACAAGGAAAAAATAAAATATTTTAACAACAGTAATATTAAAAAAAATATTTCCTATACAAAATATAAAAACTTTAACAAATCAAGAGGAAGAGAAATAATATAGAATAGTGTGCTCGAGTGTACCCTCAAGCAAGAGAACTCTAACCCAAGACAGTGGAAGACCATGGTACAGAGGTTATGGCAAGATTATGGCACTACCCTAGACTAGAGAACAATGGTTTGTTTTCGGATTGTCCTTCTCCTGGAAGAGCTCCTTACCATAGCCAAAGTGTCTTTTCTACCCTTAGAAAGAGGAAAGCAGTCACTGAACCATTACAATGCAGTAGTTAACCCCTTGAGTGAAGAAAAATTGGTAATTTCAGTGTTGTCAGGTGTATGAGGACAGAGGAGAATCTATAAAGAATAGGCCAGACTATTCGGTGTATGTGTAGGCAAAGGGAAAATAAACCGTAACCAGAGAGAAGGATCCAATGTAGTACTGTCTAGCCAGTCAAAGGACCCCATAACTCTCTAGCGGTAGTATCTCAACGGGTGGCTGGTGCCTGACTAACCTACTTACTACCTACAAGAATGTCTTTCTTTAATCTCAAAATACCAGATTCGTAAATGTTATTTCAATTGATTTTAATCAACTCGACCGAAACCAAGTGCTCATTGAAATTTTACTCCCCTTTATATTCCCTCCTAATATTCATTTCTTTTAGCATATACTTAAAGAATAATTAGTTTTAAATGGTGTAATTGTTTACAATTCTACTTCAAGAAGTCTCCAACAAACCTTTCATAGATTCTAACTTTCGTTTCTATGGGAATACTGTCTACTTCAAATTCAGTTTCTTTAAAAAATTTTACATGCTGTTTCATTCATAAGTTCTATTATATATATTATGTCAGATTGTTTTTCATAAACAGTTGATAAACTATAAACCTTCATTTTCAAACATTTTTCAAAAATAATTTTCCAGCCATTATGCAATTTTTCACTTGTATATAAAAACATACACACGGCACTAGAATAGTTGGAAGACCGAGGCTTACATGGCTGAAGACTATGAAGCGTGAAGTAGGAGAGGATGAGTGGAGAAGTATTGTCTGAAAAGCTCAAGATAGAGACGACTGGGAAATCTAACTGAGGCCCTTTGCGTCAATAGGCGTAGGAGGTGATGATGATTATATATATATATATATATATGTATACACACGTGTATGTATACATTAATACATAGGATATATATATATATATGTATGTATATATATACAGTATATATATATATATATATACCTGTGTGTTTATATGTACTGTATATTTGCATAAATACATAGAAATGTATATATATGTATGTGTGTGTATATATATACATACATATATATATATATATATATATATATATATATATATATATATATATATATATATACAGTATATGTGTATATTTTTAAACGTATATTGAACATTATAATCGTACAGGGGCTTAATATCTTACTAAACACTTGAGTAAGAAGGAAAACACACCAAAATAAGATGAGTTCCCCCAAACGACCAAAAAGAGCAGCGGTGGCTCGCGTCAATGATGATTGAATTTCCCTCTTCCGTCGGATGATGATTATGGGACAATAGCTCTTCCGCTTCTACTTCTAGGATTTGTTGTCCCATGACGTTTGGGTGATTCAGTTTGTAAACAATAATATCTTCATGTATTAGTTGTGGTAGGGATTAGAGACGATGTGTGGCAAAGGGTTGTGGTGCCCTATTGGAAACGTCCCTGCCTGGCGATCATCGGACTGGTATTGAAGTCCCCGCTGTTGCTTGATTGTTTCTTGTAGTGTCTGCAACATCACCATCCTTGTGAACTAAGGATAGGGTGTTTGGGGGAGCCTCTAGGTCTACCTGTTGAGTCATCAGCATCCATTGCTTGTCTTGATCCTAGCTTGTTTGGAGGGGAGGCTTTAGTGCATTGTCCTACTAGCTATGACATTGTCACTGTCCCTTGCCTCTGCCATTCATGAGCAGCCTTTAAAACCTTTAAATGATGGTGCTTTTAAAGGTGAGTGGATGGTTTGGGACTGAGGGTCACGGAGATATGTAATCTAAGGAATGAAGACGAAGAAAATGATATATATGATGTGAACGTTTATGCTATTTAGTAGCTGGTTGTTTAAGACATTGCATAAATAGCTTAGCATTTTGTAGGCTGTTGTCTTGATTCAGAATTCATCAGGTATGTTGTTATGATTTTGTGGAAATAACAAAAAGTAGAGTCAGAGAATTTTGTAATTTTAACTGCCTTTTTTTTTTTCTTTGCTTATTCACAGCGATAATTATACTGTTTCCATGGGCTCAAACTACTTCCTTCTCTTTTCATAGTGAGTAGAAAATTTTTGTATATATTAATACATAATAATAGAAATAATAATAATGATTATGATATTGATAAGGAACGTACTTTGTAATAATGTAAAGGATATAAATGATTCCTGAAAAGTATATTAGATGATTGTTAGGAGTCTTTCGCTGGAAGAAATGATTTTCATGTCCATGATGATGGTTTCGAAATAGGCCCTACTCATATATATATATATTTATATATATATATATATATATGTGTGTGTGTGTATATAAATATATATATATATATATATATATATATATATATATATATATATATAAATTAATATGAATATATATATATAAATATATATATATATATATATATATATATATATATATATATATATATATATATATATATACATTATATATATATATATATATATATAGAGAGAGAGAGAGAGCGAGAGAGAGAGAGAGAGAGAGAGAGAGAGAGAGAGAGAGAGAGAGAGAGAGAGAGAGAGAGAGAGAGAGAGAGAGAGAGAGAGAGAGAGAGCGTTTGTTGTAGATGATACACCCCCTTAATTACCAATTTTACGCTATATAGCCAACAGGTTCTTTGTTCTTATGATCATGCGACATCTGAATAGACACTTTCTATCCATCGAATATATTTTTATTTTGAAATTAATTCAGAATTATTCTTAGCGTCGTCTGGGTATTCCAATTAACCTTCAATTGACAATGAAGATGTAAATCGTCGACCTAGTTTTGGAACTTGAATTCCCCTTGCTAAAAGTTTATTGATAAGTTACATCAGAACCTTTATGATTGTTAAGGTTCTTGTAGCTATTCAGTAATAGAGATAAGCTATATTACGGGCTGCCAACACAAGAGCCCTGGTATTACACAAGGTAAGGCAATCTTAACACACACACAAAAACAGATATGCTTTCATAACCGGTAGTAATCTACTTTGGGGTAATGTTTTTTGCTATAAATAATCTTTTTCTTACACGAAGGATTGAAGGAATATGTAATCTGATATGCTGGTACTGGTATTGCTTGTTTATTTGTATGAATTTATTATGTGTATATATATACATATATATATATACAGTATATATATATATATATATATATATATATATAGTATATATATATATATATATATATATATATATATATATATATATATATATATATTTGTTGCAAATAAATGCGCTTTGGATATATAACCCCTAATCATTCATGTTCCTTTTAAATAAAATCTGAATATATCTATAAGACCTTACTTAACGCTGCACAGATAATAACCTTGTCCAGGTATCATCGTAGATTATCCTGCTCTTCCATATTATGAAAAAAAAAAAACGCAAAAAAAAAAAAAAATGACCCTTGACGCTTTTCCTCGTGTAAATAAATCCCCTGATGTTTTTTCCTCATGTAAATAATTCCCTTGATGTTTTTCCTCCTGTGTAAATAAATGTCCTTAGGTCTTTCTGAAGGTGTGGGAAGGCCTTTGTTCCGTTCAACAAAAGGGGTTATGTACACTGGTCTTACAGAGCGGGTCATAGAGTCTCGCATGAGGTTGTATGAGGGCATCACTCTGACAACCTCTGTTGAAGAAGTACCAAAAATGTCGCTGAGAAGTTATCCAATAGCAAATCTGTTCATATTGTGGTATCCAAACATTTGAATAAGCAATTTTTTTTTTTTGGAAGTAGTATTAGTAGTAGTAGTAGTAGTAAAACTTATTATTATTATTATTATTATTATTATTATCATAATTATCATTATGATTATCATTATTATTATTATTATTATCATCATCATTATAATTATCATTATGATTATGATTATTATTATTATTATTATTATCATTATCATTAGCATTATCATTTTTATCATTATTATTATTATTATTATCATCAACTCGAAGAAAACACCATGACATGTCTAAGAATCTTGGGTATATAAATCCCCAATTATATATCGTTGTATATTCTAAAAACACAAGAGCTTCTGCACTTTGTTCTAGCTGAAGAGCCACTTTGAACGATATATAACTGTGAATTTTTAATAACCATTATTATTATTATTATTATTATTATTATTATTATTATTATTATTATTATTATTATAATAAAAAAATAAGGTACAGAGATGATAGATGCACAAAAACATAAACACTTCAAGCGAAATATTTGTATGAAAGAAAAGGAATATCTGGTCGTTATTCTCCATTGTTTTTGTTGGGTGGCTATGAATAGTTAGGATGATTTTACACGAAAGAGCGAACATAATCTTTTAGGATCAGTTATACATTTTGTATAGTAGTGTTTTGAATGATATATATATACTTTATATATATATATATATATATATATATATATATATATGTGTGTGTGTATATATATATATATATATATATATATATATATATATATATACACACACACATATATATATATATATATATATATATATATATATATATATATACATATTGTGTGTGTGTGAAATGGAAGGAAGTAAAAAAGTAATGAAAAGCAATTTAATAGTTTGTATTGAAATCAGCTCAAGAGATAGGTGAAAAAGTTCCTAAACAAGATCCAGTCAAACTATCACAAAATACCAAGAACCTAATAAAGAAAAGATTGGAAGTGAGGTTAAAATCCAAGAGAAATTAAATAGAATTAACAGACCTATCAGGAAATATAAAGACTAAAAGCCCAAGACATTCGTGAACACAATCAGACCAAAATTGATGAAACACTATAGAAAGGAATGATCAAATCGATGGTATTAGCTTTAAAGGAGGAAATTGGAAATAAAAAAAAAGTAGAGAATGATAAAAATTGCAGAGAATGTCTATACTATGTTATATAATTGTGCTATATGAGATAATAATAATAATAATAATAAAACACCTGAGCCGATAAAAAACGTAACAGTAGGAAAAATAAACAAATCATTAAAGGCATGAAAAGAGGCAAACCAACAGAAGATAACCTAACAATTGTCTTCAAGAATGCTCTGTACCTGCAGCTTGGAAAAACTTTTATCATTATACTATTTCACAAAAAGGGAGACACAAAAGACCTGAAAAAACTACTCCCAGTAAGTTTAGTCAGTAATATGTAAAATATTTACGAAGATCATTATTAGGCCAAATAGAAATACAGCTAGACTTTAATTAAACGAGAGCAGGTCGGTTTTAGAAGTGGGTTTTCAACAACTGACCATTACCATGTAATTAACCAGTTAATGGAAAAATCATCAGAGTATGACAAACTACTATGTATGGCATTTTTAGACTATGAGAAAGCTTTTTATTCTGTCAAACCTTCAGCAGTGACGAAAGCCCTTCAAAGACAAGGAATTATTATATTATTTCTGGTTGTTTTATGTATCAGAAAATAAATTTCTGAAATGCTCTACCTTATAGTTCTTCAGGTTTACGACTTGAATAGTTTTAAGAGTAATAATGACCAGACTCGAGGTGATAACAGTTATATACCCCAAAAATTATTTATTTTTTTAATCACAGTCTACACAGCCACTGGTGGTTTATCGTGTTGGGATCCGGATTATTATTATTATTATTATTATTATTATTATTATTATTATTATTATTATTATTATTATTATTCAGTAACTCGCCCCAACCCATCCCACGCATTTCTAAACAAGCACAACCTGAAACGCCCAGATTCAACCAGTTCTATCCTTATAAAATAATCCTTGATATGAAAGTCAGTAATATAAGCAACCCGAATCCTAATCCAATTCAGTTGCCATTGAAGAGAAGACAGTTTTCCCTCCTTCAACCTTCCCTCCTTCAGCCCTCCTCAGGAACGCGTCCACTTGGCCGGAGAAACCCCAGATTCTTCCGGATGGGCAGTATACCAGGACGGCGTCTGTCACCCCTTCGAAGGAAGTGACACTTGGGGTGCCATCTCTCGACTCTCTCTTAGCACGTCTTAATGGATGTCATTTCTCCGTTTACATTCTGTTTGTTTATGACGCTTTCTTCACTTCGTCTTGAAGAGCTCTCGAGGGACTTTGCTTCCAGTTCTCTCTCTCTCTCTCTCTCTCTCTCTCTCTCTCTCTCTCTCTCTCTCTCTCTCTCTCTCTCTCTCTCTCTCTCTCTCTACTTCTTTTTCCTTTTATGTACCATTAATATATGGGCTCTACATATATATTGTACGCATACTAAGTCTCTCTCTCTCTCTCTCTCTCTCTCTCTCTCTCTCTCTCTCTCTGAGTGATGCTGCTCTCCTGCTCCTCATCTTCTTCCGGCGTTGTTCACCTTAGTGTCTTATCGACCCCACCCAGCATCTGTACATTCCTTGCCCCTCTCAGGTCCTCCACCTGATATTACCTCACCCTGGCCAGAGAGAGAGAGAGAGAGAGAGAGAGAGAGAGAGAGAGAGAGAGAGAGAGAGAGAGAGAGAGAGAGTAATGTAAATATGATCGAAGCATTTATGTAATATAAAATGTATATTGAAATACCATACTTATGAAAACGTAATGTTCATCCAGAGAACGTACTTGGAGGCCAAGCAATAAAAAGAAATGGGAACTGGTGTTGATCTTGCACTTGCTATGTTTATTCACGGAGAGCTGGTACTCAGTACCATCCAGAAATGTCATATTCTGATTAGGCGGAAGTCTAACAGAGAATTCGTAAGGTACAGGGAAAATGAAAGCTTCAATTTCCTCGTAGTAAGGGGGAATGGGTGGCAGGGAGAACCGGTAAGTTGCCAGGTGTGTCCTTCTAGCAGAGCTTGAGGAGACACGGAAGTTCCAAGGGCGGGAGCCTGGGGAGGGGGTTACGATGGTGAGGGAGGGAGTTTAGTGAGGAAGGAGGGAGAGGAGTAGGAGTAGGAAGAGAAGACTCTCCTCGACGTTTTCCTTGTCATTTGGAAACTGGAAAGTAAGGATTCTCGGCGAAATGTGATCGGAGCTATTTTTAGAAATCTTAATTTAGCTGCTGCTTTTGGAATAAGATGCCGGGAAGGAGATGGGGGGATTGGGTGCATATGAGTTGACCTGTGTGGATGGAGAGTGGGGGGTGTGAGTAGAGAGGCTTGGCGAAGGATTAGTTCTTCTTTGAGTTTTAGAAGCCACAATTACGAAATTTATTTCACTGGTTCCAAAAGGGTGAGGAAGACGGGGGATGAACTCGCGAGCGTCAGTGACTTGGCAAAAACGTCGTTTTTGGGAGGGTAACATGCCGAGGGTAAATGAGAAAAGGAGAAAGTTTAAACGAGAATTTTCTGGGTCATTTGCGTTTACCGGTGAGAATATGATTTAAATGTACTTATAAATATAAATTCCTTTCTGAGCGGGGATACTTTAATGTGTTGAAATTGTGCATTGTCATGATCAGCAAAGCTGTTCTAGTCAGGTCTATCAATATTAGGTTAGCTTACTGTAGGGGATCTAGACTACATTCTCCCGTTGTTTTTTAATGAAATGATAATTATTTTTCTCCAAAAAAAATAAGAGAGATTGATATATTTACGAAGAAAAAGTCCATTTAGATCATACAATCAAATCATAGATTGTCTCAATCAATTCGTAGTGGCCAGCGTGGTGATGATAACTAACCAATCCCCAGACATGAATAAGGACATGTCTAAGGACTTTGTCCTGCAATGGACTAGAAACGGCTGCATTTGTTGTTGTTTGTATAAATGTAAAAAGCTTTTGAGATCATTTGCAAAGAATTGTTGATGAAGTAGTGAAATTGTCTAGAAATTAATGGTGTTACCAAGATCAATGTCACGATTGTTGTTGAATGATATATCATTTTAAAACAGTTAGTTAAGACAAATGATATAAGGATTTCCACTCTCATCAACGTCTGTTCATTTTCACGCTTTTATCACAACTGATATGTTCTTTATCATTAAGATAACTTTTGTAAAGAAAAAGGCGTGATTTATGCTGATAATGCTAGACACAATAAACCAGATAGGGGGACTAAACCATAAGTAATCCTTACTTTCTTGCAAAATTGTGCGGTTGTACAAGTAACTGACTAGATTACGTACAACCCTGGATGTGACAATGAAAAGGATTTTATTCATTGCACGGTTTCCAACCTTTTTTTTTTCTGTAGGGTCCAGAGCTCCCTAGACATAAAATGATGCCGAATGCTACCCAAAAAGAGTTCCATATGTAAATCTGGTCCTTTACGAGTGAGATTACTTGTGCGAATCTCAAACATCTTGCCTGAGAGGGAATTCAGTTCCCACAGGGGAAAACGCTGTAGATTATTATTCAGCTTTACCGGTGGTCGTAGTCTTCATGGATGTCATAGAATTAGTTAGGGATTTTTATATACTGTTTTTGAGTCATTTAATTTTCTTAGCCATCTTTGTCCTTTACGGGTGGTCGCTGGGGTCTTCATGGGCCTCACAAAATTAGGGTTTTTTATATACTATTATTGAGTCATTTAACACAAAATTAGGGTTTTTTATATACTGTTATTGAGTCACTTAACGCAAGATTAGGGTTTTTTATACTGTTTTTTGAATCGTTTAATTTTCTTAGCCATCTTTGTCCTTTACGGGTGGTCGCTGTGGTCTTCATGGGCCTCACAAAATTAGGGATTTTTATATACTGTTTTTGAGCCATTTAATTTTCTTAGCAATCTTTGTCCTTTACGGGTGGTCGCTGTGGTCTTCATGGGCCTCATAAAATTAGGGTTTTTTTTATACTGTTTTTTGAATCGCTTAATTTTCTTAGCCATCTTTGTCCTTTAGAATATTCGACGTTCTGAATAATGCAGGTTCCTGATTCTTCTAACTCGAAGTCTAAAGTTTATTTCTAATTCACCAAATTTTATATTGATAGAATTTGCCTTTTTGCAGTTAAAATTTGTTGATATCTTATTCATCGGAATTCATCCCTAATTATGAAGTTGATGTCGATTATCATTTTAACAGTGAATTGAGGCATTTACGATCATTTGTTAAAACTGATCTCACCTTTAAGAAAAACAAAACATCTCAAGTAATTTTTTTTTTTTTTTTTTTTTTTTGAGAGAGAATGCAGTTTGAGCCGTGTGAACAGATTTTTTTATTATCCCTCTTATGCACGAGAAACTAAATTTCCAGTAACTAATCCTCTTCCATTGAGCTTGACAATTAACCCTTTTTTGGCAGTAGTTCTTTGGAATGACCTTTTCTAATAATGCCAAACCAGGTAAAAAAAGGTAAATGTCATGAAAGATTTTTGTCCATTGAAGAAATTAATTATAGAGGGTTCTATGACGAAGTGATGGTTAGTTTTCACCATTTTTTCTTGAATCGAATGGCATAGATGCAGACTGTTTACACTGCCATAGCATTTAGAGTTCAAACCTACATGATAGTCTCCTTTTGTTATCTATTTCAAGTTAACGTTACGAAACGTCGACAAAATGCACCAAAGTAGAATACCTGTAGATTGTAAAATCATAGTTAGACTACTTTAACCCGGAGATAATTTTTTAGGCAACAAGAGATGAATTATGTAAGATTATGACGGTTAAATATTTAGATAGATATACACACACACGCTTACACACTCCTTTCTCACCAGGGTGTGACTACTCTTTCTCACCTACCCGAGGGACGGGGAGAGGTGGGCGTGACCGGTTTTATATATATATATATATATATATATATATGTATATATATATATATATATATATACATATATATATATACATATATATATAATATATATATATATATATTTATATATATATATTTAGAGAGAGAGAGAGAGAGAGAGAGAGAGAGAGAGAGAGAGAGAGAGAGAGAGAGAGAGAGAGAGAGAGAGTATTGCTCTTTATTATAGAGGGGAGATGGCTTGCTTAACCTCAAAATACTTCAATAGAGTCGTAAAAGATAACAGAGTCCTCTCTGATCTAAGTAAACGCCAAGGAATCGGTATTAAAGGAGAAGGGAGGGTGGGGGTTGATGTTGGGGGTGGGGGTGGGAAGAAATGTCCCGGATGGGATGAAGTCAGAGACACGCAGCAGAAGACGTATTGGGCAGCAGACATCGCTGGATATTGCACATGTAAGACAATAAAGAGGGGGTCCATCTGTCGATCAATCGACGGGCAGCAGAAGCAGTAAGTCGAAGAGCTCTGGGCTTGATTGACGTTTGGTAAATCCAGAGCAAGGGAAAGGGATTGGAACGGGGGAATGGAGGGGAAGGAAAATTACTGCCTCGGAGAAAAAGGGGAATGTAAACAGGAGGGATGGGAAGATCGAGGCAGGGAGGTGTGCCTGAAGAGAAGAATTCCAAAACGGCCATTGTAGCGTTACTTACGTACTAGACCTTCACCCACTTTTTAACCTTTTTTTATACCTCTGATCCCGTTTCCTTTCTTCCGTTTGGCTATTTAACCTTTTTTTTTTTTCCCTGTAATTTTATTTTGGCATTCAGTGTCCACCACCAGACCCAGCTCTGTGCCAAATGGCTTAACTCCATAAATCCTTTAGGTTTAAAGATTGTTCTGGAATGGCAGAGTCAAGGGACAGTGACACTTGACTGCCCATACATAAACACGATCAGTGCCCATGCCCCTCTCCACCCAAGCTAGAAACAGGGAGGTCAGGCTAAGACTGCTGATGACTCAGCAAATAGAGCTATAGGCTCTCCCAAACCCCTGATCAGGTCAAAGGGATGGTGAGGTTGCAGACACTTCAAGAAACTATCGAGCTCGAGCGGGCCTCGAACCCCAGTCCAACAGATCACTAGGTATATATATTTCCAATAGGCTACTGCAACCCTAAGAACATTAAGAGAAAATTACACGGTAATGAAAAAGCAACAGTAACTGTTATTAAGATTGGCGTAAATAGAGTTAAATAGACTTGAAAGATACAAGTGTATTGTAGAAGGACCATAATCTCGAGGTGAATAATGAAAGATATGACAATTTGTTTAAATGGCTTAAATGAAAACTTAGTTATAAAAACACTTGACTTAGCAACTAAACTTAAGATGTCAAAGCCTAGAAGAACCGATCCGATATCTTGAAAAAAGAAGTTGAGTATGTTGCTGCTATGTCTAAACACTGGAAAAATGCATTTGGAGGTTTTTATGTATGTGCGTGTTATTTGGAACTTTTATCCAATGCATTTTGTGTATTGGATTGAATTATTTTATATGAATAGATAAGAAACATAAAATTTTGAGCTTAAGGACCAAGTTAGGTAAACCTCCCAAAAATGTACCCGGTAATTCAGACTCTATTGTTGTTACTTGTGTACTGTAGCTATTTCATTATTTTTTGTTTTATTGTAATATAAATAATTATCATACATTTGTCTTTGGTTTATTTTGCATCGGTTGTTACTTTACTCAAAGTTGACCAGACTATAATTCCTTCTTTCTGTCTTCTAAATGCTTACGGTAATAAAGTGAACTGATGATGTTAGGTTTCCCATTTTTACAAGGACACTTCTTCCCAAAATTTGTTTACTCTTTCTCTTTCGTTTTTTTTCTTTATGAAATATTAGAAGGAAATTAATGTATATTACTCGTTATACCGCAATATTAATTTTGTTAAGCATATTGAAATGTATTTCATTTTGATCAGTAAAACTTTAAAAACCTTTTCAACCAAATCCTGATGATCTATGCTAAGATTCTCTCTCAAGCTTTATTGGATTTTGAGATGTTCAGGAGTATATCTCCTTAAAGATCTTTCTAAAATTTAATTGGGTCGCATTCTCATATGCTTGGTTTATGGTACGAATATTAAAGTGAGCTCACCCAACCAGTTAATTGAAAACCTTATGGCGTGGTCCAATTTAGGCTTGCATCCTATTTAGCAGAAATGTTAATCCAGCCATTCATTATTATGATAACCTCTTGCTCACTGCGGATCTCTGATGTCATTGCTAATGCCATTCTTATCTTCTCCTAGGATGTTTTGACCTATAATGATATAACTGTTCTTTTTGACCTAGAATGACAATTCTCTTTTTGACCTAGAATGACACAACTTCTCTTTCTGACATTGAATGATACAACTGCTATGTTTTGACCTAGAATAACGTAACTTATTTTTGTCTGACAAATTGTCTTTTTGACCTATAATGACACAACTGCTCTTTTTGACCTTGAATGATACAACTGCTATTTTTGTTTTTTGTTTTTTTTACCTAGAATGGTATAACTTATTTTGACCTAGACAGACAACTTGTCTTTTTAACCTAGAGTGACACATCTGCTCTTTTTGACCTAGAGTGATACAACTGCTCTTTTTGACCTAGAGTGATACAACTGCTATTTTTGACCTAGAGTGATACAACTGCTATTTTTAACCTAGAATGATATAACTTATTTTTTGACGTAGACTGACAACTTGTCTTTTTTACCTAGAATGACGCAGCTGCTTTTTTACCTTGAATGATACAACTGCAATTTTTGACCTAGATTGATACAACTGCTATTTTTGACTTAGACTGACAACTTGACTTTTTGACCTAGAATGAGACAACTCTTTTTGACCTAGAATGACACAACTGCTCTTTTTGACCTTGAATGATACAACGGTTATTTTTTGACATAGAATGACAACTCATTACAGCACCTACTGTTTAGCCTTCTGGTGATTTTATTTTTTCCTTTTTCTTCCTTTCCATCCTGTAGTTCAAAATCTTTTAACTTGTTCATAGTAGCGCCTGGGATGAGAAAGGCCTCTTCAATCCCAATACGAGATCATATGCTCTAAATTCCACAAATCAAACTCCAGAGAATGGCTGGGAAAATTTTGGAGGTAAGGAGAGCTGTGAAATTGTATGCAGAGTAAGACCTAGATAATGGAAAAGCACCCGAGACTAAATTGTAATGAAAATGGCTTGCTTACCGCTCTAGCAAATACTTCAGATAGTGTTGATTTTATGATACGCCTCTGTTTTATTAGATTATTTTTTTAATAGTCCAAAAGTAAAGAAGTTATTATTGTTATCATTGAATGCGAAGGTCTGTCATCGTGTTATATAAAGCTGGACTATTTTAAATCTACTTCATCTAGACAACTGAACTGATATTATTATCTCTTCCGGAATTTATTAGGAACAGATATTACTTTCAGATCTGAAATTGTGTATTATGAAATATATTCAACTTTTTCAATAAATTTATCTTATTTTGAAAGAGGTTTTAAGATGATATTCTGAAGCAACTTTTTATTGAAATTCATCTTTTTAGAATGGCAGTATTTGCGTTGTTTCTAGATCAAAAAGAGTACTTATGTCATTCTAGGTCAAAAAGAGCAATTGTGGCATTCTAGGTAAAAAAAGATAAGTTGTCATTATAGGCCAAAAAGAAGTTATATAATTCTAGGTCAAGTCTTTGAAATTAGGTGATATGTTGTTTATATTTTCTGAAGGTTGTAGGTTAGGTTTTATATTAGTCATCTTATTGGGGGATGGTCTGGGAATCTTGATTCTCCAATATTAAAACATGTCATTTTATTAAAATGTCAAAGTCTCCAGGCTCATATATTATCTTGATGTTAATAGAAAATTATGGTTTTCAGTTGGTGGACGTGCTTAATTTGGGTATTTATAATGTCCCCCTCTTTGAAAATATTTGGATGCCTTCTATCTCCTTGTAAGATTCTGCCTCATTCAAATTTGGGAAAAAAAAGCAGCTGTTATATTTGATAATTTACTTACCTTTATACATAAAGCCCTTTCCATTGAATTTAGAAATTTTGGTATGACATTCTTTTCAGTATTTTAGCTCGACGACAAAGCTAAAATTCAAACTCAAGGCGTCTGCTTTGTTATCATTTACTGTCAGAATTGTAACGAATGTCTCGTGGGTTGATATGTGCCCCAGAAAGAAAATGAAATCTTAGCATTATAGCTTTGAAAATTTTGCACGGAAGTGAATACCTATAGGATGAACGTATCAAGAGATTTGCCTATGGTTTAAGTATTATTTTCCGGATGAATCTTTTCATAGGGAATTAAACAATTCCAAAAGTACTTCCTTTTCAAAACATTTACACTAAAAATGAAATGTTTTCCCCAAATCAACGGGGTTCAAGTTCTAGGTATCTCATGCTTCCAGACTTCCTGTTCGTTAGTTCTTGGCCTCTCCCTGTGAAATAATAAGTGTGTTTCCGCCTTCGAAATTAGAGCGCTGGTTTGGGTGAGTTCATAAAAAACGTATCTTTTGTCTTGGTTCCTGAGACTGTTCTTCCAAATCTAACGTTCACGCTTACTCTTTTGGGTAATATTTCACTACATAGCAAGGAAAGCATGATAAGTTTAAAAGTAAGTTTTGACCCAATAAAAGTACTGAAATAAGAATACAGCAACTTCTTGATTGATATTGGAAAGCACAAGCATACGTGTATCATACCTGGGAGAGAGAGAGAGAGAGAGAGAGAGAGAGAGAGAGAGAGAGAGAGAGAGAGAGAGAGAGAGAGAGAGAGAGAGGGCGCATGTGGGTGAAAAGCAGTCTTGCCGAGTATTGATTTTGACAGTGCTTAACCATTTTCGAAATGCAAGATGGTCTTTGTTATTGGAGGTCAAGGCTGAATTGGAGGGAAATCGTTTGTTTGTAAATAGTACTTATGTTCACATTAACTCATCCACTTGTCTATTTCGAAGATATTGATATTACACCTTCAAATTATAAGATTTATTTCATACTATATTGAGTGGTCCTGCTACCTAATACTGGGATGTCTAAACATACACTCGAAGGGAAAAAAGGTTACTTTCCGGGAAACCAAAGATGATGGACTTAATTTTACACAGTGGTAAACCATCCATAGGAGGGTAGTGCCGACAGTTTATCTCTCCATTTGCCCTGTAGGCATTACTTAAACGTCCTTGCAGCCTTCCTTCGGTCCTAAACTCTCTACTTTATCTGCGTTCGTGTTTCTTTCCTTACTCGTGTATGCGATCCGTCAAAAATTACGGCTAAACATTTGGATAGATATTCATGCACACGCACACGGGATTCAAGCCTTCCCACTCCCTCCCCTTTGCTCTCGGGGTACCCCCCTCTCTCCCATGTTGAGCGTGATCACACACACACACACACATATATATATATATATATATATATATATATATATATATATATATATATATATATATATATATATAATTTGTAACCAGGCGCTTTCTTATATAAGGCAAATTGGTATTTAATATCTTCTAACTTTGACATCATAGTGCAACTGAGTTTTCCCCTGGTTGCTTTAGGCGCTGATTGGCCTAACAGGCCCCAACGCCAAATCCATAAATGCAATGGAAGGGTGGAAACCTCACATCCAATGAGAAAGGAAATTTCCTTTTAGAAATCTCAATGTCGTTTCTCTCTGATTACGTATGTCTATATATTTTGCCTGATTCATGTAGGCCTCATTATTATTATTATTATTATTATTATTATTATTATTATTATTATTATAAAATGATTGGAGCCCTGCTTTTCCAACTAGGGTTGTAATTTAGCTATTAATAATAATAATAATAATAATAATAGTAATAATAATAATAATAATGATAATAATAATGATATTAATACTGATAATAATGATAATGATAATGATAATAATGATAATTATTATTATTATTATTATTATTATTATTATTATTATTATTATTATTATTATTATTATTATGATTATTATCATCATTAGTATTATCTCAACTACAATCCTAGTGGGAAAAGCAGAGCTCCAAAATCTCTTGCTTACTAATAATAATAATAATAATAATAATAGTAATAATAATAATATTAATAATAATGATATTAATACTGATAATAATGATAATGATAATGATAATAATGATAATTATATTATTATTATTATTATTATTATTATTATTATTATTGTTGTTGTTGTTATTATTATGAATATTATCATTAGTATTATCTCAACTACAATCCTAGTTGGAAAAGCAGTGCTCCAAATATCTCTTGCTTAAAGGGTATGTTTCAATTCGCAAACAGGCGTAAGCATTATGTTGGCCTCGCAAAAGTATAAACATAAAGGAAAAAGTTACAGTTACATAATGGAAATTTAATTCAGCGTGGGTTTTACACGGCGAATGCTATGTTAACATTATCCGGGCCATTTATGAATGTATTGATGGGACTCCCCGTTGATTTTGAAATAACCATGACTGGATATTGGTTTTCAGTTTGAAGAAATTACAGTAATATATCACAGCAACAATAACGGTAATAATGATGGTGAAATATAATGTTATTAGTTTTCTATATTTCCTTTTTGTTATTATTATTATTATTATTATTATTATTATTATTATTATTAATGTAACACTATGATAGAATGAAAGTAAGTAATTTAATGTCGAAACTGTAGTTACGATACTATAGACATGCTGGGCTGGACGACGGCTAATTTAAGCATGGATTCTATTAAATAGAAAAATCATAGTGGAAAGCTGACAACGCGGGCAGTTGGAAGCTACCAAAGATTGTGGGAATCCGTCATCAAAGGTTGTGGTAAGTTACCAAATGTTCTGGGAAGCTGACACCAAAGATTGGTCCAACAAGTAGACATTTCTCGTCTCACAAAATTTTAATGATTTTCACTAATTTTCAAAATCAAGGTTTCCAAAAGGTAAATTTAATCAATAGAATTTTGTTATCTTACTTGCAACCCATGTGATGCACTTTAGGGTCGTGATGGCCTATTGGAAACGTTCCTGACTGGCGATCTAGCCGACTGGGATTCGAGTTCTACTCAAAATTGATAGTTGATTGTAGTGATTTCAACCTTACCATCCTTGTAAGCTGAGGATGGGGGTTTTGGGGGAACCTATAGGTCTACCTGCTGAGTCGTCAACAACCATTGCCTGGCACTCCCTGGTCCTAGCTTCGGGGAAGAAGGGGGAGGGTGCTTGGCCGACGATCATATGTATATATGGTCAGTCTCTATGAGTCTAGTGCATTTTCCTGCTAGCTATGGAATTGTAACTATCCCTTGCCTCTGCCATTCATGAGTGGACTTTAAACCTTTAAGGATCTTTGCAACGTAACATATCCATCAGATAATGCAGTATTTTGATTGACGTCATCCTTACTGTAATCACTATAGTCTTCTTTTGTGCCCGTTTCTAATTCCTTTCTTCACCTGGGTCTGAGGAGGCCTCTTCAGCCCCACCGCCAGACCATTTGGCCAAAATCCCTAAACCCCTATGTATTCAGATAATATTTCACTTCGCCATCAATTCCAGTCGTATGTCACCACTGCAAATAGACAGCTAAAATAACAATTGCTGATCATGATATGTGACTCATTCCCGTGTTAAGTAGAAAAGAATATCAGATAGATCTGAAGACATTCTGGAAAAAGGCTTGAACTTAACATAATAATATGTGGACTAAATGACCAAGACTATGTCTTGCTTATATAGGATATACTTTGACTGATATATTATTCGCATAAATATTTGTTTTTGCTTGAAAATTTAGTGTAGCTTTTATGGGATCATGAAATTGTTACATTTTTGTAATTTGGTATTTGTCTTATTATTTATTCACTAGTGTATGCGACCCGTCAAAACTGACGGCTAAATATTTAGATAAAAGTGCACACACACATATTCAACCCTTCCCACCCCTCCCTCCTTCCTATCTACTTCTCAGGGTACTTCCTCTCACAATGGTATGACTCTACCCCCTACCCAAGGGACGTGGAGAGACCGAGCAGTCATACGTTTGGCAGTGGCGCTCAGCGTGACAGAAAAGAAATAAATATGTAGCCAGACACTTGCTCTTTATTACATAGGATATATTACTGTGAAACCAGAGATTAAAAACACGCAACTTTAGCGTGTTACTTTTTCTTAGAAAAAGCTATATGGATTTGATTTATTCTGCAATACGAAACTGAAATATTGATTTTCCTATTTTAAGAAGTTTGATAAATACAGAAATTATTATTATTATTATTATTATTATTATTATTATTATTATTATGTATGAAATTTACCATCACAATATCCAGTTATGTAGTAAGGGAAAGAGACCAAATAAGAACCTAGTGATTGATTGATTGATTGATTGATTGATTATCAGTTATCTGGCATCCTGACAGTGATGAATAGTGTCATCATATAGCTATAAAATTCATGTAAGTAAAAATTATGTAAAAAAAAAATAGATAGAAATCACAGAAAATTTGTAAGTAATGAATAAATATATAAATAATGAGACAGAAAAATATTTTGATCGGTTAAGGAAAATTGCTTTAATGTTTTTTAGGCAAAGGAATTCAACCCCAAGATATCAAGAGCCCTGATAGAGACAATGGCATAGGTCAAGGTTAAAGAACACGGGTTATATGGTAAATAATCGGCATAATTGATTAATGGGAGGGTATTTCCCATATCCTGTCACATGGCCTAATAAATCATCAGATTATAAGAATGGAATGCAAATTAATTTTCACAGCACCTAACGAAAAGAACAAACTAACAAAACTCGTATCCAATGCAGTATAGCAGAGACCCTCCTTTAGCGTGTGTCCTCTCCAATAATGAAACGAAACCCTATTATACATCATAGCTCATGAATACGTAATCACATTAAAGCTTTTATTTTATGGCCGTTCGCCTGAAAGCATTAGCGTAACGTGAACTACAAGCTGGCTACACTGCCCGCCAGTCACGAATATGAAGAGCAAACTGTTTTTTGTTTTTTCTTTTTCGATAATTAAGTATCTGACAACTGTAACGCTCTTTTGCCATACGAGACGTCTCGCATATTTTTGTTTGCTTCATTTTGACGAGTTGTTCATACTCGTACCTATTCCATGAGTTTAATTGGATTTACGAAAGGTAAACATATTGATATTATTTTTTTTTATTGTATTGACAAACGCACTTATTTTCAAGATTATAAAATTCTCTCATTAAAAATCACTAATATCTCCTCTATATAATAAAAACCTAGTCTCTCTCTCTCTCTCTCTCTCTCTCTCTCTCTCTCTCTCTCTCTCTTTCCATATATATATAATTTATATATATATATATATATATATATATATATATATATATATGTATATATAATATACATATATATATATATGTATATATATATATTTATATATATAGTTATATATATATATATATATATATATATATATATATATATATATATATATATATATATATATATATAATCTTTCCGGTCACGACAGCTCTCCTCGTCCCTCGGGAAGCGGGGAGAGGAGTAATCATACTTTGGTGAGAGGGTTTTAAGTGTGTGTTCATATCTGTTTAGATGTTTAGCCCTCAGTTTTAACGGGTCGCGTACACTAGTATTCTTATATTGAACCTATGATAAAATTTAGATCTCCATTGTATCGAATATGCATACATTTACCTTTAAAGGTTTAAAGGTCGCTCATGAATGTCAGAGGCAAGAGACAGTGACATTGCCATATCAAGCAGGACAGTGGTCTAGAAACTGACCATATTACCTATGATCAGCGCCCAAGCCGCCTCTTCACCCAAGCTAGGACCAAGGAGGGCTGGGCAATGGCTTCTGATGACTCAGCAGATGACTCTTAAATCGTTTCTTTTACTTGAAATACAGCTTGCCCAAGAAAAAGTAGAGGAAGATTGTTAGTGCTGTAGATGTGGCGTAATAGTTCAAATAACTAAAAGCAGACTTTTAGTGGAGTCTTATAATGTTTTAGACTCATTATATCCCAACAAAACACTCCCCTAATCTTCGTACGTTTCATGTAGAACACGCCAGACTCACACACAGCTAACCTAAGAAGATTAACCTTTTTGTCCGGACATTGTCATGATTTATAAAATAATGAGTAACTTAACTTCTTAACTCTGTTAGTTTTATCAAGTTAATTAAGAAAAGGAAATTATGTGTAGTTTTTCCTCAGACTTTGGGTTTGCTTCCTTCATGAAATGGATTTTTCGCTAACGCCGGCTTATATTAAGATTTGCTTGTGTATAATATTAGAAACCTTGCTTTGGCTTTAGATAGATTTGCACATTTGTATTAACCATTCACATTACTAATTTCTAAGTATCTAATATATAAAACAGTATAAAACAACAACAACTGTGCAGCCATCTCTAGTCCACTGCTAGACAAAGGTCTTAGACTTGTTAATTTATGTCTGGGGTTAGGCTAGGTTTCATCCGTACGCTGGCCAGTGCGGATTGGTGATGGTGGGAGATTTCCGTCTGTCCGCTCACAGTACCAACCTAGTGTGGATGGCCGTGACTCTTATAGCTTTTGTGATCATGTTGATCCGCAAACATTTTCACCACGTTAAGACATCTCCACTCAGAATATACTGTATATATATATATATATATATATATATATATATATATATATATATATATAAGTGTGTGTGTATATTTGTTTGTGTGTACATGCTTGGTTTGCATATACTGTATATGCAAAATAGCTGAGGGAAAATTGAATAGAAGGTATTTTTACGAACGATATTTTCCAGTTAATTTTTTTTTTATTTATTAATTAATGAAACAGGCCAGGACGAAACTTTTTCTTTATTCTATCCGTGCAATTTACATGTCAACATTATATGTATGTATATGTATATATTCATATTTTGCATAAAAAGCTGGTACTTATACACACTACATTATATATATATATATATATATATATAT
This sequence comes from Palaemon carinicauda, assembly GCF_036898095.1. NCBI lineage: Eukaryota > Metazoa > Arthropoda > Malacostraca > Decapoda > Palaemonidae > Palaemon > Palaemon carinicauda. Next base: position 57,899,536 of record NC_090726.1, on the reverse strand, counting down.
ATATATATATATATATATATATATATATATATATATATATATATATATATGACAATTTTATCTCTAATCCTCGTGACTTTTTTTTTTATAATAAGCCACAAAATTTTTTGATATAGAATTTGCTCTGCCGCTGGATTACAAATTCCTTTTTTTTTTCTTTTTTTTTTTTAAATTAGTATATCTACGTGGTCAAGTATTCGAACCTTGGAACCGAGTAGAAATAAAGGTAGACAGCAAGGCTAGAAATGAAGATCACGAGTGTTAGTGATAAAATTATCATAAAATAGTTAAGTGTTTCGTACTTAACATTCAACTGTAAATGTAGAGTCATTGATTTCGATTATTACGAATACTAAATTCGACAGGATTAAATATAGTCTGAATCAGATCTTATCTCTTTTCATACCTGAATGATGAAAGTCTTACAGTGTACCTTTAATTCTACTTTTGGTAAAGGTTCATATTCTTGAAAAGACAGGAGTATTATCCAAAAAGGAATATCCCTATGGGTCTGTGATCCCATGGCTGAGTGAAATCAATATCAAAGGGTATTTGTGGCTTATTTGAAAAAAAAATCACAAGTGCTAAGTGGTCAAGTGTTATATATTTACCGATCGGTTATAATGGTGGAAATGGGTTGATTTCAATTATAAGAAAAAATCCAGAATTTGACATGGTGAAGTACAGAAGAGTCAGAATCAAAATTTATCTCTCTTTACAGCCAATGGGTTCAAGTCTTACTGTTTACCTTTATTTCTACTCATTGTTAAGGTTCGAATCCTTGGACGGGCAGAAGTTCTCATCAAAAAGGGAATTTCCCAATGAATCTGGGATCCCCAAGCAAAGGGAATTCTATATTTAAATGAATATTGGCTTATTAGAAAAAGAAAACAAAATCAAAAGTGTTAATGATAAGATCATTTCAAAATAGTCAATTGTTGCCTATTTACCAATCAGCTGTAATGGGTGAGAAGGGTTGTGATTTCTATCTTAAATTCGACAAAATTAAATACAGCAAAGTCATAATCAACTCTTATCTCTCTTTATAGCCAAATGGTTTAAGTCTTACTGTCTGATTTTAGTTATATATAATTGTCACTAAGATTAGAATCTTCGGCGGGGCAGAAGTACATATCAGGGTCTGTGATTCCATGGCTGAGTCAATTCGATATCAAAAGGTATTGGAGACTAATTTGAATATTTTATATATATATATATATATATATATATATATATATATGTGTGTGTGTGTGTGTGTCTGTGTGTGTCTGTGTTAAACACACATACATATATATGTACATATTTATGTGAGCATAAAGATATGTATTTATATTTTCATTGGCAAAAGTGGTAATATCAGTAAAAACAGAATTTCACGTAGTTAAACAAGAACTTTATTAGCGATATTAGAGCCCAAATCTGCAAATAACTATATTCGTATTAGTGCAGAAAATCATAACAGCAGCAATTACAGGGAGAAAAGTTGCAGTAAGAAAAGAAGTTTCAGAGATGAAAATTATAGTAACGAACAATTGCGAAATTCGCTCATCTTCCATATGGCTTTTCAACCTCTTCAATTTAATTTCATAGTGTAACTAAGGTACTTTAGCAGTTGAACTTATCCACTGAATGGTCTTCCCAGCCATAGTGTCAGGCCATAAGGGTCAAATTCCATAAATCGTTGCCATCACCATTATCATGCTCATCAGCATTCAAAACTGCCATCTGTTGGGACATGCGCATCACCAGCAATTGGAACTTCGACGGAAATGAAATTACCCGTAGAGTTGATGTTATAACGGTCAGAGATTTTGCTATCACGATCAGAGTTTTTGCTGTAACGATCAGAGTTATTGCTGTCACGGTCAGAGTTGTTGGTGTAAACGGTCAGAGGCGTTGCTGTAACGATCAGAGTTAGATGTAACGGTCAGAGTTGTTGCTGTAACTATCAGAGTTATTGTTGTAACGGTCAAAATTATTGCTGTAACAGTCAGAGGTGTTGCTGTAACAGTCAGAGTTGTTGGTGTAACGGTCAGTTGTTTCTGAAATGATCAGAGTTATTTTTGTAACGATCAGAGTTATTGTTGTAACAGTCAGAGTTGTTGCTGTAACGGTCAGTTGTTTCTGAAATGATCAGAGTTATTTTTGTAACGATCAGAGTTATTGTTGTAACAGTCAGAGTTGTTGCTGTAACGGTCAGTTGTTTCTGAAATGATCAGAGTTATTTTTGTAACGATCAGAGTTATTGTTGTAACAGTCAGAGTTATTGCTGTAACGATCAGAGTTATTTTGTAACAATCAGAATTATTTTGTAACGATCAGAGTTATTGTTGTAACGGTCAGATTAGTTGTAACAATCAGAGTTGTTGGTGTAACGGTCAGAGGTGTTACTGTAACGATCAGAGTTATTTTTGTAGCAATCAGAGTTGTTGTTGTAACGGTCAGAGTTGTTGCCATAACAGTCAGAGTTATTGCTGTAACGGTCAGAGTTGTTTGAGTAATGGTCAGATGTGTTGCTGTAACGATCAGCAGAGTTAGTTGTAACGGTCAGAGTTGTTGCTGTAACGATCAGAGTTATTTTTGTAACGATCAGGTTTATTGTTGTAACGGTCAAAGTTGTTGCTGTAACGGTCCGATTAGTTTTGTATCAGTATAAACACCATTACCAGTCGAATCACGAACAAGAAAGCACAATGATTTGAGTGAATAAAATCTCATTATCATCATCGTTCAATGTCTTGGTGTGATGAGTGAAGATGACGGGTAGATACAAAGGAAATGCCGGAAGGGATAATAAGCGGATGAGTGATACGATATGATGGGGAGGAAGGAATAGGTGGAAAAAGAAGTGGATGGTGTCTTGTGTATAAAAGGGTGATTAGATGATGGAATATTAGATATATTATATATTTTCATTCTTTGTTTACGTATCTCGAGAATAATTGGTTATTGTTGATATTTAATCATTTTGTTACCATTTTCTTTATCATACAATTATTAGTTAACTTGATTTCATAGCCATTTTGTCTAGATAATCTTGTTAGACTGCTAAGAAAGTAAGAAATAAATCTCTCTTCATTTGCCATACGAGATATTCTTTTAAGATTAGTTTACCAATCAATATTATCTCGGGAGGAATTGCTTCTAAGAGAAGCCTTTTAATCTAATATATTTTGTCGTAAAAAGTAGATTATATAGAATTAGTTGTCTTTAAGATATGTATGAGTGTAATCTAGGTGCCTAACAGTATGCCAAATAAAGCCCCTAAAACATTGAAGAATAAATGTAATTTCAGACGAAACAATATGAGAATATTTATTAACATTGTAAGAATAAGAAGATGAATAAAAAATTCTTATCATTAAAGCGTATTCATCTTATGTAACTTTTGGAGAATTGTCCTCAAGTTTATTTTGGATTTATGTCAGTTCATTATTTTTAATCATACACACACACAATATATATATATATATATATATATATATATATATATATGTATATATACATATACAGTATATATACATATACAGTATATATACATACATATATATATATATATATATATATATATATATATATACAAATATATATATGTATGTATGTGTACAGTAGAGAGAGAGAGAGAGAGAGAGAGAGAGAGAGAGAGAGAGAGAGAGAGAGAGAGAGAGAGAGAGAGAGAGAGAGAGAGAGAAATATCTTTTAGGCCGTCGTTTTCTTCACTTGGGCTCAGGATTTGTAGTGACTTGAATATTCGAATTGTATGGCGAATCCAAGAAGTGGGTATGTTATTGTGGCGAAGACATATAACTGGTAATATACATTATATATATATATATATATATATATATATATATATATATATATATATATATATATATACAAATAAGACATATATTTTTGATACATTATTGTCTGGATTCTCTTAACGACCTTGGGATCAGAGCCCTAGGCGAAATCACACTAAGACCATAGCTTCTGGCCGGCCGGGAATCGAACCCTGGTCCAGGAAACTTGTATGAACATTGACATACTACTTTGCCACGTGGTATGTCACTGTTAATGCAAGTTTCTTGGACCAGGGTTCGATTCCCGGCCGGTCAGAAGCTATTGTCTTAGTGTGATTTCGCCTGGGGCTCTGATCCCGAGGTCGTTAAGAGAATCCAGATATTATTGTGTCAAAAATATATGGCTTATTTGTATATGAAAAACACGTCTAAATGTGCAAAATCTATCATATATATGTGTATATATATAATATATATATATATATATATATATATATATATATATATATATATATATATGTATGAATATGTGTGTATGTGTGTGTGTATTTGTATTTATATATGATTTTGTAGCCTCCACGATCATCCAGATAGAATTGCTTGCCAATGGATCTTGACATGTAGTACCACTCTTGTGCAATAAGAAAATGCGGGTATGGTCTAGAGCATTGGCAACGCTGCTCATCAGTCAACCATAAATGGGAACTAACAACATCAGCCATCAATATCATCAGCTGGGAATTGAAATGATTACCCTTAGAACGATTTCCTTTTAAATGAAAAGAGTGGCAGTTGTATAGAAAAATCTATGTCCATGGTTTTGTACATGTGCACTTTTATTCATATATACTTACATGCCCTTATAGATATTTTATATATTTACTTACGTGAGCAGAAATCTGTCGCAGCCAAAGAAAAAATAAGGTTACTAATGGAATTATTCCATTAGCTGATGAGAAACTTTTTTTTATTTAGAAAAAAAAAATATCGCCCGGATATGCAAGCATACAAGGCAGTGCGTTCTAGATTTCATAGATTTGAGGGAGGAACTGCATAGAAAAATGCCTGACTGGATTTTGCAGTTTCAGGAATATGAAAGATACATTTATACTAACTTCTTCCTAAAAGATTATTTGGTATCTTTTTTAGATATATGAGTATAGCCATTGTAATTTGCATCACGTATGTTCATAAACATTGAAAATAAACAATATTTGAGACTGAATTCCGACTTAGTTTCATGATGAAGGCAAATAGATTATGAGAGTTGAATGAAGGCTGAATCGTATATTCAAAAATTGAATAGTTTAAGCAAGACAAGATGAATTCGAAAATATTCATGCCACGTGAGAGATACTGAAAGAGGATCAGAGAAATAGAAAGGAATATTAAACCAATTAACGATAGCACATAATACAGTAATGAAAATAATATTAAATTAGTAATTAATGAAGGAAAAATTAACGAAGAGTAATTAAGAAATTGTCGGTATCAGGTTAACGAAACAAGGCGTTTTGGAAGAAATTATTTAAGTAGGTAATATAAAGAGTAAATGATATAAAAATCATAATATGTAAAACGTGACTGAGGAGCATGATAATTATAATATTTGATTCAATGTGGAAAGAATTCATACAGAAATAGATTTGCAAAATGAGTGAAACATTTGATAAATAATTTTAAGTGTATTTGAAACAAATAGTTTCGAGTGTGTATTCGAAACGAAGATCTAACAGCAGTGTGGGACAAAGAAAGGTTAAGGCAAATAAAAATATAGGTAATAAAGAAATAAAAGAAAATCATAAAAGTAAAAAAAGTATCAATTATATAAAAAAAGGAATTTGAAGCTAAACGCGAATTAAAATTAATTTAATCACCCGAGGTGACCACCATATGTATAAATATAGAAAAGATGAAGATGAGATTGCCACGTGTTTCCAGTTAACCCGAGTAAATGAAGGAACGTGGCAGAGAAACTCCACCGAATAAAATAGGAGAGAAAATTGGAATGTGAAAAATAAACATAACGAAATGAGATTTACGACGGGATGCACTCTGTCGTTGCGTGGAGATGACTTCTAGCACGAGATGTGAGGAGGTTTTATTTTTTTTTGGGGGGAGGGGGGGGGGCTCTGTCTGTTAACCCCATTTCCCGGCAGTGCTATTTTAAATATCGAAATGTGGTAAGTTATGCATTGAACATTACTGCGGACTGTTGTTTACCTTAACTTATGCTTGCAAATAGAAGTATGGTATTCTGTTTGTAAACTTTAAATGCGTACACGCGCACGCACACACATACACACACATATTTATGTATATATATATATATATATATATATATATGTATATTTATATGATATAAATAATTATTTATACATATATATGTGTGTGTGTATTGTATTACACACATACTCACACACATACATATATATATATATATATATATATATATATATATATATATATATATATATATATATATATATATATATATATATATATACTGTATATATTAATGAATTTGTATTTATAGGAATACGGACGTACGAATTGAAATACACTAAAACTTGTGTTTATACTCTATGAATGATGGAACAGCAGTTTCTATTCCATTTGTAGTTTCCTGAATTTACAAATAAAATGGAAGAACAACTCGAATAGGTTACGTTATTGCATAAAATGCATAATTTATGAATGGAAGAAAAGCGATTGATATGAATATTTAAGTGAACCCTTTAAAAATAGCATTTGAGCAATGTGCTGATTAAATGTTTTGTATTTATTGTTATGATTATCAGATCTCTGTCGAATCTAGTCTGTATACATTACCGCCTTCGCCAAAAGCAAAGATTTTGCGAGGGGTATGTATTCGCCGCTGTCTGTTTGTTAGTTTATTTAGTTGTTTGTTTGTTTGTTTGTGAGCAACTTTACACAAAAACTACCGTATCGAATTTGACCAAATTTGGTAGTGATGTTGGGTATGACCCAAGGATGAATCTATAACAATTTGGATTACGTACATCAAAGTAAAAGGACGCAGTATTATCTTGAAAATGATCGTAATATTAAATAGATGGCAAATATTTTGTTAGTTTATTTTTTGTTTGTGAACGACATTACGCAAAAACTAATTAACCAATTTCAACGAAACGTGGTGTACGTGTGGGATATGGCCCAAGACCAAATCCATTAGTGTTTGAAGAAAATACATCGAAGTACAAGTACGCAGTGGAGTTCAGAGTGAGAGAGGAAAAAAGACTGACGTGGCGAAGGCATGATCTCTACTCAGTTGCCCTCTTGTTGGTCAGTGTCATTATGTGGAAGATCAGAACGCAAAGTATGGTTGTAATTATGAAAAATCTTATCCTGAATACGTTATGAGCTAATTGAATGAAGGTGCCGGAGATTAGTATCCTGATCATGGATAATGAAATTAATATACCAAGGCATATTGGTAAAAACCAGTGAGAAGGGTGTGAGGTGGGCTTGGGAGACCTCTGTTTTGGGGGAGAAGATCAAGAGGGAGGCATGGTAAAAGTTTTCACCCATTCGTCGTTGTAGAGGAAAAGCAGATGAATTGAAGGCAAATAACCTTCAGCATCGTTTTGTTATGTCAAGATTTAGGGGGTTTGAAGGTTTTATTTATATGAATTTAGTTTAACGATAATTTGTGAAAGTGTTTCCATTTTCATCCCCAAATACGTTTTCGTATTGGCAATAAAGCATGTGGTACATTACTAAATATAGTCAACTCAATTATTAAAAATTTGCCTTAAGATTTTTTTTAATTAGTGATAATTTGTTATATGACCAAGTGAACATTTTGAAATTCATTAGTGTTCAAGTTAACCAAACTTTCAACTGGGCTCCACAAGGCACTAGAAGAATTGGAGACCCAGGCCTACATGGCTGAGGACTATGAAGCATGAAGTAGGAGGTGGTGATGAATGGAGAAGTATTGATTTAAAAGCTCAAGATAGAGACGAAATCTAACCGAGGCCCTTTACGTCAATAACCATAGGAGGAGATGATGATGATGATGATGATGATTATGATTTAGTGTATGTGTTCAATCTTATTTAAATCTGGGCATAAGCCAATATATGTATACTTAGGAGTACAGTAGGAGATGCATGTACACATCCAAATGCATTAATTTTATTCCTTCCTTTCGGATGAGCAAGCACAAAGGGAAAAACATGCGATCGTTTCAGAAGTCTATACTTGTCATGCAACGAATTTTTATCTCTCTTTTTCTTGCCAATTTGCGTTAGTCAGCTGCCTGGAGTATTGAAGTGGTGACGAAAAATAGCTCTGCTTGAATGCAAGCCCTGCATTCTAATCCGTTCCTTCCAGTTTAAAGAATTGACGAGTTTGCTTTTATGAGCTTGTGTGTGCGGTATTGAGGTTGCGAATGAACCTTTGGTTTATTAGCTTATTGACACTATTATAGACACACACACATACGTATATCTCCCATATATAATAAAGAACAATTATCTGGTTATATATAATATATATATATATATATATATATATATATATATATATATATATATATATATATATATATATATATATATATATATATATATATACTGTCACTCTCAGCCCTTTCCGTCCCTTTTTAACCTCCAAGTGGTGGCTTCAAAAGAGTTAAGCTTGCTTTCTCGATGAAGCCTTTCGGGTGCTGTTGCTCATCCCATGCACTTACTGTTGACTCCAGCAGATGCTGGAACCCATTTATATCTGGATGGACTTTTTAGCGATTGTCGGTGATCCACTACTGAACCATCGCGCTACGATGGCACAGACACACTACCAATTAAGAAGGGTGGTAGGGAAGGGTTTCATTGGATTCTGTCACACCTGAACACCTGAAAAGCATTGGATCAGTTGACCTACCACAAACTTATACATACACACACTCATGAACACAACACATATAATACACACACACACACACACATATATATATATATATATATATATATATATATATGTGTGTGTGTGTGTGTGTGTGTGTGCGCGCGCGTGTGTGAGTTTGTATATGTTATCACTTATATTATTTCCGTATGAGTTCTGTTTATTACACATAACAGATTTTCTTAATACTTCGTTATAAAAGTTATATATTTCTGTTTATCTCCTTTCCGTGTCTGCATTTTTCTTAATGTATATATATATATATATATATATATATATATATATATATATATATATGTATGTATGTATGTATGTATGTATGTATGTATGTATATATATATATATATATATATATATATATATATATGTATGTATGTATGTATGTATATATATATATATATATATATATATATATATGTATGTATGTATGTATGTATGTATGTATATATATATATATATATATATATATATATCAACTGTTTTCGTAATTCATTAAGGACATGTAACATGCAATCCAAAGATCTTGTAATATGATTAATTTCTCCTACGCTAATGCCTTGCACGCTTGGTCATCTTACTTGTTATAATCCTTGTGATTATTAAAAGGAACTAATCGCTCACAATGTGTTGTTCGTGTCCTCCAACGTGCATTGTTGTGTCCGTGAATGCGTGTCTGAAAATTCCTTATTAATTTGTACTGTGTAGAACGTCGTATTCCCCTGCCCCAGTTGGAACGACAGTCATCCGGGAAATTACCTCATAATAATAATAACATTTATTCTAATGATTATGATAATCCTGAGCCTCTGTAATTAAGCTTCAAGTCTGAAATGCTGTAATTCGTTCCGATACAAAAACACGTCTTGGATAGAACACGCGACTGTCCGACGGGCTCTCTCTCTCTCTCTCTCTCTCTCTCTCTCTCTCTCTCTCTCTCTCTCTCTCTCTCTCTCTCTCTCTCATGTGATGTAACTAGGAGTTAATCGTCCTAAATTATTGAAATTATTATTATTAAAACTATTATAATAATTAAAACTATTAATATTATTTAAAACTATAGTAATGAGTAAAATTAATCATTTTATTTAAGCCATTATAATGATTAAAATGAATAATATTAAAACTGTTATAAGCATTAAATTTTCTAATATTAAAACTTTTATAATTATTAAAATTATTAAAACTTATAATTATTGGTATCATCAAAGATATTTTAATTATTATAATTATTAAAACTATAATAATTACTTTTCATATCTCGACTAGCGTTTTCAGTTGTGTACACTTGGTTACAAATGTGATATAAGTTTTCAAAATGTTCTGGACACGCGTACAGTATACTTATAGGTTAGCAATATGTGTATTTTGGCCGATTAAAATTTCATACGAATAATTTGGATGGATTCTGTAAAACCAATGAATTAAGGAGATATGAAATATATTGATCAGGTTTTTTAATTATTATTATTATTATTATTGTTATTATTATTATTATTATTATTGGATGGATACTGTAAAACCAATGAATTAAGGAGATATGAAATATATTGATCAGGTTTTTTAATTATTATTATTATTATTATTATTATTATTTTTATTATTATTATTATTAATATTATTATTATTATTATTATTATTATTATTATTGGATGGATACTGTAAAACCAATGAATTAAGGAGATATGAAATATATTAATCCGATTTTTTAATTATTATTATTATCATTATTATTATTATTATTATTATTATTATTATTATTATTATTATTACTCTGTTAACTAGTTTTGGGGCAGACTCCAGAGGAAAAGTGGGTCCATTAAATTTTAGAAAGCCATAATAATTTTTGATAAGAAGTACTATGAAATGAATTCTGTATTGGTTTTTCTTGAAAAATAAAACTAAAAATAATTGGTTATATTTTGACATGAGGTAACAGCCTGGCTTATTTAGTTGTGAATCAGAAACTGAAAGATATTTAATTTAAACTTTGCATATAGAATATTATGAAGTTAAAGAGTCAATTTATACATAGA
>NC_090726.1:57876289-57883789 GCF_036898095.1 Palaemon carinicauda | reverse complement strand
GATAACGATGTCCTGAAAGGCACGATCAAAAATCGAATGATCTACTCAACTATCAAACATGGGGAGAGAGAGATAAAAAAAGTTTCTAGTAGTTTTAAAACTTTGATTATATTTTTTTCCTTATTCTGTATTTCAAGTACTTCATATTGTTCAATTACATCATTCACATTTATAATTTTCTCTTGTGAACCCTTCACATTTATTTTGAAAGTTTTAGTGGACTGTAATATGACATTTTAGAATGGGGCCATATGATTCTCAGTTAAAGCCTTGTGTTCTGTTGAAGATGGATTTGGTAATTTTGAGAATGATATGAATATAATATTGAATTACAAGATGATTTATTTTAATAGAATTAAATCATTTTGGTTCCGTTCCTGAATTTAGTATTGTTTCGTTTTTAATTTTGCATTGAAATTATACACACACACATATACATACATACATACATACATATATATATATATATATATATATATATATATTGTTATGTGTGTATATAGGTATATATACATACACACACGCACACACGCACACACACACATATATATATATATATATATATATGTGTGTGTGTGTGTGTGTGTGTATAAAGGGCGTGTCTCTCTCTCTCTCTCTCTCTCTCTCTCTCTCTCTCTCTCTCTCTCTCTCCCCGTTTCAGTACTTATTCGATTTTGGATCGTCCCTTTCAATATATCATAATGAAATTAGCTACTGAAGGGGCCTGCTCTCTCTCTCTCTCTCTCTCTCTCTCTCTCTCTCTCTCTCTCTCCTCTCTCTCTCTCTCTCTCCCCGTTTGAGATTTCAGTACTTATTCGATTTTGGATCGTCCCTTTCAATATATCATAATGAAATTAGCTACTGAAGGGGTCTCTCTCTCTCTCTCTCTCTCCTCTCTCTCTCTCTCTCTCTCTCTCTCTCTCTCTCTCTCTCTCTCTCTCTCTCTCTCTCTATATATATATATATATATATATATATATATATGTATATATATATATATATATATATATATATATGAAAATCATTTATACGTGTATCTAGAGTTCATTATGTTCCATGCATGAGCAGTTTCACTTTCAAGTCTTAAAGAGAGAGAGAGAGAGAGAGAGAGAGAGAGAGAGAGAGAGAGAGAGAGAGAGAGAGAGAGAGAGAGAGAGAGAGAGAGTCTCCGATTGTGTTGATTCGTTTTCGTTTGCTGATTTGCTGGTTTGCTGGCTAACTATTATGCTTAATGTTTTCCAAGGAATATTTGTTTTCTAAATTTGAATAAAGGTGGATCCTATGGACTAGCATTAAGTGTATAAATATTTAAAGCGACAAGAATATAGAGTTTTGTGAGGAGTAAGCATTTGACGCATTGGATGTACCTTATTATTATTATTATTATTATTATTATTATTATTAATATATTTTTACTACTATTGTATTATTATTATTATTATTATTATTATTATTATTATTATTGTTATTATTAGCTAAGCTATAACCCTAGTTGGAAAAGCGAGATGCTATAAGCCCAAGGGTTCCAACAGGGGAAAATAGCCCAGTGAGGAAAGGAAAAAAGGAAATAAATCATCGATATCAGAAATAATGAATAATTAAAATAGAATGTTTTGAAAAACGTAACAACATCAAACAGATATTTCATATATAAACTATGAAAAGACTTATGCCAGCCTGTTCAACATAAAATCATTTGCTGCAAGTTTGATCTTTTGAAGTTCTACAGATTCAACTCTCCAATGAGGAAGATCATTTCACAACTTGATCACAGCTGGAATAAAATTCTAGAATACTGTGTTGTACTGAACCTCATGATGGAGAAGGCCTGACTATTAGACTTAACTGCATGCCTGGTATTACGAACTGGATGGAACTGTCCGGGAAGATCTGAATGTAAAGGATGGTCAGAATTATGAAAGACCTTATGCAACATGCATAGCGAACTGATTGAGCAACGGTGCCAGAGATTAATATCTAGATCAGGAATGAGAAATATAATAGACCGTAAGTTCCTGTCCAATAAATTAAGATGAGAATTGGGCAGGAGAACAATGCTCGAAACAAGGTAGAATGAAGGAATTAAAACACTTCCTCAGAGTAGATTGATCACTGAAAATCTTAAAAGACTTTCTCAATAAGCCATTCTTTTTTGCGCAATTGAAGAAGACAGACCTAATGTGTTTCTCAAAAGTAAATTTGCCGTCGAGAATCGCACCTAAAATTTTAAAAGAGGCATAACCGATTTAAAGAAACATTATTAATCCTGAGATCCGGATGTTGAGGAGTCACTGTCCTTGACCTACTTTCAATCATACTTTTGTAAGGATTAAACTTCATGCCCCATAATTTGCCCCATGCACCAATTTTAGCTAAATCTCTATTAGGTCATTCAGCGACCCCAGATCTACATTCAGGAGATGGAATTGATGCAAAGAGTGTAGCATCATCTAAATATGCAATAACTTTGTTTTTTAGGCCAAACCACATGTCATGCTCATATAGTATGAAAAGTAATGGGCCAAGAACACTACCCTGAGGCACACCAGATATCACATTCCTTACTCATCATGGTGCCCATTGATTGATTGATTGATTTAAAGTTTCCAGGCATCTGACATCTAAGGTCATTGACGCCGACATCATCATGGTGCCCATCAACAATAAAAATGTTTTTGATGTAATTGATCATTGTATTGGCGTATTGTTATGATATTAAACTCAATGTGGAATTGTTTTACTGTAGCTTGTATTTTTCAATTTTATTATCACTAGTGTACATGACCGGTCAAAATTAACAGCTAAATCTTTAGATAAGATATGCACACGCACGCCTACGCACATACATAACCCTTCCAACCCCCTCCCCTTTTCCTAACTACAACCCCTCTTATCAGAGTATGACTACTCCCTCTACCCGAGGGGCGGGGAAAGACCGAGTAGTTAATACATCTGGCAATGTCGCCCAGTATAACCAGAAAGAAATGAATATAGCCAGACACGTACTCTTTATTATATAGGTGTGATTCTTCCGTATCCTTAAATAAGTTCGAAGATTTTGTAGCTAGAAGTGTGAAATAGGACACAATATGACCGTGTAGGCGTGATATCAGTTCGTAAGTCGGCACAAGACAATCAACAAAAAGGGTATTTTAGCAATTCCATAAACAAATAAGTAACGGTAATCCGTAAATTACTTTCTGGCGAGTGTGCCTCTGTGCACAGTTTATTTCCCAAACAGTGTAATATTGTAATTTCCTTTTTAGATATGGCTTTAGTTGAATTATATGTTCCTTGAATCTGACTGCCTTCGTCTGTCCAATAGTTTAATTATCATAATTCTAACGGTGAAGAATACGTTATACCAAAGGATACAATGATTGTCCATTGTATCACACAAAAATGTATATATATATCTATATATTATATATATATATATATATATATATATATATATATATTATATGAAATACACACACACATATATATATATATATCTATATATATATATATATTCATATATATATATATATATATATATATATATATATATCTATATATACATATATATATTTATATATAGTATGTATATATATATATATATATATATATATATATATATATATATATATATATATGTAGGCCTACATATCTATATACTGTATATGCGTATATATATATATATATATATATATATATATATATATATATATATGTGTGTGTGTGTGTGTGTATACTGGTTTTAATATCTTATAGTTCCTGACAAGTTTTAATCTTAAAAGCGCCCCCCCCCAAAAAAAAAAGAAAAAAAAACATTGTTTCATTGATCACTAAAAGTGATATTTACGCGCTAGAAGTGGCTTTATTTACGAAGGTCATATAGTTTTAAGTTTTTTCCTAATCACGTTGCATGAATTAACGTGAGGTAACGAAAGTGTGATACTTTTCATTGTCATCATTTTATTACTTTTTATCTTAGGGTACATAAAAGGTTTATAGGCCCCTATGAATGGCAGAGGTAAGGGACAGTGAAAGTGCTCTTGCTAACAGGACAATGCCCCAGAGACTGACTAATATGATTAGTTCCCAAGCCCCTCTCTATCCAAACTAGGACCAGGGAGGGCGAGGTAATGGCTGATGATGATTCAGCAGGGAGACTTTAAGCTACCCCAAACCATTATCTCTAGCTCAAAAGGATGGTAAGGTTGCAGACACTACAAGAAACTATCAAGCATGAGCGGGACTTGAACCCCTGGTTGATATCTAGGCAACGACGTTTCTAAAAGGCCACCCCAATGGGATCAAGAAAAAAAGCAACTTTCATCTGAGCCTAGAAGTCTGATTGCCATCACCAGCGCCATCTTCAATCAGCTGGTAGAATTACCACGGTCCGACCGGGCAGCAGAAGTCTTCAGACAGAACCATATTAAACAAGTTGGAAATACTGAACAAAACTCAGCCAGTAGTTAAATGGTTTTGGGAACTGATTTCATGGGTGGATGGATTCGTAGTTTCTTTATTTTTTTATCTTTTAATGTTTTTTCTAAAGTATTTTTTTCTGAGGAGAGACAGGATCGAAAAACGAACAGGTCGGTCAGTCGGATGTGTAACTTGGTGACTTGGTTTCGAATGAAACGGAAATTTATTTATCAAGAAAGTTTGGATTAAAAGAACGTGAAATTTTGTAAATCTAGATATTTTGAAATCTTTAATATTTTTAAAAGCATCATTAATGTTCCTTTTTGTTGTTGCTATTGCGAAAAAAAAGTTTTATCCGTTACTAATGGACTTCCTTGAAAACTACAAATCCATAAATAAATAACAGTAATCTCATTTATTTATTTATTTTCTCTCGAGTGTGCCTCCGTGCATATTTTATTTGCCAAATTGTGTAATTCTATCAAAATTTGTTTGAATATCATTTGTGCATTCATGATCTTAATGGCCTGATTGAAATAATCTGTTATTATTATTATTATTATTATTATTATTATTATTATTATTATTATTGAAAATTATATTCACAAAATTTTTCATGAATTCCAGGAAGACTTTACTTTTCTAATTTTAGATTTCAGCTTCAGTGTCAAGTTTCACCTTCAGTACAATACTTGATGATATGCTTTGACGATTCCATTTCTGCTAACTCTTCAGTCCATATTATATTTCTTAAACTCAACTTTATGCCTTTACCTATTCTTATATGTAACCTTATGTTTCTATCTCCACTGTAAAAATACTGTTCTAAGTAATTATAATTAGCCCCTTTATCCGTACTTTTCTAATGGATACTCAGCCAATCCCCTTTATCCGTACTTTTCTAATGGATACTCAGCCAATCCCCTTTATCCGTAATTTCTAATGGATACTCGACCTATCCACTTTATGCGTACTTTTCTAATGTATACTCGACCTATCCCCTTTATCTGTACTTTTCTAATGGTACTCGATCTTTCCCCTTTATCCGTACTTTTCTAATGGATACTCAGCCAATCCCCTTTATCCGTAATTTCTAATGGATACTCGACCTATCCACTTTATGCGTACTTTTCTAATGTATACTCGACCTATCCCCTTTATCTGTACTTTTCTAATGGTACTCGATCTTTCCCCTTTATCCGTACTTTTCTAATGAATATTCGACCTATCTCCTTTATCCGTACTTTTCTAATGGGTACTCGACCTCTCCCCTTTATCCGTATTTTTCTAATGCATACTCGACCTATTCCCTTTATCCATACTTTTCTAATGGTACTCGACCTTTCCCCTTTATCCTTACTTTTCTAATGGATACTCGACCTATCCCCTTTATCCGTACTTTTCTAATGGGTACTCGTCCTCTCCCCTTTATCCATATTTTTCTAATGGGTACTTGACCTCTCCCCTTTATCTGTACTTTTCTAATAGGTACTCGACTTATCCGCTTTATCCGTACTTTTCTAATGGGTACTCTGCCTATCCCCTTTATTCGTGCTTTTCTAATGGGTACTTGACCTCTCCCTTTATCCATACTTTTCTAATAGATACTCGACCTCTCCATTTTATCCGTACTTTTCTAATGTATAGTCTACCTGTCCCCTTCAACTGTGCTTTTATAATGGGTACTCGACCTCTCCCCTTTATCCGTACTTTTCTAATGGGTACTTGATGTCTCCCCTTTATCCGTACTTTTATAATGGGTACTGACCTATCCCCTTTATCTGTACTTTTTCAATAGGTACTCGACCATATCCCCTTTATCCGTACTTTTCCAATGGGTACTCGACCTATCCCTTTTATCCGTACTTTTCCAGTGGGTACTCGACCTATCCCCTTTATCCATACTTTTCTAATGGGTACTTGACCTCTCCCCTTTATCCATACTTTTCTAATGAGTAGTCGACCTCTCTCATTTATCCGTACTTTTATAATGGGTACTCGACCTATCCTCTGTATTCGTACTTTTTTAATGGGTACTCGACCTCTCCCCTTTATCCGTACTTTTCCTATGGGTACTCGACCTATCCCGTTTATCCATACTTTTCTAATGGGTACTCGACCTCTCCCCTTTATCCATACTTTTCTAATGGGTAGTCGACCTCTCTCCTTTATCTCTGCTTTTCTAATGGGTAGTTGACCTCCCCTTTATCTGTACTTTTCTAATGGGTTCTCAACTTCTCCCCTTTATCCGTACTTTTCTAATGGGTACTTGACCTATCCCCTTTATCCGTACTTTTCTAATGGGTACTCGACCTCTCCCCTTTATCCAAACTTTTTTAATGGGTACCTGACCTCCACCCTTTATCCATACTTTTCTAATGGATACTTGATGTATCCCCTTATACGTACTTTTCTAATGAGTACTCAACGTATCCCATTATCCATAATTTTCTAATGGGTTTTCGACCTCTGCCCTTTATCAGTATTTTTCTAATGGGTACTTGACCTATCCCCTTTATCCCTACCTTTCTAATGGGTATTTGACCTGTGCCCTTTATCCGTACTTGACTAATGGGTACTTGAACTATCCCCTTTATCCGTACTTTTCTAATGGATACTTGACGTATCCCCATATACGTATTTTTCTAATGGGTACTCGACGCATCCCATTATCCATATTTTTCTAATGGGTATTCGACCTCTGCCCTTTATCTGTATTTTTCTAATGGGTACTTGACCTTTTCCCCTCTATCCGTACTTTCCTAATGGATACTTGAACTATCCCCTTTATCCATACTTTCCTAATGGATACTTGAACTATCCCCTTTATCCATAATTTTGTAATGAGTAGTCGAGTTCTCCCCTTTATCTGTACTTTTCTAATGGGTTTTCCACCTCTGCCCTTCATCCGTACTTTTCTAATGGGTAATCGACCTCTCCCCTTTATCCATAAATTTCTAATGGGTAGTCGATCTCCCCCCTTTATCTGTACTTTTCTAATGAGTAGTTGACCTCTCCTCTTTATCTGTACTTTTCTAATGGGTATTCGGCCTATCCCCTTTATTCTTACTTTTCAAATGG
>NC_090726.1:57841289-57871289 GCF_036898095.1 Palaemon carinicauda | reverse complement strand
TATTTTATTTATTTATTTGTTTATTTATTTTTTACTTATAGAAGCCACTATCGCTTATTCACAGTAAGGCTCACTGGTGAGTGGTAGTTGGATTTCGAAACAAAGTTCCAACAAATCTGAGCTAATATTATGATACACTATGTCTAAGCACGTATGCAGATGTGCATTTAAACATACACATATACAAACTCAAATGAAAGTTGCCTATTGGAAACTTTGATTCGAGCCCCGCTCAAGCTCGATATTCTCTTGTAGTGTGCAACCTCACCATCCTTTTGAGCAAGGGTTTGGGGGGCCGGGTTGCGTTTTGGGGAGCCTATAGGTATATATATATATATATATATGTATATACATATATATATATATATATATATATATATATATATATATATATATATGTATATGTTTATATGTATGTTTGGTCAGGCTCTCTAGGGCATTCTCTTTTGATCGAAAGGGAACACAGCATATTCTATAAAGTTAAATGAAGAGATATTGGTTTAAAAAATGAAAGGTTCTTAAATGGGAAGAGACAGATTATTATCCAGTCCATTATCCAGAGCTTTCTTTAAAACGGACATTTCTGAAATGGGAAATTTGAATTTTAAGTTTTTCAAATTTTCATTGATTTAGAGTATCAGACATTTTGGTTATTGGTTTTCACAGCGTTGGTTTATTGCTTTTAGCAGTATTTTTCATCTGAATTTTTAGGAGCAAACGAAATGTTGTATACCTCTGAGGAACGCCAGATAACTTACTGAATGAATCAGTCAATCTGTTTTGAAAGGTTACAATCTAAATTTCTCTTTTGATACGAGAGAAATGATTAGTTTGTATTTATAAGCTAGTGTACGTGACCCGTCAAAAATGACTGCTAGATATTTAGATATATATGCACACACTTTAACCAAAGTATGACTACTTCCTCTCCCCCTTACTCGAGGGACAGGGAGAGCTGAGGGTGACTGACAATGTATGTATATATATATATATATATATATATATGTATATATATCTATATATATATATATATATATATATATATATATATATATATATATATATATATATCGCCTGTTCATTATTATATACGGGTGATTTTTAACAATATCACTGAGGTTTTTTCAAATGATAATGTGAATCCAATTTTTCGAAGTGATCTTCATGAGACCTTTCCAAATACTGAAGATTCAAAACTGATATTTAATATGGTGTAACCTATGTACCAAATGTTGTAAAGGTCTTTCTATGCTTATTGTAGGTTGTTAGTGCCACCAGTGCACCTCACACAATGAACTGTATTCATAGCTAAAAGGTCTTCACAAGATCCGTTCAGCCTCCAGTAACACCCACGTTTTAGTCTGGATTTATCCGAGTACCTGTTACTTTATTTCACCTGGATACCGAATGGCCCACCCTTCCCCGTTGCTTTTTCAGTGTTTACCCGTTTAATATTGTTACACACTAAAACTCTGAGGAAGTGCACCCTGGCACACCCTTACTGCACGGCGAGTTCCTGTGTATTTTTCCGGCCACCACCTTTGACATCTCTCCCTACAATGTAGGGGTGGTTACTTGCAGCGCAGTAAGGGTGTGACAGGGTACATTCCCTCAGAGCGAGCTATACCAGGAAATAATGTGTCCAACGGTACGTTTGATAAACTGCAATGTACGATAACAATGGCATATGGATTTTCCTTATAAGATGCTTTCATGAAATTTGAAGTTTACTAAGGCATAATGGATCCTAGTTACGAAATAATGAAACCTGTGATGAAAATATATACAAAATGATTCAAGATTTAGTAATATAAAATTTTGTCGCTGATAAATTAGAGAGAGGCGTCACAGATATCTCATAATTTGATTGTGAAGGGAATTGCATGAAGCAGCATTTAAAAAAAAATATTTTGATAACTGTTAATGTTACCATATCTTGCAGAAACGTGCATTTTGTAATTACAGCTTAAGATTCTACATTCAGAATACTTGCAGATTGAACCGATCTACTACAAGTTTTGAATATACTTTGTTCCAATTGTTCGGTACTTGAACTTCCCTTGTAGTCTGTGAATGCTGGTTTTCTCATTCAAGACTGCGTTTTGTCTTAGCGCAAGTGTACTGTAGTTAATTGTGTTTCCTTTAAAGGCCGCTCATGCATGTCAGAGCCAAGGGACAGTAACAATGCCTTAGAGACTGACCATATAACCCTATGATCAGCGCCCAAGCCCCCCTCTCCATCCAAGCTAGGACCATAAATGGCCAGGCAATGGCTGCTGATGATTCAGAACGTGTACCTATAAGCTCCCTCAAACCCCCAGCCATAGCTCACAAGGATGGTAAGGTTGCAGACACTACTAGAAAATATTATGCTTGAGCGTACTCGATCTCCCGTCCAGCAGAACGGCAGGCAGGAACGTTTGCAATAGGCTACCAAAACCCTTGATGGAATAATACAGGGACCTTTCACAGATGCACATATAATCCCGAGTGCGGGATAAAAGTCGTCCTCTTGATTATCTGTCAGTCGCAACATACACAAACAAGTAATCATCTCTTACGGATTCTTATTGGATAATGTGAATGGATCCGTTTCTCTTTTACTTTGTCGTTTTTGTAAACAGCTTACAATTAATCCGATTAGCCTGATGAGTTTTCGCTTTCCGAGGCTGCTCTCTCTCTCTCTCTCTCTCTCTCTCTCTCTCTCTCTCTCTCTCTCTCTCTCTCTCTCTCTCTCTCTCTAACACAATATAAGTAGAACAACAAGAGGAACAGTCACTTAATCACTTTGTAACCTGGACCTTCTTATTTACTAGTGTACCCTAGGCGTCAAAAATGAAGTTAGATATTTAGATACGTACGCACATGTGTACACACAGAGATTTAACACTTTCTACCCCTTCTCCCTCTCCTAAGTACAACCTGCTGGTTCGGCAATTTGTGTGAGTGTGGTTATTGAGTGTACCTCTCGGGGTACCCCCTATCACAAGAGAATGACTATTCCTCTCTCCCCTGAGACTAACAGGAAAGATATATATATATATATATATATATATATATATATATATATATATATATATATATATATATATATATGTATATGATATATACATATATAATATATATATATATATGTATATAATATATATATATATATATATATATGTATGTAATATATATATATATATATATATATATATATATATATATGTATGTAATATATATATATATATATATATATATATATATATGTATGTAATATATATATATATATTATATATAAATATATATATATTAGAGAGAGAGAGAGAGAGAGAGAGAGAGAGAGAGAGAGAGAGAGAGAGAGAGAGAGAGAGAGAGAGATACTTTCTCTTTACTATATAGAGGAGATTATCATCCAAATGTTTTCAGTAGGACTTTAAAATCCAACACTACAGTATTCATTACAATATGGACATCAAGGAGTCTCTCTCTCTCTCTCTCTCTCTCTCTCTCTCTCTCTCTCTCTCTCTCTCCGAAATTTGAAAATGCAATAAAGAACTGAATTGTGAGGTGGAATGAGATAGACCGAGGTCTTTTTTCCTTCGACGATATTATTATTATTATTATTATTATTATTATTATTATTATTATTACTACTAGCCAAGCTACAACCCTAGTTGGAAAAGCAAGATGCTATGCCCAAGGGCTCCAACAGGGAAAAATAGCTCAGTGAGGAAAGAAAATATTGAAATAAATAAACGATGAGAAAAAATTAACAATAAATTATTCTAAAAACAGTAACATCAAAACAGATATGTCGTATATAAAATATAAAAAGACTTATGTTATCCTTTTCAGCATAAAAACATGTGTTGCAACTTTGAACTTTTAAAGTTTTACTGATTCAACTACCCGATTAGGAAGATCATTCCACAACTTGGTCACAGCTGGAATAAAATTTCTAGAATACTGTGTAGTATTGAGCCTCATGATGGAGAAGGCCTGACTATTAGAATTAACTGCCTGCCTAGTATTACGAAGAGGGTGGAACTGTCCAGGAAGATCTGAATGTAAAGGATGGTCAGAATTATGAAAAATCTTTTGTAACATGCATAATGAACTAATTGAACGACAGTGCCAAAGATTAATATCTAGATTAGGAATAAGAAATTTAATAGACCGTAAGTTTCTGTCCAACAAATTAAGATGAGAATCAGCAGTTGAAGACCAGGCAGGAGAACAGTACTCGAAATAAGGTAGAGCGAAAGAATTAAAACACTTCATTAGAATAGATTGATCACCGAAAATCTTGAAAGACTTTCTCAATAACCCAATTTTTTGTTCAATTGAAGAAGACACAGATCTAACGTGTTTCTCAAAAGTAAATTTGCTGTCAAGAATCACACCTAAAATTTTAAGTCATACAAAATTAAAGAAACATTATCAATGCTGAGATCCGGATGTTGAGGAGCCACTGTCCTTGACTTAAAATCATACTTTGAGTTTTGTTAGGATTCAATCTCATACCCCATAATATAGTGCAAATTATGGGGCCAGACCACAAGTCATGTCTATATAGTATGAAAAGTTATCGGCCAAGAACACTACCCTGTGGAGCACCAGATATCACATTCCTATACTCACTATGGTGCCCGTCAACAAGAACTGTTTGAGATCTATTACTTAAAAAATCAATAATAATGATATATATATACATATAATATATATATATATATATACACACACATATATATATATATATATATACATATATATACATATATATATATATATATATATATAATATATATATATATATATATATATATATATATACTGTATATATATACACACACACACATATATATATATATATATATATATATATATATATATATATTCTATAGAAAAATATATTATACCTGGAACACCTATAGAAAATAGGGAGGCTTTCATTATATTGCATTTACAATTTTTTTCTTTTCCCTTCTATTTCTCCCTTTTATTTCCTAATTCATTCCTCTCCGTACCTATGACCGTCTATCAAATAATTAGACTTCATAATGTTATTTAAGAACAGCCTTTGTCTTTTAACTTCAATACTTGTAGTCAGAATGATTTATAAATGTGTATAAGTAATCATGTCTGTGGAGCTATGAGTATGTAAAACTTGATATATTAGGAATATGTACACAAAATTACTTTTCCTCAGGTCCACATACACAACAGAACCCACTATTCACATGAACTACATATATGCATTTTTAATAGTTAAAACTTCTGAAGTTTCCTCACACCTTTCTGGATACGGTTATTTATGAAAAGCCTTGGATCCAAATGTGAAATGAGGTAAAGAGGTTCTTTCTGGCGATTTGTAAAACGGGTTAGAGTCCCGCTCAAAATTGTTTTTTTTTTTTTTTTTTTTTTTTTTAATCTGCAACCTCCCCATCCTTGTGAGCTAAGGATTGGGGGTTTGTAAGAGCATATAGATCTACCTGCTGAGTCATCACCAGCCATTGCCTGGCACTCCCTGGTCCTAGCTTGGGTGGAGAGAGGCTTTGGTGCTGATCATATGTATAAATGGTCGGTCTTTAGGGGATTGTCAATGTTCTTTGCCTCTACCATTCACTAGCGGTCTTTAATGGTGATGTTATCTACTTATAAGGGAATCAGGATGATAATGGCTAATATTGGCTGTTAGAAATACATTTAGTCTTTCCATTTGGAGGAAGTTAATTCTCTTAATCTCGAAGTAGGAGATGATGAATGGAGAAGTATTGAATTAAAAGATCAAGATAGATACGACTGGCGAAATCTAACCGAGGCCTTTTGCGTCAATAGGCGTAGGAGGAGAGGATGATGATGATGATGATTTTACTCATAAAATGTATTTTACCCGGATAACGTCCTTATATCTTTACTTCTTTCGCCTTCAAAACATCGCTAAAATATTGACTTTTCCTTCTTCTCAAGTAAGCAGGATTTCGTCTGGAGGAACGATTTCAATATAAACTCATGCCATTTAATTTTTCCTTGAAAGAACTTAAGGCGAATAAATGGTGTCTTTTGTAAAGTTCCCCCTGTGGTCCCAGCCACCCGAAACAGATTGAGTGCGTGCGTGCGAGGCACAGAAAATTAAGTCCCAACACGCCATTCCTGTTCACGCCTCAGTAAAACACCACTCTCTGTCGCTGACGCACACACACATGCACACACACACACACACACACACACAGAGAGAGAGAGAGAGAGAGAGAGAGAGAGAGAGAGAGAGAGAGAGAGAGAGAGAGAGAGAGAGAGAGAGAGAGAGTCTTATAATTTTAAGGTAGGTTAAGAGTTAGTTATTTCCCATTTTTTCTGAACGTTGCTAAGATGAGAGAGAGAGAGAGAGAGAGAGAGAGAGAGAGAGAGAGAGAGAGAGAGTCTGACTGTTTAAAGTCGTAAGGGGTTTGCAAGTCAGTCTTTGCTTTGGTTGAAGTTTTCTTGCTTTGTGTTTATTTTCCTGCAAACTCATCAACATATATATATATATATATATATATATATATATATATACTGTATATATATATATATATATATATATATATATATATATATACATATATATATATGTATATATATATATATGTATATATATATATATATATATATATATATATATATATATATATATATATATATATATATATATATATAAGTTAGATATATGATTGTTTTATGAAGATTTCCACGTTGAACCACGGACTTGCTGTTCATTAATGAAATATTTGCAAGTTAAATGTTCTGAATTGTTCTGCACATTAAACTGTGGTAACCTAGTGAAAACCTCTAGGATTCGTGTGTTATACAATTGGTCTTTATTTTAAGACTTAATGGTTTTATATCTTTCAAGAAACACTTGAAATCAGTCTTTGTATAGAAACTACGAGAATACGTAGAAATCAAGTCCCATAAGTTTGGCTGTCTCATGTTAGGTATTGATAAAGATGTCTTGTATTATTATTATTATTATTATTATTATTATTATTATTATTATTATTATTATTATTATTATTATTATTATTATTGTTATTGTTATTATTATTATTGTTATTAGTAGTAGTAGTAGTAGTAGTAGTTAAACTACAACCCTAGTTTGAAAAACAGGATGCTATAAGCACAAGGTTTCCAACAGGGAAAAACAGCCCAGTGACGAAAGGAAATAAGGAAATAAATAAAGTATTTAAAATAATCAAATCTTAGGAGGTGAAGTTAATCCGGAAGTTTGTTTTTCATTCAGTGTCCTTAGGTAATTGAGAATCCTCATTCTCTGGTTTTTCAATTAGTTTATATCAGAAAGGCATGATTCGTCCAGTTTTGTCAATCAGTCATAAAATGTATGTTAATCAAACATCATCGGTAATAAGATATTCTAAAGTCATTTGAAATATATTTTGCAGAGGTATGCAAATCAGTTGGCTAATTATCACAAGAAATAGAAGATTCTATGTCGGTTTTTCAGTTACTTTTGAGCTCGAAGGAAATGGGGAATCCTACGTTATTTCGTCAGTCAATATCTCCCCAGTAGAGGTGAAAGAGACCAAGGTAGGCCTGCAGTCAGTATTCGTCTATAATGGGAAATCTTATAAAGTACTTAACTAATAGGAAGTAGAAAACTATAAAATAGTCATCTTGAAGAGAAGGGATTTGAAAAGTCCTTGTCTGAAATGAAAAAGTAATGTGCGTATAAATGCGCTTCATTTGTTGTAATACTTGAGAATAATTTCGCCAGTGGTAAACATAGAGACAAGAAAATCCGACATTGTTAGACTAATAAAATAACAATAGAAATATCCAAAAGTGGCTCCTTAAAAAGTAAATTAAAGTAATAGTCATTCCCTATAAAAAAAAACAGACAGAAGATAACATTAAGATAAAAAAAAAGGATATGGGAAATATATTCTTCGTTCCTTATTGGAAAATATTCTGAAACTGGAAACGATTTCTGAACCGCACCTCTTTGCTCTGGGGATGTCTTGCGTGTGAACCTGTGCATATGATACTGAGTGCGTGTTTGTGTACACTAAAGCAAAAAGTATGTTTCCTTCAACGAAAGTTTCTTTTCCAAACGCATTTTTTAAGGCAACAGACTTTCCTTGCAGTTGCATGCTGATGCACGCGGCAAGTGTGCTTGCATGAATCTTCCAGGAAGTATTTTTCATATTTCTTAGGCATGCTGGCTACGTTTCCTTTGCTTTATGAAGGTTATAGAAATAGTGATCACTTGTGTAATTAACTTTAGTCTTTTTGATGGAGCCATTTTGATCTTATCATCGTATCGTTTAATCTAAAACCATTTGGATTTACATCTTTTGTTCCTTTAACATAAAAGTA
The DNA here is from genome assembly GCF_036898095.1 of Palaemon carinicauda. Taxonomy (NCBI): domain Eukaryota; kingdom Metazoa; phylum Arthropoda; class Malacostraca; order Decapoda; family Palaemonidae; genus Palaemon; species Palaemon carinicauda. The sequence goes on along the minus strand of NC_090726.1, from coordinate 57,862,934 downwards.
AAGGACACGAGGTCTGCATTAATATCCTTTACTTCTTACTACCTAAGTTACTCCTTTATTATTGATTCAGGAAAAGTTTATCTATGCTCCATTCTATTAAATTTTAGCATAAAGATTTGAAAAAAAAAATCATTCTTCAAATTTGTAGTAAAAAGTTAAATGTTGGAAGAATCCCTTTATTATAAATCTTTTGTAGGGACTTACATCCAAGTCATTTTAGATTTACTTGAATATTTTGTCCACTATTATCCTTTCTCCTCCAAAAAAAAAAAAAAAAAAAAAACATTCTATAATTATCTTAATTTTTTTTTTGCAGGTCCATTGTCTTTACGCAAACGACCTAACCTTCAGGTAAGACTGATAGTAATACTTTAATATCATGTTACTTAATTATGTCCTTATAATAGCGTGAATCATATCTTTCTTATGCGTGTAATTTGACAGGGACTTTCAACATGAAGTAGCAGTTTTACTTGATACTTCTAAATGTGTTTCATTTTTTGCTTGATAAAGTCATTACTATGAAGTATCACATTTACACACTCAGATTTTCTTGTCGATATCTCTTGTTTGGAGGGGGGGGGGGGCGCTATCAAAATTGGGCAAGAAGTTGCGGATGTGTTGGCCTATTGGTTACGTCCCTGCCTGATGATCTGCCGGACTAGGATTCGAGGTACATTGAAGCTCGATAGTTTCTTGTAGTATCTGGAACCTTAGCATCCTTTTGTGCTAAGAATGGGTGGTTTGGGGTAGCCTATAAGTCTACTTTTTGAGTCATTAGCAGCCATTACCTTTCCCTCCCTGGTCTTATCTTGGATAAAGAGGGACTTGGACGCTGATCGTATGTACTGTATATATGGTCAGTCTCTAGGGCATTTTCCTGCTAGCTAGGGCATTGTCACTGTCCGTTGCCTCGGCCATTCACGCGTTGCCTTTAAACCTTTAAATAGAATATTTTCCTTAATGAAAAAATACTCTTCTAACACTATTGTCAGCTTACATAGGCCAACAAAGTCTGTCCCCAGTCTTTTGCACACAACCTGCGACCTTCTTGTTTCACTTGTTCAGCGACTCCCTTCATTCAAACCATCATCTGTTGCATCCGTATAAACTGCTTTCAATCTTTGGCCATTCATGCTAACATTCCTTGTGCATTGTCCTAGTTTCTGATTGCCATCTTAACCTTACTCCTGCTCACATTTGCTCTTGAGTTTCACCTTATGCAATCACTGTCAAACTCTTTATCTAGGTTCAATAATTTTCTTTCACTATCCACAGTAAGTACTGATTCGTCACATCACTTATTCCATACAGATAAAAAAGAAAATATGTGAAAACATAATCATTCTGTCTCAGACCTACTTTCAAACCAAACGGGTCTCTCTCTAATGTACATAGTCTAACACAGCATACCTTCAATAAAAAAAACTTTCAACAACTTGACCTCTATACCTTACAATGTTAACACCCTCACCTTGCATCTTTATAGATTCTTCCATAAAAAAAATTCCAGGAACATCTATGCCACTTACGCAGCTATTTTACATATGGAGTCAGACTTCTTAAACAACTGTTTCATGAGAGACTGATGCTTTACACACTTCCATACTTGTCTAAGCCCAAACTGTACTTTCACTATCAGCACTTATGGTACTTATGTTATCAGTTATATTTCGTCCATTTAAATCTTACCATACAGTTTCACCTATATACAAAGTGCCCCTATGATTATTAGCATCTCGTATTCCTCTTTAGTTATTCAGTGAGGAAATTATTCCTGTGACCGCATTCGTTTTGAACTTTAACCTGGGCCAGACGTACCTGATCAATCATCATGGTTTGCCACTGTCAAACTATCACCACCGTAAGTAGCATCTCACTTTAAACACCCTCAGCTTCTGGTGTCTTTCTGTTCCTCACCCGGTTAAAATGTCTTTTTATTTCTTCACCAGTCACCACTACGAGAATTTTTATGCTGACACTAACAGTTTCTTTCCTCCTTAAATGTTTGGTTCGAGTGTTAAACATATAAAGAACAAATGCAATTCGAAAAAGTTTAGAAATCATACCTATATATATATATTTATATATATATATATATATATATATATATATATATATATATATATATATATTTATATATATATATGTATGTGTGTGCATGCATGTATATATATATATATATATATATATATATATACATACAGTATATATATACATACATACATATGCATGCACTCACACACACACGTAGGGAAAGGCTGGCTGGTTTCGAGTAATAAACTACCGTGGCGGAGCTCTGCACTCTTAGAGTGCTGTTCTAGTTTAGTATGTTTACAATCAGCACGTTCATTAAACCTCAATGGTGGGTGAAAGCTGCTTGACAAATCTCGGAATCAAGGTCACATAATGATAGTCCATCGGAAAGGGGAGCTATAACTGTAGTTTGCATTTATACAATATTCAGGAGCTTCAACGGCTCGTTGCTGCTCTAACCCCCCACCCCCACCCCCCCTCATACTCCCCCTCCCCCCTCCCCATTCCCTGTTATTTAGATTTCTGCAGCTTCCTTTCATTCCTCCAAACTCTCTGCTGCTTTGTTTATTCCTTGTTTGCTTTGTTTCCCCATTTTATCTTTCTTTTTACGGCAGGAGTTATTGTTCTATCTCTTTCCTCTCTTGTACTGCTATCTATTTTTTATTATTAATTCTGGTTCCCGACTTCGCTTTCAGCATTCTACTTCTCCCTTTTTTTCTACTCGGGCCTGTTGCAGACGCATTGTTGTTGTGTACTCATGTCTTTCCAGAGATATGCATGAATTGCAGGATGGCAAATTCAGGAAACGGGTTCTGTACCTGTATTCATCTATGTACTTTAAATCTTCCATGGTACCTTTTACTCTGCTGTATAAAAGAAACATATTTATATATATGATTGTTATTGTAAACTTTCAGTTTACTTTCAACTTGACTAACATTTTTATAAATACTCTCTCTCTCTCTCTCTCTCTCTCTCTCTCTCTCTCTCTCTCTCTCTCTCTCTCTCTCTCTCTCTCTCTCACCTTTCAGTGGTTTCGTCTCTATCGCTGTATGTTATGAAGAGACAACTTTTATATACCTCTTCTGGGGCAGGTAAATTCTCGTAACTCCTAGAGACTCTTAGCAATAAACCTGTTTGGTATGTCCCAAGAGTTTACCGAGTAATGTCTCCCAGTTGCGGAGTCTGGCTGGTATGTAACCTTTTCTTTTAGGACGTACAGTGTATGTATGTATGTATGTATATATATATATATATATATATATATATATATATATATATATATATACACACATATATTTTTTTGAATATACGTATGTATACAGATATTTTCATATATACAGGCTATGTATATATGTATGTATATATATGTATATATATATATATATATATATATATATATATATATATATATATTTAAACCATGTATTCTAACGTTAATGTCACTGGTTCATGTGTTTCTCTGTTTACACCTTTTTCAGACCATTTCTATATTCTCCTTCCATAAATGAATACTACCAGTCCGTGAGCTCGGTGTAACGCAGCCTCTATCGTCTCTCAAGACAAGCATAAGCATTAAGGCCTGTTTTGTTTATATGTCTGTTCGTGGACCGTTCGTTGACGTTCCCCGTTAACTGCTTCCAGTCATCCGTTTACGAACGGGGAAAAGGGAACGAAGAAAATTTTGAAAATCGTCATTCAACCTTTTTTTTTTTTCAATTCGTCATTTGTCTCTGAGTATAATTGCTTCCTTTTTTTTTTTTTTTCTTTTTTTGAGTTATTCTCTAGGAATCAAAAGCGAGTGGGTTTGACAGACAAACAGACAAAGTGAAAAGACAGAGCACTGGAATGCAAGATAAATTTTGTTTGTGTTGTTGTTGTTTAATTGAAAGAGGATTGCCTTGTTTGGGTTGGCATTGTGGAGGGAAGGTTCGTGCTTATGGTGATTGCGTTGGATTTTAATTGAATTAGAACAGTTTATGGTTTTCGTAAATTGAATTTTAGCATTTCGGTTCCGAGGTCAAATATTGGCGTGCCATTGAAGTAAGTGCTTGTAGGATTATGCAAAGGTTATTTTTACCTGCGATTTGGATTGAACTAATTATGCAGTGTAGTTAATTCTGACTTTTGTATGTTTGTTTATTACACCTCTTGTAGTTTATTCATGTCATTGTTTCCTTTCCTCACTGGGCAGTTTTTTTCGGTTTGAGCACTTGGGCTTATAGCATCCTGCTATTCTAATTAGGATTGTATCTTAGCTAATAATGATAATAATTGCTCTTTTATTATTATTATTATTATTATTATTATTATTATTACTTGCAAAGCTTCAACCCTAGTTGGAAAAGCAAGATGTTATAAGCCCAAGGGTTCCAACATTGAAAATAGCCTAGTGAGAAAAGGAAATAAGGAAAAATAGAATATTTTAAAAACAGCAACATTAGAATAAATATACATATTTAAAAAACATTTTTTAACATTAATGTCACTGATTCATGTGTTTTTCTGTTGACACCTTTTTCAGAGCATTTCTTTATTCTCCTTCCGTGAGCTCGGTGTAACGTAGCCTCTATCGTTTGTATAGACGAGCATAAGGATTAAGGCCTGTCTTGTATATATGTCTGTTCGTGGACCGTTCGTTGACGTTCTCCGTTCACTGCTTCCGGTCATCCGTTCACGAACGGAGAAAAGGGAACGAAGGAAATTTTGGAAATTGTCATTCAACCTATTTTTTTTTTTCCTTTTTGCAATTCGTCATTTGTCTCTGAGTATAATTGCTTCTTTATTTTTTAGTTATTCTCTGGGAATCAAAAGCGAGTGGGTTTGACAGACAAACAGACAAACTGAAAAGACAGAGCACTGGAATGCAAGATAAATTTTGTTTGTGTTGTTGTTGTTTAATTGAAAGAGGATTGCCTTGTTTGGGTTGGCATTGTGGAGGGAAGGTTCGTGCTTATGGTGATTGCGTTGGATTTTAATTGAATTAGAACAGTTTATGGTTTTCGTAAATTGAATTTTAGCATTTCGGTTCCGAGGTCAAATATTGGCGTGCCATTGAAGTAAGTGCTTGTAGGATTATGCAAAGGTTATTTTTACCTGCGATTTGGATTGAACTAATTATGCAGTGTAGTTAATTCTGACTTTTGTATGTTTGTTTATTACACCTCTTGTAGTTTATTCATGTCATTGTTTCCTTTCCTCACTGGGCAGTTTTTTTCGGTTTGAGCACTTGGGCTTATAGCATCCTGCTATTCTAATTAGGATTGTATCTTAGCTAATAATGATAATAATTGCTCTTTTATTATTATTATTATTATTATTATTATTATTATTATTACTTGCAAAGCTTCAACCCTAGTTGGAAAAGCAAGATGTTATAAGCCCAAGGGTTCCAACATTGAAAATAGCCTAGTGAGAAAAGGAAATAAGGAAAAATAGAATATTTTAAAAACAGCAACATTAGAATAAATATACATATTTAAAAAACATTCTTTAACATTAATGTCACTGATTCATGTGTTTTTCTGTTGACACCTTTTTCAGAGCATTTCTTTATTCTCCTTCCGTGAGCTCGGTGTAACGTAGCCTCTATCGTTTGTATAGACGAGCATAAGGATTAAGGCCTGTCTTGTATATATGTCTGTTCGTGGACCGTTCGTTGACGTTCTCCGTTCACTGCTTCCGGTCATCCGTTCACGAACGGAGAAAAGGGAACGAAGGAAATTTTGGAAATTGTCATTCAACCTATTTTTTTTTTTCCTTTTTGCAATTCGTCATTTGTCTCTGAGTATAATTGCTTCTTTATTTTTTAGTTATTCTCTGGGAATCAAAAGCGAGTGGGTTTGACAGACAAACAGACAAACTGAAAAGACAGAGCACTGGAATGCAAGATAAATTTTGTTTGTGTTGTTGTTGTTTAATTGAAAGAGGATTGCCTTGTTTGGGTTGGCATTGTGGAGGGAAGGTTCGTGCTTATGGTGATTGCGTTGGATTTTAATTGAATTAGAACAGTTTATGGTTTTCGTAAATTGAATTTTAGCATTTCGGTTCCGAGGTCAAATATTGGCGTGCCATTGAAGTAAGTGCTTGTAGGATTATGCAAAGGTTATTTTTACCTGCGATTTGGATTGAACTAATTATGCAGTGTAGTTAATTCTGACTTTTGTATGTTTGTTTATTACACCTCTTGTAGTTTATTCATGTCATTGTTTCCTTTCCTCACTGGGCAGTTTTTTTCGGTTTGAGCACTTGGGCTTATAGCATCCTGCTATTCTAATTAGGATTGTATCTTAGCTAATAATGATAATAATTGCTCTTTTATTATTATTATTATTATTATTATTATTATTATTACTTGCAAAGCTTCAACCCTAGTTGGAAAAGCAAGATGTTATAAGCCCAAGGGTTCCAACATTGAAAATAGCCTAGTGAGAAAAGGAAATAAGGAAAAATAGAATATTTTAAAAACAGCAACATTAGAATAAATATACATATTTAAAAAACATTCTTTAACATTAATGTCACTGATTCATGTGTGTTTTTCTGTTGACACCTTTTTCAAAGCATTTCTTTATTCTCCTTCCATAAGTGAATATTACCAGTCCGTGAGCTCGGTGTAACGTAGCCTCTATCGTCTGTATAGACGAGCATAAGGATTAAGGCCTGTCTTGTATACATGTCTGTTCGTGGACCGTTCGTTGACGTTCTCCGTTCACTGCTTCCGGTCATCCGTTCACGAACGGAGAAAAGGGAACGAAGGAAATTTTGGAAATTGTCATTCAACCTATTTTTTTTTTCCTTTTTGCAATTCGTCATTTGTCTCTGAGTATAATTGCTTCTTTATTTTTTAGTTATTCTCTGGGAATCAAAAGCGAGTGGGTTTGACAGACAAACAGACAAACTGAAAAGACAGAGCACTGGAATGCAAGATAAATTTTGTTTGTGTTGTTGTTGTTTAATTGAAAGAGGATTGCCTTGTTTGGGTTGGCATTGTGGAGGGAAGGTTCGTGCTTATGGTGATTGCGTTGGATTTTAATTGAATTAGAACAGTTTATGGTTTTCGTAAATTGAATTTTAGCATTTCGGTTCCGAGGTCAAATATTGGCGTGCCATTGAAGTAAGTGCTTGTAGGATTATGCAAAGGTTATTTTTACCTGCGATTTGGATTGAACTAATTATGCAGTGTAGTTAATTCTGACTTTTGTATGTTTGTTTATTACACCTCTTGTAGTTTATTCATGTCATTGTTTCCTTTCCTCACTGGGCAGTTTTTTTCGGTTTGAGCACTTGGGCTTATAGCATCCTGCTATTCTAATTAGGATTGTATCTTAGCTAATAATGATAATAATTGCTCTTTTATTATTATTATTATTATTATTATTATTATTATTACTTGCAAAGCTTCAACCCTAGTTGGAAAAGCAAGATGTTATAAGCCCAAGGGTTCCAACATTGAAAATAGCCTAGTGAGAAAAGGAAATAAGGAAAAATAGAATATTTTAAAAACAGCAACATTAGAATAAATATACATATTTAAAAAACATTTTTTAACATTAATGTCACTGATTCATGTGTTTTTCTGTTGACACCTTTTTCAGAGCATTTCTTTATTCTCCTTCCGTGAGCTCGGTGTAACGTAGCCTCTATCGTTTGTATAGACGAGCATAAGGATTAAGGCCTGTCTTGTATATATGTCTGTTCGTGGACCGTTCGTTGACGTTCTCCGTTCACTGCTTCCGGTCATCCGTTCACGAACGGAGAAAAGGGAACGAAGGAAATTTTGGAAATTGTCATTCAACCTATTTTTTTTTTTCCTTTTTGCAATTCGTCATTTGTCTCTGAGTATAATTGCTTCTTTATTTTTTAGTTATTCTCTGGGAATCAAAAGCGAGTGGGTTTGACAGACAAACAGACAAACTGAAAAGACAGAGCACTGGAATGCAAGATAAATTTTGTTTGTGTTGTTGTTGTTTAATTGAAAGAGGATTGCCTTGTTTGGGTTGGCATTGTGGAGGGAAGGTTCGTGCTTATGGTGATTGCGTTGGATTTTAATTGAATTAGAACAGTTTATGGTTTTCGTAAATTGAGTTTCAGTATTTCGGTTCCGAGGTCAAATATTGGCGTGCCATTGAAGTAATTGCTTGTAGGATTATGCAAAGGTTATTTTTATCTGAGATGTGGATTGAACTAATTTTGTACTATTGTGAATTTTGGCTCTTGTATGCGAGACATTTGATCATAGAATATTTTATTTTAATTGTTTATTACTCTTCTTAAAGTTTATTTATTTCCTTGTTTCCTTCCCTCACGGGGCTATTTTTTTCCTGTTGGAGCCCTTGGGCTTATAGCATCCTGCTATTTCAAATAGGATTGTAACTTAGCTAATAATGATAATAATTGTTCTTCAGTTGTTATTATTATTATTATTACTTGCTAAGCTACTACCCTAGTTGGAAAAGCGAGATGTTATAAGCCCAAGGGTTCCAACAGGGAAAATAGCCCAGTGAGTAAAGGAAACAAGGAAAAATAGAATATGTTAAGAACAGCAACAACATTAAAATAAATTTTCCATATAAGTTATAAAAACGTTAACAAAACAAGAGGAAGAGAAATTAAATAGAATAGTGTGCCCGAGTGTACCCTCAAGCAAGAGGGTAATCGCTCAGCATAGTAATGATGATATTAGTAACATTGTACGACTACCAATGTACTGATTATTAAATAATTTACCCGTGATACTGCATGTCATTTCATTGATCGTCATAAAAGCCGGTAAATGCATCAATTTCATCGGATTTCTCATTAGCTTTTTGTTTGCCTAGAAAATGCAGTTTATGTTCAGGGACCGGAAAATAAATAACGACACTAAACACGTGAGTTTCGAACATTTTGTTTTTAGAAATATATCATCATCATCATTATTATTATTATTATTATTATTATTATTATTATTATTATTATTATTTTTATTATTATTATTATTATTATTATTATTATTATGATGTTGGTGGTGATGATGATGATGATGATAATAAAGATGATAATAGAACTAGCCCAAAGTGCTATGATTATACCTAGCCAGCATTCATGTAATGAAAAATTGGCATGTCTTAACGGTGTAAGAGGTAATTTTCTCGCATGCCACGACCAGTTACGGAAGCTCGTAAGAGAGTGATGTCCAAAATAGCATCGAGTACAGATCTAAACAAGTAATAGTCCTGAGTATAAAAATGGAACGTGTCTAGTTGTATTTAAAATCTTGAACAAGGACGTTAATGGTGTTTAGGCCGCCTTGACATTTGCACGACACCTGCATGGTATTCGTTTCCGCAATGCCGTGCAATGCGTCGTGTTTGTGATTAAAGTCTTCGTGCGGAGCGTGTGAAGGAGTTGCCTAAGAGATAATTTTGAAATGTTAAACAATTTGGCACGAATAAATTTGCTTTCTTACGAAAAAGGGGAAGGTGACAAACTTATGTGACTGACGGACTGTCAGAATAACTGATAGATTGACTGACGTTGAGATAGATTTGCGGCATTACAACTTCTATGGGTATTTCATTAGGGGAATGACTATTAGGAACTCTATTTGTGTCATGCCAACCGATATGGATTCCAAACAATCTTAAGAACTCAGAAAGCTATTTCTTGAAATTATAACTGCAAAAGAAGTTTACTTCATTTATGGGATGGGGATAGCAATAAGAAAATAATACTATTAGGTGCTATGAAAACGATAAGAAAAAGATACATTTATTTGCTATAAACGTATAAGAAAAAGACGGTTAGTTTCTATGAAAATTATAAGGAAAAGATAAATTTAGTTGCTATAAAACTATAAGAAAAGGATAATTTTAGTTGCTATAAAAGTATAAGAAAAAGACAGTTAGTTTCTATGAAAATTATAAGGAAGAGATAAAGTTAGTTGCTATAAAACTATAAGAAAAAAGACAAAAAGATGCATTTAGGTGCTATAGTAAGAAAAGGACACTTAGTTGTTATGAAAACTATATACAACTTCCAAGTTCTACCTTATATCAACTTACATTTTTGCAGTTCTTGTTTCCGAAGATTAGATTTTTTTATAATAATGACTGTTGTCCACTTTGTAAATTGTTGTTATTATCGTTCAAGTCTCGAATCAAAGAATATTATCCTCAGAAAGGTAAATATATGTTGTTATCCCCTGTAGTTGATAACATTGGTCAGGAGTCAGTAAGTTTCACGGTACAAGTTTTACCAATTATATTAAAAATTATAAGGCTGAATACGTTGTTATAATTAATGTTATATTCGTCAAATTTAGTTGGCAAAGCCTTTTGTCAAAGGAAAATTCATACCCGATTCTGCGTTTCATGTCATGTTATAGAAAATTTTATTTTTTATATTTTGGTGATGCCAAATTTTACTAACCATAAAAACTTCTTTAGCAGCCACTAGGTAAAGAGATAAGTTTTTAATTAAGATATTCATGCAGAGCTAAATGTTGGAAATCTCACTTGCCATATAAATTGAAAGGAATTTATTTGTTTTATGGAATACAATGCCTCTTTACATAGCTAAAAAAAAAAGCATTCGTTTAGATTGTATAAAACATAAAATGAAAAATTTAACTTGTGTATCAAGAGTATGAAAAATCGGGTGCTAGTCAAAATGTAACAATTTCGAACCAGCCTTGAAACGTGACCAAGTTGCAGGGTTCTTTTTAATAGAAGGAACAGGTGTGAATAAATTAAAAGGTAATATTAAGAGAGAAAAATAAAGAAAGGAACTAGGAAGAGAAGAGTCGTTACTAAAGTGTAACTCGACCAAGATACGGGAAAGATCGTCATGTTTTTATTAGCGTTAATCTAAAACTTACTATATGATAATATCTTCTACTGTAAATCATTCTAAAATACCATTTATTAGAAATATTTGGAGAAAGTATAAAGCTAGATTTCATCACAGAGCCAATTAATCTTGATTAAAAGTTTATCTCGGCATATTTTTTACGAACAGAAGTATTTTATAGTGTACGCGATCCGTCAAAAAGGACAGATAAATATTTAGATGGATATGCACACACACAGATTTAACATTTCCTAACCTTTCACCCTTATCTATCTATAATCCCTCTCACCAGGATACGACTATTCCCTCTCCCCCCTACCCGAGAAACGGGGAGAGACCAAATAGTTATACATATATATATATATATATATATATATATATATATACAGTATATATATATATATTATATTATATATATATATATATATATATATATATATATATTTATATACACACACTTGCTCTTTAATATATAGGAGAGATTTTGGGGATTAATTGGAAACTCCCACAGTGATTAGTGATAATTTGATCCATCATGCAATTTATCAGTAAGAAACGTGGTCTTGCAAGTTATTTCATTGAGGGTCGATTATAGAAAAATATTACAAAGGTGAACCATCTGTTAGAAAATACAAAATAGCAAATGATATTACTAACGTGAAGAGTTCTAAAATTGTCAGTTAGAGAGGAGGTAATAAGTGATCAAGAAAGTCGATGAGTGTTTCTGTTAATGTGTAATTTCACAATTTCTGGATTTTGCTAATAATTTTGTAAATCTGAATACTGTAATTTCATAAATGTAAAAGCGTTTAAGGAGGAAAATATTCCCTTGAAAGTCAGTTATGAATAGTTTTTATCTTTTATGATACAGAAAGTGATCCATTCGTGATATGATTAACCAAGAATATTATTATTATTATTATTATCATTATCATTATTATTATTATTATTATTATTATCAATACTAGATACTCTACAACCCTAGTTGGAAAAGCAGGATGCTATAATCCTAAGGGCTCCAACAGGGAGAAGTAGCCCAGCGAGGAAACGAAATAAGGAAATAAATAAGCTACAAAAATAATAAACAATTAATAAAATATTTTAAGAATAGTAACAACAATATTATACTCCATCAAAAGATAATATTATATTCTCAAACTACTGGGCGATATAGACCCATTAATGCATTATATCATAGGCTTACAACTAAAACAAATATTCCCAAATAAAAACACAAAAAATGAAATTATAAAAGTCCAAGGAACAAAGTCGAATTCTTCGACTTTAGTTGTTAAATGATAAACCTAATTTTTCCACCGAGAGCTTTTTTAAACTCGGGACGTGGTTTTTCATTATGCTCTTTCCCCGTTCGCTGTTTTGCATCTCGGTATATCCAATGTGGATGAATTAGATTTCGTTGAATATTTTAACTCCAAGGACCACATTCGCTTGATGAGGGATATTCGTCCTGAAATGAAGATTTGCATAAAATTAATTCTTGAAGATTTAAGATTCTCTCTCTCTCTCTCTCTCTCTCTCTCTCTCTCTCTCTCTCTCTCTCTCGTTTGGAGTTTTTAAATTTCTATATATAATTTTTATCTATTGATAATACTTTACATAGAGGTCAATTACAGCATGTATGGATTTCGTCTATCTCTCTAACCTAGAGTGTGAAATTCTCTCTCTCTCTCTCTCTCTCTCTCTCTCTCTCTCTCTCTCTCTTTTTTGTTCAGGGTTCCCTTGTCGCTCTATATCTCTCCTAAGATTTTTATTAAATTTTAAAACTTTTTTTTCTTCAAGATGTTATTCTTCTGCCTTAATAGAAATAAAGCTTCACGAATCTTTATATCGAAACCAGTAATTGATCTACATTTATACCGACAGCATATTATAGACGTCCAGGTTCCGCACTGTGATACTTTTTTTTTTTTTTAAGAGTTCATGATTTTTTAAAGAAAAGACGTCATCCAATCTCTCTCTCTCTCTCTCTCTCTCTCTCTCTCTCTCTCTCAAGAGACAGTTTCCTTCCCGACTTTACATCTTTAGTTTTCATCCGAGAGCTCTCTTCAAGTCTTACAACTCTCTTTGATGACAAGACTGTCCAACGTCTCTCTCTCTCTCTCTCTCTTTCTCTCTCTCTCTCTCTCTCTCTCTCTCGTGAATATGTTTACGGGTGAAATCCTCTAAAGTTGCTTCATCCTGCGTTTTTCTTGCGATTTCATGCTATTTTCTTGCACTGTTCGCTGCTTGTATCTATGAGATTAGTTAATGACAATCGACCCTTTTTTCCTTCGTTGCTTGTTCGTAGTTTGTGCTTATCGTTGCGTCATATTTATTGTCTTTTTTTTTTATCTTACCCTTTATTGTAATTTCGTATATATTGCTAATTCACTTAAATTTTTTTTCGCGTGATTTGTTCAGTAGGTTGAATATAGTGTTTAAAATTTTGTAATTAGCTCACTTCTTCATTGCAGATATTTTGGAGAACATACTATGTAAGTACATGACTATATTTTGATTATTTTGAGGAAGATGACACTTCGTTTTGAGGCGAATATTTATGCAATATTTGTGGCACAAGCAAAACCAAAATGATGAGACAGGTGTAGAGATTAGAGATACGTAGAAGCGGAAAAGATTAGCTAAGGTGATAAGAATTTATCATAGCGCTCGTATATGGTGCAATCATATGGAAAGAATTTTAGAAGGGTGTAAATTTAGTAGGTATTAGTAACATGAAAAGGAATGTCATTTATTGTAAAGAACGCCAGGGTCAAGAGGGATTTGATGCACTGCTTATGGTATTCTATCAGCGTGTTGTTGGAGTCATCTCACCATGGATTTTGGAAAAAAATATTATGGATATGATGAATAGTTTTTATTTTGAATGATTTTGGTTTAGGAAAGTTTTTATTTGGAATGATTTTGGTTAAGGAAAGTATCTTGAGGCATATATATATATATATATATATTCAAATAAGCCATATATATATATATATATATATATTCAAATAAGCCATATATATTTTTGATATATTAATGTCTGGATTCTCTTAACGACCTCGGGATCAGAGCCCCAGGCGAAATCACACAAAGACAAGAGCTTGGCTCCGGCCGGGAATCGAACCCTGGTCGGCAAGCTTATATAGACAGTGACTAACCCATTCGGCCACGAAGAAAGATAAAAGTCAATGACAATTCTACTGTACTTATACCTGTTGAATTCAGGTATTTTGTACTTAGAATTGAAATCAACCCATCTTCACCATCGTAGCTAATTGGTAGTTTGTTACTTGGCATTCAATTAATGATAAATTTTGCACATTTTTACGTGTTTTTTCATATTCAAATAAGCCATATATATTTTTGATATATTAATGTCTGGATTCTCTTAACGACCTCGGGATCAGAGCCCCAGGCGAAATCACACAAAGACAAGAGCTTGGCTCCGGCCGGGAATCGAACCCTGGTCGGCAAGCTTATATAGACAGTGACTAACCCATTCGGCCACGAAGAAAGATAAAAGTCAATGACAATTCTACTGTACTTATACCTGTCGAATTCAGGTATTTTGTACTTAGAATTGAAATCAACCCATCTTCACCATCGTAGCTAATTGGTAGTTTGTTACTTGGCATTCAATTAATGATAAATTTTGCACATTTTTACGTGTTTTTTCATATTCAAATAAGCCATATATATTTTTGATATATTAATGTCTGGATTCTCTTAACGACCTCGGGATCAGAGCCCCAGGCAAAATCACACAAAGACAAGAGCTTGGCTCCGGCCGGGAATCGAACCCTGGTCGGCAAGCTTATATAGACAGTGACTAACCCATTCGGCCACGAAGAAAGATAAAAGTCAATGACAATTCTACTGTACTTATACCTGTCGAATTCAGGTATTTTGTACTTAGAATTGAAATCAACCCATCTTCACCATCGTAGCTAATTGGTAGTTTGTTACTTGGCATTCAATTAATGATAAATTTTGCACTGTCTATATAAGCTTGCCGACCAGGGTTCGATTCCCGGCCGGAGCCAAGCTCTTGTCTTTGTGTGATTTCGCCTGGGGCTCTGATCCCGAGGTCGTTAAGAGAATCCAGACATTAATATATCAAAAATATATATGGCTTATTTGAATATGAAAAAACACGTAAAAATGTGCAAAATTTATCATTAATTGAATGCCAAGTAACAAACTACCAATTAGCTACGATGGTGAAGATGGGTTGATTTCAATTCTAAGTACAAAATACCTGAATTCGACAGGTATAAGTACAGTAGAATTGTCATTGACTTTTATCTTTCTTCGTGGCCGAATGGGTTAGTCACTGTCTATATAAGCTTGCCGACCAGGGTTCGATTCCCGGCCGGAGCCAAGCTCTTGTCTTTGTGTGATTTCACCTGGGGCTCTGATCCCGAGGTCGTTAAGAGAATCCAGACATTAATATATCAAAAATATATATGGCTTATTTGAATATGAAAAAACACGTAAAAATGTGCAAAATTTATCATTAATTGAATGCCAAGTAACAAACTACCAATTAGCTACGATGGTGAAGATGGGTTGATTTCAATTCTAAGTACAAAATACCTGAATTCGACAGGTATAAGTACAGTAGAATTGTCATTGACTTTTATCTTTCTTCGTGGCCGAATGGGTTAGTCACTGTCTATATAAGCTTGCCGACCAGGGTTCGATTCCCGGCCGGAGCCAAGCTCTTGTCTTTGTGTGATTTCGCCTGGGGCTCTGATCCCGAGGTCGTTAAGAGAATCCAGACATTAATATATCAAAAATATATATGGCTTATTTGAATATGAAAAAAACACGTAAAAATGTGCAAAATTTATCATATATATATATATATATATATATCCACACACACACACACACACACATATATATATATATATATGTGTGTGTATATATATATATATATATGATAAATTTTGCACATTAATATATATATATATATATATATTATGTGTGTGTATATATATATATAATAGAGAGAGAGAGAGAGAGAGAGAGAGAGAGAGAGAGAAAGAAATGTTTTACCTAAATTTAGTACTCTTATAATCTTCCTTATGGATTTTATGGAAATGGATAATTACGAAGCGAATAATAATTGTTTGTTTGTTTCTTCGAAACTCCTACCGAAATACGTGATAATCAGATCTGCCGCTAGTAACTCTCTCTCTCTCTCTCTCTCTCTCTCTCTCTCTCTCTCTCAAACATACACACCTATTCAGAGGAATATGCTAGGCTTAGTACTGGTAGGCCTAATCCTGTAAAATATAGGCGTCGTTAATCGGCCTCCAGCTTTTCTCGGCTGGTTTTCCCCTGCAACTTCTGGTTACGCCTAAGTTACCAACTTACATAACCAGCCATATGCTTTATGTTATCTCCTGGAAAGCCTTCATAACAGAAAGCTTGGGAGGAAAAGTACAAACTACAGCTTCGCCTTGATATATTTTCGTTTAAATTTCATGAAATATTCTCTCGTATGGAAGAAAGGATGATAAAAGGGATGATAAAATAAAGAAAAGGAAAGTTTAAAGAAAAGGAGAAACTGAAAACAATACGTTACCTAATAAGAAATAGTAGAATAAAAATGGGAGTTTAAGGAAAGGAAGAAACCGAAAATAATGCGTTACCAAATAAGAAATAATAGAATAACAAAAAAGAATGGAAATTTAAGGAAAGGGAGAAACGGAAAACAATACGTTACTAACAAGAAATGAGGAAAAAGGTAGTTTAAGGAAAGGGAAAAACGGAGAGCAATTCGTTACCAAATAAGAAATAAGAAAATTAAAAAAAAAAAGGTAGTTAAGGAAAGGGAGAAACGATAAAACAATGCGTTACCTCGATGTGGGAAATCCTTTTGACATGAGAAGTGTGGGTAATTGGTACTCTCGAGAGTCGAGTGATCCTTGCGTAGGCGTTTGAAGGTTTTGATGGGCCTTCGAGGTTAACCAAGCAGGCATTCAACCAGCAATTGTTAAGCAAGGGTTGGAGGAGAGAGAGCAGGGGAGAGCGAAAGAAATACACCTGAGGGTTCTCGGCTGAGTCGAGGTGAGGTATTCAGTTATTGTATTTCAGTAACCAAAAGAATATAAAAAAAGAATCCACAGTGATTATCTTGGTGATTTTTTTTTCTGATTGGTGTTGATACATCAGAGGCTTTTTATTATGGTCGATATAAAAATGTATACCTTTATCAAGGAGAATTAAAACGTGTATATATATATATATATATATATATATGAAAGTCGATAATAAAAATGTCTTTCATGGTTTATTTTCAGTGATCACAGAAAGTATAAAAGAATCCATAGTGATTATTTGGGAATTTTTTTTATTATTTTTCTTATTGGTGTTGATAAAACAGAGGGTTTTTTTTGTCATGGTCGATATAAAAAGGTCTTTATTAAGGGTAATTAAAAAATATATCTGTATCAAGGTTGATAATAAAGATATGTCTTTATCATGGTTGATTTTCAGTGACCAAAGAAAGTAGAAAAAAATCCACAGTGATTATTTGAGAGATTTTTAATTATTATTTTATTGTTGTTGATACAACAGAGGCTTCTTTATCAGGGTTGGTATAAAAAGGTATACCTTTGTTAATGTTGATGACAAAGATGCCTCTTTATCAAGGTTCATCATAATATACTCTATATTTATATCAAGATTGCTCATAAAGTTATACCTTTATCATGTTTGATTAAAAAGGTAAAGCTCTATCAAAGTTGATATGAATATTTGATTTTGGATCAAGGCTGAGGGAAAGGTAAATCTTCACCGATGTTGATAAAAATCATCAATCTCTGATCAAAGTTGATAAAGAAGATAAGGTTGATAAAAGGATATATTCCTGTTAATGTTGATTAAAAGATATAATCTATCAATGTTGATCAAAATTATAAATCCCTATCATGGTTGATAAAAAAAGATATATATCTATCAAGGTTAATAAAGAAGACACAGCTCCACCAAGGTTGATAATTAAAGACGTACAGATGCTCTTCCATATGTCTATTGTAACAATGCACACACTACGCGACGATTGTTCAGTGAAGGGTGGCTAAGAAAAGGGATATAAGAATTGGCCTGAAGAACTCTCGGGCCGTGTTTACACTCGGAATATTTATCTTCTGGAGAGCCGTTAGTATAAGTGGGGCACTCCCAGACCTACTCAAGATCACACAGGAGAGCCAGAGTCAATAAGGGTCCTCTGTCAGTGCCAAGCCCCGAGGCGTTGTTCCAGTGAATGGATACGAGAGAGAGAGAGAGAGAGAGAGAGAGAGAGAGAGAGAGAGAGAGAGAGAGAGAGAGAGAGAGAGAGAGAGAGAGAGAGAGAGAGAGAGAATAAGGGTTAATTCTGTCGACCTAATCTCCGGTGATTTACAAAATTGGAGATTGTGGGGAATGTCAATATTTCAAAATTATGAATTGTGAGGGATAAAAGTTCATCGTTCTAGTTTCTATGAGTTAACAGAGGCTGAGGAAAAACGGGGCAGAAATTCCTCTGAGAGAGAGAGAGAGAGAGAGAGAGAGAGAGAGAGAGAGAGAGAGAGAGAGAGAGGCTGACAAGAAGTTTCCCAACCAATTTGTTTCTTTCTATCTTCATATATATATATATATATATATATATATATATATATATATATATATATATATATATATATATATTTAGTGACATTATTTTGTTTATTTGTCGTCATAACATCAGAGGTTATGGACACGATGCTTGTGTGTGTGTGTGTATATATATATATATATATATATATATATATATATATATATATATATATATATATATATATATATATATATATATATCGCTATTAATTTAACCAGCAAAACTTTGGGCCCGATTAATATTTGTATGGTTGGCCATCAAGGAAGGCCAGAGGAGGGTAGGCATACAAGCCCAGTCTAGACTATTTGGTAGAGTGTTGGCATTGTATGAAATCAGCAACGTCACCATAAAAGGTTAGTGAAAAACCAAAAGGGGGAATTTTTCTGGCACCACCACTAATTATGGTCAGTAATTTTGAGAATAAGAAAAATGGAAAAGAATATGCGGAAAGTACTTATAGTTTTTTTTTTTTATCCCCATAGTTGATGGTATTTCCATCAGTGCGCCTAATGTGGTGCATTTTATGTGTTAATTAGCGTCTTTATTGCGTCCCTTAAGCCCCTAGCTGCATCCACATTTTAGCTTTCTGGTTCACTTCACTTCCCGCTTCCTTGCTGTCCAATCGCTCAACTTTTGCCTCGTAGCGCAATGCCGCGTGTTTCCCTCAGTTATACCTCGGCGCTGAAGGACTTTCCCGGCTTCAGAACCAAACCATATGGCCCATATTGCTAGAACCACAAATCCTTTTATCCGTTGTGAGCTTAAAATCTCCAAAGTTTTTACCCTTAACATTTAATATTTTATAATGTTTAAGTATTCTGGTGAAGTTGTGTGCGTCAAGATTCTTAAAACAGTTTGCCATTGTAACTTTTAACATTGAGATGAATGGGGTCTTGTAACGAAAAGTATTTGGGACAAGGATATTTTGTAAAATTTAAGGGCTTAAAGTCAACCAAAGTACTTCAAAGACGGGATAATCCTTTATCTATAGAACCTGAAATGCGTTTTTAACATTTAGAACTAAACTAAAACACTAAGTGAACTTAAGAGACACAAGGTTCCGTGAGGTTTTATGATTAGGAGATCCAATACCCTGAATAAAACAGAAGGGTTTGTGAACAATGGAGACTCCATGGCAATGAAATAACTAATTATTACCTCTATGCTTTGTTCTGGTGAATTAGTTTTGATTGAATTACATCTTATGAAATTATTGTTACCCGTTTTATTATTTTTCATTAGTAAAAACATGTACTTGATTAGAATTTTTTTTCACGAGAGAAAATATTCACTTGATAATTAAAAGTGATGATCCCCTAACGAGTTGGTTTCATATATAACTTATTATCGTAAAAGCGTAATAAATTATAAATCCTGCCAGTAATCTACTCCAGATGCAATCTCCCCTACACCCCGAGACTCGGGCTTAGATAATGAGGAACTGCTATTGTGATTCTGGAAAGTAACTTATGAAATACGATAAAGCTCCATTATCCTGGAGAACAAAGGACAGTGAAATGTATAGCTTTCTAGGATAGACGTGGAACAATAGACTGATCGTAACACATATGCACGCTCGCACGCACGCACAACTGGAACGCTTTTGTGGAGCCTTTTACCGTGACCAACAAGCTCTAATTGCTATTTGTATTCATATTTACGTAGATTAATTCAATGGTAGTCACGGTAGATCATAATCTAAACAAAGAGTACGGATTTGATATATGATGATTGTTGGAATGATTGAAATATTAACAAACTTGGTTGTACACGCAATGGGGAGGTTAGGATATTGGAAATTGTCCAGTCATTTTGTATTTCAAGTTGGTTAACTAATATGCATAACATTGAAGAAGATAATCCTTATGTGTCTTTTACCGTGGTAAATGACAGGCTGACATAGGTCTCTTTTTATAGTTTGTGTGAAAGATCTATTTTCATGTAACTGTTCTTAAGATATTTTATTTTAATTGTTCATTACTTCTCTTGTAGTTTATTTATTTCCTTTTGTTTCCTTTCCTAACTGGGCTATTTTTCACTGTTCGAGCCCTTTGGCTTATAGCATTCTGCTTTTCCAACTAGGGTTGTAGCTTGGCTAGTAATAATAATAATAATAATAATAATAATAATAATAATAATAATAATAATAATAATAATAATACGGTTTTACCCTAATAATCATTCATGTCTTTGGCATCTTAATTCCATCATTCATGTTTAATTCAGCTTCTTTATTTCTGTTCTATTTGTTACATTTTTGGATGAAATAAGGATGTGTATTATTTAGTAAATAAAGCTTTATACTCCCAATGAAAAAATAGATAAAGGATTATGACACAATGTAATCATCCGGGGGGGGGGGATGCCCTTTTCCCTTTTCAAGAAGTTCATTTTTTTTAAGAAGCTCTCCTTTTCCTTTTCAAGACGATTCCTTGTTACCTTTCCAAGAAGTTCCCTTTCTTCCCTTTCAAGAAGTTCCCTTTTTGAGAAGTTCTATTTTTCCTTTTCCAAGAAAATCCTTTTTTAAAAATATATATTTTTCCCCTTTTACAAGAAGAAAATTTTGGAAAATCTATATATTTTCCTTTTCAGTAAGTTTTATTATCATGAAGGTCCCTTTTCCCTTCTCAAATTCCACTTTAAAGAAGTTCACTCTTTCCTGTTAAGATTATCTTTTCCACTTCAAAGTTCCCCTTTTCAAAATGCTCCATTTTCCTCTTTAAAAATACGCCCCCTTTTTAACTTTCAAGAAGTTCCCCTTTCCCGCTTCCAGAAGTTCCCTTTTCCTTTTCCTAGAAGTTTCCATTATGCTTTTCAATTGAATCCTTTTCTTCCTTTCAAGCTTTC
Organism: Palaemon carinicauda; assembly: GCF_036898095.1. Lineage (NCBI taxonomy): Eukaryota > Metazoa > Arthropoda > Malacostraca > Decapoda > Palaemonidae > Palaemon > Palaemon carinicauda. The sequence continues at coordinate 57,841,567 of NC_090726.1, read as the reverse complement.
TTTTCACTTTTTATGACATACCTCTTTCAAGTTCCCACTTTTTCCCTTTTCGAAAATTTTTCCCCTTTTCATTTTCAAAAAGTCTTATTCCTAAAATACCCTCTTCAGAAATTTCCTTTTTCATTTTTGAAAAAGGTTTCCCTTTTCAAAGAATTCTAGTTTTACGCCGATTTTTTTTTCTTTTTTTTGAAAAGTTCCCCCTTTTTCTTTTTCAAGAAGTACTCTGGAGATCAGTCAGTTCCAATGAGTTTAACAAGAAGAGATAGAAAGGGGAAAAT